>NC_138769.1:239663685-240187226 GCF_965119305.1 Pelophylax lessonae
TGCAGTTATAGTTTAACAAAAAAGTTTCATGTCTTTGTCTTTTTTTTTAACAGTGTTCTGTCCCTCAAAGGGCAAAGTAGTACTAGTTTTAAGGATTTATTGAAAGATAGATTTTCTATGACATTATATTATCCACTTGCTGACTGCGCTATAGTCGAATGACGGCTACAGAGCAGTCGTGCAGTTCTGGGAGGCTGTCATATGAAGGCCTCTTGTGACGGCGCCCGCCGCACACCCCAGAGGCGTAACTAGAACCTTCAGGGCCCCCGGTGCAAGAAACCATGAAGGGACCCCCGGATAGGGCCCTTCCCTTTAAGCCTGGGGCCCTTCCCACTCATCCTGGGGCCCTTAACTCTCTTTGTGGGGACCTTTATTATGGTCCCGCAGTGGGACCCTTTCACAAGTTCTGCAGTTGGCCCCCTTCTTGCCATCTTGGGGCCTCCCCACGGTGGGGGAATGCCAGGTATGGCCTTTGCGATCCTGGAAGTTCACCCACTGGTGTCAGTAGTTTTTATTTTTTTGGTATTTTAATTGTTTAATTCTTTTTTATCATTCTATTTTCTGTAACAATGTCACTGACTATGACTATCCATATATTACATATTTACCAACCCCCTTCCTGGTTCTCTATTGTGACATATTTCCTGCAGCAGCCAGCTTGAGAGGGGAGGGAGCACAGTGAAGGGGGGGGGGTTGGCTTGGGGGAGACCAGGGGAGCACACAGGGGCCCAGAGACAGCAGAACACAAGTGAACTGGATAGGAGGAGTGGCGGGAGCAGCATACAGAGGAACCAATCTCCTCCATTTTCCTCCTGCAGCTACAGGAGGAAAAAGGAGGACAGTGATTTCTTTACATGCTGCCCATGCCGCTCCTCCTATCCAGGTGTACAGGGGAGCCGCGCAGGCCCCCTGGAGCATAGGGCCTTGTTGCAATTGCAACCCCTGTAGTTACGCCCCTGGCAATCCTGCTGGGTGCCAGTGGGACACTCTGTGTTTGCAGTGTCATCTGGACACTGCCGAACACAGATTGAGGTAAAGAGCCAACCAGCATCTCCTTACCACATGATCAGCTGTGTCCAATCACAATGTCAACAGAAGCCAGTTCCTGGCTCTCTTCACCGCTCCTTTTCATGCTGTCAGCATATGGAGGAGGGGAGAAAAGAGCTGATAATCTGCTTCTGCAAAAGAGCTGCCGTCCTGTGTCCACCAATGCTGCCAATCTGTGCCTACCACTACTGGCAATTAGTACCCCCCACTGATGCCAATTAGTACCCACCACTGCTGCCAATCAGTGCCCACAACTGCTGCCAGTCAGTGCCCACCAGTGCCTCCTCATCAATGTCACCTATCAGTGCTGTCTACCAGTGGCCATCAGTGCCGTCTACTAGTGGCCATCAGTGTCACCCCCCAGTGCCAATCAAAGCCCCCCTATCAGTGCCACCTATTAGTGCCCATCAGTTCCACCTATCAGTGCCCATCAGTGCTGCCTATCCATGCAGCCTCATTAGTGCCTCTTCATTAGCGCCCATCAGTGCAGCCTATCAGTACCCATCAGTGCTGCCCATCAGTGCCCATAGGTGAAGGAGAAAAATTACTTGTTTGCAAAATTTTATAACAAGCTATGAAAAAGTTTCTGTTTTTTTTTCAAAATGTTTGGTATTTATTTGTTTATTTAGCCAAAAAATAAAAATCACATTGGTGATTAAATACCACCATAAGAAAGCTCTATTTGTGTTAAAAAAATGATAAAAATTTTGTTTGGGTACAGTGTTACTTGACTGCGCAATTGTCATTCAAAATGCAACAGCACTGAAAGCTGAAAATATGCCTGGTCAAGAAGGGCTTGAAAGTGTCCACTAGGCACGTGGTTAAACTATGTTCTTAATAAATCATCCATTTTAATTTTCCATATGAACTTTGCTGGCAAACCAAACCTCTCCACCCTTAGCAAACCATGACAGCAAACACAGAAATGTTGACCAGTGTAAGCTTTAAAATGCCAATGCAGTTATTTACACGAAAGTAAGGTGTTTATTCTGCCGCAAATAATTCACATCTGTTTGTAACAGAAAGGTAATGCTGCACTTTGTTAAATGTGTGTCACATGAAAAACAAGCCAACTTTTTTGTCTCAACCCTGATCCAAGTGACACTATTGCCAGAGGCAATGATTTGTAGAAAACATCAGAAGATTGTGTAACAAAAACCTTAGCCAGAGTTTGTTACCTGAGGGCAAACATTCAGCTACCACTTTCCTTGGAGTCAGCCTACTGGCAGCACCAGAAATTCTACATTTTTCACACAGATAATGGGGAGGCCCTTCGTTACCAGTTCTGTTTTTTCATGAACTTGAACATAAACAGCACTTTTAATGGTTATCCTCATAGCACATAAACATAAAACACCCATATTACATAAAATACAATAATACCTGTAATTGCTCAATGTATACAATAAATTCTTTATATCTTTCTTTCTTTTTCCAAATCTCTTACTGACCTTATAGCAATGTAAAAGAGGAACACCACCCTTGCTATCAAAAGTCAAATTCCTAAACCTTGTCCCTGTATGAGGATAAAAAAAATACAGTATATTTGCTAGTCCATGGAGTCCAGTGTTGTCTTGCTTGCAGGGAAAATTCTCCGTACACTGCTTTTCTCTGGCACCACCACCTTGAATTAAGATCTGGCACATGTAGAGATGCCACATGTAGAGATGTAAAGGCCACATGGGTCTTTGCATGGCCTATGGACCTGGCAAAGACCAGGTCTACCAGTAAACTGCGAATGTGCGAGATCCTGCAAACTGCGTCCCAGGGTCACACTTGTATAAAGTACTAGAAACCCATACTTGAGTAAAAGTACAAGTGCTTGATCAAAAAGTGACTTGAGTAGAAGTGGAAGTGCTTTATCAAAAAGTGACTTGAGTAGAAGTACTAAAGTATTCAACATTTTTTGTACTTAAGTATTGCAAGTAGTTTTTTTTTTTTAATTTTGCTACTCAAGTACTGAAAGTAAAAGTACCAGTAGTTTTAAAAAAAAATTGCTACTCAAGTACTGAAAGTAAAAGTACAAGTATTGAGTTATGTAGTTATTAAAGAAAGAAGTCAAAAGTTTGAACATCATATTGTTTTTTATTATTTCAAATGATTAACCTAAAGGACAATCACAATTCCTTTGGCTGTAACTTTTTGTAAACAAAAACAGATACAGTATGTCCCTCCCTTTCCCCTTTAAAGCATCCCTCCTTCTCTTCCCTGCATGTTTTTTTTTTCTCCACAGCTTATTGGTGCGCAAAATCATATATAAACCAATGTGATATACAACAATATATTCCAATAATGAAATAAAGGAAGAGTGTATGAAATCAAAGTCAATAAAAAGTCCATATATATATAATGCCATAATTCCATATATATGTGACAAAACAAGATGAATATATTTTTAAAGGTGCAGGAATCAAACAGGTTCTATTCCAAATAATAGGTGCAGACTCCCACCACCTTGTGGATTTCCCCCTTACCCGGCGGATGAAGGTAAGTGCAAAATAATATCCAAATAGACTCTTCCAGTGAAACAAAACTGCAAAACCTGTGCTCTCAACTTCCAGTGAAAAAAGCAAAATCAGCCTCTTACCAGAAAAAAGGTCTATGTACGCTTGTGACTCTCCTTGCTTGGGGGAGGTTCTCTTTCACCCTAACAGCACATATGTAGACCATTTTATTTATACATACAGTAGCATTTATTTTCGTATGCGCTGATTTACACATGACATTATACACATTTTTTTGAACTTCATGAAACCTGCCATCTACTGTTCTGGCAGTGGTAATTTTTATAATAGTAACGAGTAACTATGCAGCACATAAAAAAAAAAAATATCGGAGTAGAAGTATTGAAATCATCGAAAAAATGTAGTGAAGTAAAAGTGGAAGTAGGAGAAAAAAATTCTACTCCAGGAAAGTACAGATACCGCCTTTCGGTACTTAAGTACAGTAGAGAAGTAGTTCTACTTAGTTACTATACATCTCTGCCCAGGGTGCATGACATTTACGGGATCTCATGCATACGCCTTAATGAATTCTATGCATTAAGGTAAAAAAAAGTCTGGGTGCTGGGTGCAGATACCCCTTCTCGATCCAGCGATGTGCATGAGAGCAGCGGCTCTTTTAGGATGACCTCCATGCATGGGGTCTGGGTATGTCATCCTGGCCTAGGCAAGAATTAGGGACATGGTTTTAAGAAAAAAAGAGGGGGAGGAGGTTGGAGAGAAGATTATAATAAAAGGTCTGAAGATCTGGTTTAAATGCAGAGAAAAGATACTTCAAAATCATGAGTCAAAATATAAAGGTGCAAAAAGATGGCTGCCTGGTACAGGAACTTATAGACACCTCCTAGTTCCACCTTTGGAAGTCATCAGACAAGGTTTACTTATCAGTCCAATGACTATAGCCTATAAAGGGAGGTCTATAAAGGGAGGTCATATGAGACCTATGAAGAGAGTTCTCCAACTTGGCATACACATTTAGGGCTCATTTACATTAGCACCACCCCTTTTTTACACTAGCGGTACATTGCTTTTCAGATGGTGGCTACCAGGCATCTGAGAGGCATATGTCACCATATCACATAATTGATAGATCTTCACAGCTTTAAGAGAAGCATTCCAGACCTTATGGTGTTGCAGAAGCATAGGTGCCAATGAAGAATAAAGTGCACCTGTGCCTAGACTAGGGACATTAACCACTTAAGGACCGAGCCCATTTTTGACACATGTTGTTCACAAGTTAAAATCTGTATTTTTGCTAGAAAACTACTTAGAACCCCCAAACATTATATATATATATTGTTTTAGCAAAGACTCTGGAGAATAAAATGGCGGTCATTGCAATATTTTTTGTCACGCGGTATTTGCGCAGCGGTCTTTCAAACGCCATTTTTTTGGAAAAATTACTTTACTAAACAGTAAAGTTAGCAAAGTTTTTTTTGTATATTGCAAAAGATGATGTCACGTTGAGTAAATAGATACCCAACATGTTACGGTTTAAAATTGCGCACACCCGTGGAATGGCGACAAACTACAGTCAATAAAAATCTCCATAGGCAAAGTTTTAAAAAATGTTAACGGTTACCAGTTTAGAGTTAGAGAGTAGCTCTTTTTTAAAATTATTGCTCTCTCTCTGGCGATAGCGGCGATACCTCACATGTGTGGTTTGAACAGCGATTTCATTTGCTGGTGCGACTTCCGTATCCGTTTTCTTTTGTGCGCGAGCTCACGGTGACGGGGGCAGTTAAACATTTTTTTTTCCCATTTATTTTATTTTTTTTTTTAATTTTAGCACAGGTTTTTTTTAAAAAAATCTGATCACTTTTATTGCTGTCACAAACAATTTAAGCATCCCTTGTGATAGTAATAGGCAGTGACAGGTACTCTTTATGGAGGGATCGAGGGTCTAAAAGACCCTCGACCCCTCCACTACACTTCCATGTATTCAAAATGCTGAAAACGGCATTTTTGAATACTGTCACTTTTTATAATCGGCGCCTTTAGCAGCCGAATAACCCGGACGTAACGTCATGGACGCCGCCTCCGGGTTACATCATCGGAGACCCGATCTAAGCCATATCTGGCTTTGATCGGGACTCCAACCAGCCGGTGGATGCGCCAGCTGGTTGCTTGGGTCTCCCAGTGGGAGGGGAGACGCGGGCAGAGCCGCGGAAGGCGGCAGGAGGGGGGGGGCATCCCCTCCCGCTCACTGGGGTAACGATCGAGCGGCTCCCAAGCCACATCGGTTATTACTGCCGGAAAGCCGACCGCTGGCTCTAAAAAAACGGTACCAGGGTGATGCCTCTAGCTGCAGGCATCACCCCGGTATAACCACTTAAATGCAGCAAACGTAGAACTACGTCGGTTTGCGTTAAGTGGTTGAAGATTTTACATTTTTTTTAACAGACAGTAAACAATCTTTAATGCCAAAGTGGTTAACCAGTTCCTGTCCAGCCTTTACCAAAATGACGGCCTTAGAGAAATTTTTTTGAACACATGTACAAATCTTTATTTTTGTCCATAAAATGACATAAATGTAAAATTTAAAAAAATATAATAAAAATAATTTAAGTGCATACGCACACAATATAATACCCATTTTTGGTAAAGTTTAATAGATGAGGTTGTGTCAAGTAAATAGATACCAAACAGGCTTAAAGTTGCATGAGCCTGTAATTTCACAAAAAACTACAGTACCCAAAAATCTCCATAGGTAACGCTTTAAAAGCTTTTACAGCTCATCAGTTCAGAGTTACCTGTGAGCTCTTATGAAAGAATTATTGCTCTCATTCTGATGTTCGCAGCGATACCTCTCCTGTGTGGTCTGACCACGGTTTACATAGACGTGCGCACCCTGGGCTGCATTTTAATCTGTGAGCGTGAGCGGGCAATAACAGGTATTGGCAATTTTTTTTATTATATGTTTGATTATAATTTTATTTTGTCAACTTTTTTATTTTAATTTATTTATTTTTACTTTATTGCTATCAGAAGGGGTTAATAAATCCCCATGTAATAGCATTGGGCAGGTAACAGGTAGTCTTTGAACATTAGGAGTCTAATAGACCCCAGTGTTTTCCCTACCCTTCAAAGCATCTAAACCTAGCAGAGATCTGCTCAATTAGATGTTCACTGGCTGTAACAGCCAGGGAATGAAAGATCTGAAACCAGAAGTGATTAAATCATTGTCACTTCTGGTTTCATTCAGTACAGAAAAGATTGAGGCATGGATGATCCTCAGTCTCCTTCCCCTCTCCATCTTGAAGCCAGCGGAGAGCCCAGGAACCATGCCTGGGGTGGTTGGGGTGCTGGTGGGGGGGCACCGCACAGCCTGCATTGTGAAAGTGATCAGCAGCTATACAGCCACAGGTCACTTTTACTTTCAAGCCGAGAGACGGCTGAGTAAAACTAGCACAGGCTGATGGCTGATACTACAGCCATCAGCTTGTTCTTAACAGTTCACTTTTTGGATGGGACGAACATAGTACATCCAAAGACTCAAACCAGTTATTACAAATAAAAAGCAGGAGCAGAGCCTGGTCTTGGCTGACTTCTTCACATACAGCAGTTGGCATGGATCTGTCATGTAATTTAGTGACACTAGTGACTAAATTACAGACTTCAGCCAGAGGTTTATGAAGGGGAATTGGCGATATCTGGCCCTTTTATTCAACTGTCTCCCTACAGGGTGGGTTTAGGTCAAAGTCACGGTCAATCTGAAGTCGAAGCTGATCCCTAGTATGGAGTCAAGAGTGAGAGATAGCAAGGCCCTGTAAAAAGGGCTGGTAACACCACGTCTTATTTATATGCAGTTTAATTTTGGGCACCAGCTTACCAAAATAATGTAGTTGAATCTAGAGAAAGAGTACAGAGAATAGCAATAAAGGACACAGAGGACCTTAGCTATGGGAAAACGATTAACTTAAAGTGTTAGTCCACTTTTTTGAGAAAAAAAAACAATCCCCTCTTGGGGATTGATGAACATTATAAGGATTTAAAAAAAACTTTATTTCAAATTGCCACTTTTTTATGTTATGAAGAAATAGCTGTATGTTTCACCATATCCTTTCTAGACTGTATCTTGAATGAGAGGATTTGATTTATTAAACCCTGCTGAAACCTCAGTGTTCCAAGGAGGAAAGCATCCTTTTTTGTGGATTAGTTAAGCCTTGGGGATAATCTCCAAAACTGAAATTCCTATTGCAGGGGATGACTGAATTTGACTTTTCTAGAGGTATTCCATGTATCAACTATTAAAGGGATATGTGATTACTGAATATGTTTACATGATTGGTCCACATAATAAAACCTGTAGGAAGCTGTTCGCTTTAAGGTCACTGCAGATGACAATGGGTCATCTTTGTATCTGGAGGAAAAGAGATTTTATACATAGAATAGAATAGGCTCCCACAGTTAGTTCTAGTCATCTCTGTAAATTGTTTTAAAAAGTCTGGATCTGTTGCTAAGTGCACAGAATATAACCAGCTAAAAGGATTTAATAGTAATAACACTGCAGATTGTTGGTCTAGGAAGTGTTTAATAGACTCAGAGGATTTTCCCTGTTGGAGCAAATTAGACCATGCTTTAGAGGGGTTTTTTTTGCCTTCCTCTGCATAATATGTGGGTTGTCTATTGGTTGAACTCAATAGGCATTTCTTTTTTTGATCTGCCTTACTACGTTAATTCTTTCAGGTTATACATTTTACATAAACTTAATTTAAAAGTAAAAATGCACAGGCCTGTGCATGGTTCCAAAATATAGTAAAAAATGCAATAGTAGGTTGTTGGGGCACCTGGACTTGGAGGCAGGACTTCCATTACTGGCTTTGCTTATGTTCTGATGCATTCAAACTTTGGGCACATATCTGGAAACCGGGCCACGGCACACATGATGTAACACATGGCACCCGTTTTAGCAGGTGCGTACACACATTGAGGAATATAACCAAAGCCCTGTCCCCTTTTCTTATTTTATGAAGAATATTTGGCCCTCTTCTTCTTCGAGGAAACTGAGCAGTGCCCCTGGAGCTGGCAATGGTAAGTGATTCATTGGTAAAAGACCTTGCTTTTTTATATGGCTTCTATACTTTTTTGACAAAAAGAAATTTGAGGGCTTTTGAAGTATCTTCCTGTGTTATTTGGCTTCTATACTTTTTTGACAAAAGGAAATTTTAGGGCTTTTGAAGTCATTTCCTGTGTTAATTTATAGTTATGTAATATATTTCAGCTATATAGTACAACTTTGTAGGACATAATGTTTGCCCCCTGAAGATAAATATAACCTTATAACCCCCCCCCCCCCCCATATTGGATATCTGGTTGGACTGTATGTGCATTAAACAGAACAAAAGGTGCAGCGCTAATCGACTATTTTCTCCACGGCAGGTGGAGCTCTTCTGCAGTGGCATTGCAGTTGTGAAAGAAGTCAAGAGGAACATGGTTCCTCTATGGCTTCCTGGGTCACTGGGTTAACTATCCAATTGGATGCTGCTGCGCCATGTGACTTTAGCAGCCATCTTGAGTTAGGCAGAGCTTATTTAAGGCCCTGGCTCTCAGGTTCAGCATGCATTTTGTAAGTGGGTAGAGTAGGGACAGGTACCCAATCTGATAGAGACAGAACTAGTGGCATGGAGAGGTTCCTGATGAGAAGGGAAAGTGTAGGGTTCTCAACTTCTCTGAACATCTTCCTGCTGGGCCACGAGATGGGCAGGCTGCATTCTGCAGACATGGGAGTAAGTCACACAGGTGCAAGTCTCAAGTATTAACCTTCAAGTCTCAAGCAAGTCCCAAGTTACTGTGGCGAAAAGCAAGCAAGTCAAGTCGAGTCCCTGCTAGAAGTCAAGCAAGTCAAGTCATTTATTTTGGTCAAGTCACAAATCAAGTCAAAATACTGATCTACCCCAATTTTTACCTTTAAATCAGTTAAAAGTCAGTGGTCAGGAAAGGTTATGTTTTTTTTTCAACATTAACAAAACTGCTTACCGTAGTGCTTTTTTTCTTGGCATATTAAAGAAACACTTTGAATGCCCAAACAGCTCAAAATCCTTCGTCCGGTCATGTTTCAACACCACAGTCACTAAAAAGAGGTTAAGTATTTCCGTTGTTAAACAACCAGTGTCCTAAAAATCAGAACACACTGAGGTGTTTTAAGTGACTGTGGTGTCAGAAACATAACAGGCACATTCATTTTGCTTTAACACATATTGAAAAAATGCAAATATTTAATAACTTAAAAAAGTAATTTCGAGTCATATGTCTCAAGTCAAAGTCAAGTCTCAAGTCATGAATACCAAGTCAAAGTCAAGTCGAGTCTTTTATTCATTTTAGTCAAGCAAGTCTCAAGTCCTCAAACTGGTGACTTAAGTCTGACTTAATTCAAGTCATGTGACTCAAGTCCCCCACCTCTGGCATTCTGCCCCTCTTAACAGGCTCGTCTGAAACCTCCTCTACATGCTGCTGAACCTGTGAGTGTCCCCAGTTGGGCTGTCTTCCCACCGGGTATATTGTGAACTGCGTTTGCATTATTTCAATACAATTTTCTTTCATCGCGTGTGATATTGCCGCAGCACAACGCTGCATTCCACCTACAAATGTAAATAGTTTTTTGTATATTATCAACACTATCAGATACCAGTGTGGTAACTTTTATCTTACACATATTCATTATGTTAATGTCATTTTAAAGATCTATTACCTTCTTTCCCTGAAGGAGTAGATTTATTATCTGGAAAACATGTTGAGAAGTGATCTCCTTCTTCTGCAAGTATTGGCTGTAAATTTGCAATCTAACAATGTTTCATCAATGAACAGATACGGTATATATGCCATTTAGAAGGTTTATGTGACAATCGGAGGTTATTGTGCTCATGAGATATAATTACACTATGTATAGATAAAACTGAAATGCAATTTTGTGAAGTATGACTGTTTTCATCTTTTTTTCTGTAAACAAATAAAATTCTGCTGTTTTTTTTTTTAACATCATAAATTCTTTTGTTATCTTTATGTATGATCTTGGTACCTTCCCCTATGTTTGATAGTTTATATGCAGAAACTTCTAACTACAGTGTGCTCTAAACAGATTTAACCACTTGCCACCCAGGATCACATTTGCACGTGAACACAGGGGTTTAAACATTTGTTTTTTGAATAATATTTATTTTATTTAAATTTATTTTTTTAGCACTGTAGCTTTACATTTTTTTTTATCAACTTTATTGCTATCACAAGGGATGAACAACATCCCTTGTAGGAGCATGGGCTGTGACAGGTCCTCTTTATGTAGAGATCTGAAATCTTTTAGAACCCAGAGCTCTCCTCTGGCCTCCAAAGCATCTAATCAAACCAAGATTGGTTTGATCAGATGCTGTTCAAGCTGGTAATGGCTTGTCAACGAACAATAATACGAGTGTTACTACTGTGCCACCTGCAAAATAATATCTAACAGTGTGAAGTGAGTATATTGGAACCAATTCTAAATGAAATAAATAGATATAAATGCTGCTGCTAGAATCGATGTGTGTTACCACACAAAACGTAGGTAAAGCGGCAATGTATTAGATGCTGCGCTGCTAGATAGTAGTGTTCCAATGTATACCATGGAACAAATAATTTGTTAATAAATAATGTATTTACTCAGAAAACTATGATCTTATAACCAAATAATCACATGATCAATAACATGTGAATAAAATGTCAGACATCCAAGGCATTGATAGTGTCTAAGTCTATGTGATTCAAATGGTAATAATGCGATGATGTGTTTTATAGAAAAGTTCAGTGAATAATTTAGTGCCCAATATCTCAAATTAGGTAACTGAAAACTTCACACACTAGTAGTAGTAATAGTAGTAGTTTATGTGACGGACCGTATACTCAAAAATAGTATGTCCGCTGTATAAGCTTCCCTTGCCTGGTACCATCACGATCCAAGATCCCTTAGCCCATCCAGTCACTTGTCGAGGCATCAGTGTAGGATGGTAAGAAGCATAAGACTATTTATTCAAAAACAGGCACAAGGAGATATACATTCAGAGGACAATTCCCCCCTCCCTACTTTGCATAATGACACAGGGCGGGGTAAACTACATTCAGTAACATGACACACAGGTATCTTCAACTTTCCAACAGTAGACAGTCTTTAGGAAGGGCTGCTGGAGAAATCCCCCCTCCCCTCTAGCAGCTAATCCACCTACACATATACAACCCACAATATGTTGTGCCCAAGACAGACAGAAACAATAGAACAATGGGTAACAGGCACTTAACAATAACTATCCCTACCCCACCTCAAACTATCTAGCAATGGTCTATTAGATAAACTCCTACAAGCAGCCTAAAAAGGTTGAACCAATTTATTTTCATATATTTCTTGAGTGATATTGTTACTAAATATAACTGTCCTAAGTGAAAGAGCCCCTTCCTTCTTTTAACCCAAACCACACATATAGAACCCAGGGTAACAGGAAATGCTGAGTCCGGTGTGGTTGTACAGTGAGTCTGGTTAGTGCAGACCTGACTGGGAGTCTCTGTCACCCTGTGCCCCTAAAAGACACATAGGAGGGGTAAGGGGAGCTGGACAAGGAGTTTCTGGACCTAAGGTAATCTGGGTTCCACAAGCCCCCCGCCCTAAGTGATTTCCATCACATATCTCCCCTTTCAGCAGGAGACTATCACAGAAGGAGACCCCAAATGGGGGTCTGTAGTCTCAGTTCCCTAATGTCTGTACCCACACAGTACCCCAAACAAATTGTCCACAACAGAGCGTTACTCACCCAGCCAACCTCTGCCTCTCTCATAGAATATAATCGCTGCTGGGGAGAAGTGTGGACTGGCCCTTCTACCTGGAGTCCTTTTAGCCACTGGAGAGAAGACTGGGCTCACTCCATCATGCTGTTGGGGATCTGGGTCGACTGCTCAGCACCCCTGGGGAATCCAGGTGGAGACCATAGTCTCATCCACTTTTTCTAGATGAAAATCCCCCGGTGCTTGCACAGCAAAGCTGACATTCTCCTGTCCCAATGCCAGACTTTTTTCTGAGGTTGTGTTAGTGGAAACCGAAGTCCCATCCACTACCACAGGAAATACATCTTCTGTTAGTAGTGTGCAGAGGCCAGCAGCACTCTGCCCTGTTGCAATCTCATCTAGTGGGTTGCTGTCAGTGAACACTGCAGTCTCATCCACCAATATCAGCTCAAGCTGCAATTGTGAGGTGCCGATTACATTCTCTCCCTGGAGCTCCTGCGGAGTTGATTGTTGTGGGCAGAGGCCAGTAGTGTTCTGCCAAACTGCCAGCTGTTCCACTGGGAAGTAAAGTGAAACATTGGTGGCCTTGCACAAATCCTTCACGGCCGCCGATTTTTGTATGCAGGGGTCAACAGCGCCATGCTCTGAAGCCAGCTCTTCTGCTGAAGGCTCGCCGGTTGTTCCTCCTCAGCAGAAAAGTCTATTAAATCTCCATTCTCTGGTATCTGGGGATAGAGGTTCACCATCTCCTGTCCGTTGAACAAAGAAAATGTTACTGGTGCTGGGCAGAGGCTAGCACAGCTCTGCCCTGTTGTCAGCACTTGAGCTTTAAGGACGGCAATCTCCAGAGTTTTTGATGCCAATTCTAGGGCATGCTGCTGAATGAGTTCTAGCAGTTCCCTGTATGCCCTTTCCAGATGCTGTTCTTTCCTTAGCAAGTATTCTAGATAAGGTTTAAGCTCTGAGACCCCTGCAAGATGGAGCAGCGCTTCTCTCTGTATTCTCGCAGGTCCTCAAGGGTATGTTCCCCTTCATCGCCAAACACATGTTCCCCTTCATCGCCAAACACATCTGTAAGGCAATCCAGGGCTGCCAAAGTCATATCCCTCTGGAGAGCATTCCTGCTCTTCGTGCCATTGCAGAGCTTGATACCGATTGTCCAGCTCCATCTTCTGCTGGACCAGCCTGTCCAACTCGGATACCCATTGCTCCTGGGGCCACTCTCCCATGAATGTCATCCGCAACTACCGTTAGTCACTGGCCTGTTGCCCTGTGGTTGGAAAGCACTTGCCCTGGTGCATACCAGCCACCTGTAGGGCTCCAATCAAGACCTCCACCCGAATATGCTGCCTGATCTCCAGGTATTGATCCGCAGACACAGTCCTGGGGATTACTGAAAGGGTGATCGGGAGCAGCCCCTGGAACTCTGATGCCAGGTCCATATCTCCACTGGGGTGACCGAAGTCTGCTATCCCAATCTTGGGAGAGCCGCTCCTTGAGGACGTCACATGAGGAAACTAGTAAGGCGGGACTAAGACGTTTGAACGTACTGTGCATGTCCGATTCGGGCTCACGGCTTGGAGCACAGCAGCCGGAGACGAACAGGCTCCAGCACATAGGGATGTGCTTAATGGATCGGTTTTAACTTGTTTTATTCATGCTGGAACCCTTAGTGTCAGGATGACACTTGTTAAATGTGAGTTGTATTTTTATTGAATAAAAGGCTATGTGTTTTACAGACTCACACTATGTGGATTCATCTTTTCTCCTAAACATATGATACATCCCTGCTTGACCATACGTGATTGCCTGTCTGAGGATGATTAACTAGAGTAGATTACGGACTTGCATATTGGATATACTCTATAGAAAAAGGTCTAATTGCTGGTTTATAATCTTACCAGCCACTCCATCTGTTGAGTCAGTTTGGGGTGATTGGCGGAAAGCAGCACACAGGGTGTTTTTGGCGCACACCTTCTGTTGAAGATTTTCACTACAAATATTTATTTGCACATTTGTGCACATCTTTTTGCACTTTTTTTGCACTTTACACTCTTGGGACTTTTTTAATGACCACTAATATTTTATTTTTAGATTTATTAATTTTATGTGTTAATTGTCAGGGATATGAATTGTTGATAATTTACAGAGATTGTTTGCATATATTTGCACAAACACTTTGGATAATATTTTTGTACACGGCAGATGTTATGAAGATTTAAATATTATTAATTTAGCACTGTGTACTTTTTGTAGCCAAAATGCCACAGTACATTTTGGCATTCATAGTTCCCTCAATGAACTGTAGCTCCCCAGTGCCAGCAGCACTCATGCAGCCCCAGACCATGACGCTCCCACCACCATGCTTGACTATAGGCAAGACACACTTGTCTTTGTACTCCTCACCTGATTGCCGCCACACACGCTTGACACCATCTGAACCAAATAAGTTTAGCTTGGTCTCATCAGACCACAGAACAAGGTTCCATCAATCCATGCACTTAGTCTGCTTGTCTTCAGCAAACTGTTTGCAGGCTTTCTTGTGCATCATCTTTAGAAAAGGCTTCCTTCTGGGATGACAGCCATGCAGACCAATTTGATGCAATGTGCAGCGTATGGTCTGAGCACTGACAGGCTGACCCCTTCAACCTCTGCAGCAATGCTGGCAGCACTCATACGTCTATTTACAAAAGACAACCTCTGGATAGGATGCTGAGCACATGCACCTAACTTCTTTGATCGACGATGGTGAGGCCTGTTCTGAGTGGAACCTATCCTCTTAAACTGCTGTATGGTCTTAGTCACCGTGCTGCAACTCAGTTTCAGGGTCTTGCCAAAGTTTTTATAGCCTAGGCCATCTTTATGTAGAGCAGCAATTCTTTTTTTTTTTCAGATCCTCAGAGAGTTCTTTGCCATGAGGTGCCATGTTGAACTTCCAGTGACCAGTATGAGAGAGTGAGAGTGATAACCCCAAATTTAACACACCTACTCCACATTCACACCTGAGACCTTGTAACACTAATGAGTCACATGACATTGAGGAGGAAAAATGGCTAATTGGGCCCAATTTGGACATTTTACCTTCGGGGTGTACTCATTTTTGTTGCCAGCGGTTTAGACATTAATGGCTGTGTGTTGAGTTATTTTGAGGGGACAGCAAATTTACACTGTTATACAAGCTGTACACTCACTACTTTACAGTAGCAAAGTGTAATAAAATATTTGCAAAAATGTGAGAGGCGTACTCACTTCTGTGAGATACTGTACAATATACACACATACATATGCACATACACACCCAGACAAACTGAAACCAGAAGTGACTGAATCCTCATCGCTTCCAGTTTCTGACGTCACAGAAGAAGGATGTAACTTCCGTTCATTCCACTCTTCATAGGGAATGCATATAAAGTAATTGCATAGTTACTGGGCTCCCCGATCAGATGCGAAAGCCCAGTAAAGTCGGCGGTGGCAGAAGGAGAGGCGGAAGGAGAGGGAAACCCTAACGCCACCTGTAGAAGTGATCTGTATGTTAAAGAGGACGTAAAATTCATTTCCTGACTTTTGCCTATAGGTAAGCCTATAAAAAGGTTTACCTATAGATAGTGTAAATATCTCCTAAATGTGACATCACTGGCGCATGCGCTCTGAAGGAATGGTCACCTGTGCTGTTCCTTCTGATCTTTGTGCAGTGAACGGTAGCTCCTGCATGCAGGCACGGGAGTGACATCATCACAGCCCCGGCCAGTCACAGAGCCAGAGCTTGGGAACCCGGAAGCAAGACGGGTGAAGATGGAAACGGCTGCAGCGATGACATCTCTGGAACAGCTTTGTTTTAGGGTAAGTTTCACATAGTGTGCTAGTATGCGATGCATACAAGCACATTATGAATTTATCTTACAGGGAAAAAAAAAGGCCAGTGGTATATAACTGCTTTAAAATTGTTGTGATGGTAATAAGGGTCTCCAGTAGACATGTGGCCACACCCAGCCAACAGGGTTTATGTCAGTGCACTCCAAATGTTTGCAGGAGGCATGCTACATTCCTAATAATGTAAGATGTGAAGATGACAGGAAGGGTATATAAATGACAAGGTGCTAATGGTAGATGCTTTCTTCCTCACCATCGTAGGGCACCCCCCTTTGAGAATGAAACATTTTTATTTTTAAAATAACAAACACTTAAATTTATTCTTGACCTGTAAACTTTACTGTACTTTTTTTTTTGCAAATTCTTTATTTAGATTATTTGGTGGTTATGTGGGACAATAAGGGGGTCGGAATACATGTCCACAAAAGTTTGCCCTGTTTGATCTATCACAAATACATAGCATAGCATAACATACATAACATACATTTTAACATAGGAATAAAACAATAATCAGTTTTAAAAAGAATGATACATATATCTGTGTACCATGAGAGCATAGTGGGCTTCCCATGTGTTCCTTAACAGAATGTCTAGAAAAGGATTCATAGCACCCTTGTAAATATGCCAAGAAAGGATGGGGATGGGTATAGCGGAAGTAAGGTAGAGGGGTATGGGGTAGGTGTGACAGAGGTGCAGGGCATGGAGGGGGTGGAGTGGGTCAGAAGACGGAGAGGGCTAGCCCCTTCAAGTAGAAAGAGCTTGAGTATAATAAGAGGAGGATGTAAAAGCAGTCCAATAAATATAAATAAAATACAAATATTTTGGAAAATGTCTTCCCTGTTAAAAAGGTCATAGTCTTGGTTTCCTGGGCCTTACTGTAGATAGCCACATACACACTAGAGGATATGTTGCTTCCACAGCAAGGGGATGCAGGCCCTTTCCACAATTGACCAAGAGGACAAGCTGAGAACTTGTATGTCTCTTTTGTTGTATTGGAATCATGTGAAGAAGGAGGGTTTCTGGATTATCACTGAGGTCTATATCGGGTTGTTTAGATAGAATGGTAAAAACTGTATCCCAAATCTTCCTCACAGCAGAGAACGTGTATAAATTAAAGTCTGAGGCATAGTTCTCCAGTAATAAAATGTTAATGATTTGTTAGCAGCAATGCAGCTGATAGAAACGACAGACCTGTGTTGTTGTTCAGATATTGCCTGTTGCTGGATTTTTTTGTCTTAGTTTGGATCTGGTTTCACCAAATGCTATCAAGTTCCATGTTATGTGTCAAGAGAAATTACATTATACCATTCGTGGTTTTGCAATGCAGTGAAAGCTTTGTTGATAAAAAGTTCAGTTATAGATGAATAGAGGCAGGTGCATTCACCACATAACACTCAATATAATTCTGTCCTGCTCTTTAAAACAATTATGCTTAATCTGCAACCTAGATCTGAAATAGGGAAGAAGAAGAACACGTGTTTACACTTTAGGTGTGGGAAGATAAGAATGTCAAAGGTAAAACAATAAACAGAGTCAAAGATCTGTGAATATGACCTATGTTTAATATTATATTAAAACCATTATATGCAAAATGTGACATACTGTAATCTGAGCTAAAACTTATTTCTGTAGTTTTAGAATGGGAAAAAGTTAGAACCTCTGTTGAGATTTAACAACTCATGATGCCCCTGTTGGGAGGATTTAACTTCACTATTTGTCCTGGTAGCTATCATCAACTGGAGAGTAAGTGATGAGAATCCAAATGTTTACAGTCCACCCGAACATGAAGGGGGGGGGGGATCTTAAAGCAGAACTTCATCATGAAAATGTTTTTTTCTCCCATGTAGTGGGCTGAGCAGTGCCCACCCTGCATGGGTGACCTGCTCCTCAATTTGTCTAGGGGTGCACTGAAAGGCTATACTTACCCGATCTTTTGATCCTCCAGAAAACAACGCTCCCCCACGTCCAGCAGTGGACTGTTCCTGCCGTACTCATTTCCAGAGCCGGTATTCATACAGAATCCTTTGCTGGTATTGACAGCTTAAAGACGCCTCCTGTATGGAGAAACTAGTCGCATGCGTTGCTCAGGTGTGATTTTAGCATATTCTTCCACACCAACAGTCTTTAAATCTTGATGGTTCCGTGGGCCTCTTCTATGAACTCTGATATTTACTTCTTTCCATAGATTTTCTATTGGATTCAAGTCAGGTGATTAGCTGGGCCATTCTAACAGCTTTTTCTTTCTTTGAAACCATTTGAGAGTTTCCTTGGGTTTGTGTTTGGGATCATTGTCTTGCTGAAATGTCCCCCCTTGTTTTATCTTCTTCATCCTGGTAGATGGCAGCAGATTTTTATCAAGAATGTCTTGGTACATTTTTCCGTTCATCCTTCCTTCAATAACCTAAAGTTTGCCAGTACCGTATGCTGAAAAACAGCCCCAAATTATGATGTTCACACCTCCAAATTTCACTATTGGTATGGTGTTTTTGGGGTGATGTGCATTGCCATTTGACCTCCAAACATGGTGTGTATTATGGCATCCAAAGAGTTCGATTTTGGTCTCATCTGACCAGATTATATTCTCCCAGTATTTCACAGGCTTGTCTAAATGTTTTGCAGCAAACATTAAAAGAGCTTCAACATGCTATTTCTTCGGCAATGGAGTCTTGTGTGGTGAGCGTGCATACAGGCCATGGCAATTGAGTGCATTACTTATTGTTTTCTTTAAACAATTGTACCTGTTAATTCCAGGTCTTTCTGAAGCCCTTTACAAGTGGTCCTTGGCTCTTGGACAACTCTTCTGATAATTATTTTTACTCCTCTGTCAGAAATCCTACGTGGAGCACCTGGTCGTGGCCAGTTTATGGTGTAATGATGTTCTTTCCACTTTCTGATTATGGCCCCAACAGTGCTCACTGGAGCATTCAAACGTTTAGAAATCCTTCTGTAACCAATGCCACCAGTATGTTTTGCAACGATAAGGTTGGGAAGGTCATGAGAGAACTATTTGCTTTTACCCATCATGAGATGTTTCTTGTGTGACACCTTGGTAATAAGACACTTTTTTATAGGCCATCAGTTGAGACTGAACCCGCTGATATTAATTTGCACAGACAAGGGGCATGCTTGCTTTTTAATTACTGATAGATTTCAGCTGGTGTCTTGGCTTTCCATGCTTTTTTGCACCTCCCTTTCTTCGTGTGAATAATACTTTTTCCCTGTGTCATTCCATTTTATTAAGCATAACTTAAATCATGAACTTATTTGTTTTGGTTTCTTTGTATGTATGGATTGCATGGGTTGTTACTGACATGTGGTGAACATTTCATGTCATTTGCACCTTTAGAAATATATTTACCTAGAAAAATGGTGATGTGTTTAATACATATTTTACCCACTGTAAATATATTGTATACATTTTTTGCATATTAGCTACATTGCCAAAGTGAACTGAAAATTTTCTACCTGTATGACCCTTCAAATGCAAAAAACTTCTCATATTATGACTACTGGATTTACAGCTGTATACTTCTCCACGGCTGTCACTTCTGATTATTTACTACCCTCTGTAACCACATACAGTATCTGCACTTATGCACTGTACGTGTTTCCATGCTAATAGGTTTCTCCTCTCCATGCAGAACAGATCAGTGCTTGTGATGGTTTCTAATAATCAGACCAACTCTCTTTTGGGACATGGTGTAACTGGCAGCACTGGCCTGGTTTTGCACAGAAGTGTGCATTGTTCTACACACAAAAAAGACCATTAAAATCCAGCTTTCTTTGCTTGAGCAGCATACTCTGCTGTAATTCTCAAGAACCGCACAACTAAACCTGGCTGAGAAACAGGAGCACAGTTAAACAGAAGCGTAATTGTCAACTCCCAGCATCCCACAATAAATCAGATAAAATGAAATCTCTTTGTAAGTACTTAGTAATCTTTGTTTAAGGAAAGATTGGTGGCAAACAATTAGGAAAGGCATGTCTTCCAAAAGCCCGAAGTGCATAATCAGCAAAAACTATACATAATCTGTACATCATTTTTTTCTGTGCTTTTTTTTTTTGGTTCGTGTCTGTCATCTCAAAGTTTTATGCAGAGGCGTAACTAGAACCTTTAGGGACCATGAAGGGCCCTTCCCTTCAAGCCTGGGGCTCTTCCCACTGATCCTGGGGCTCTTTATTACGGTCTTGCAGCGGGACCCTTTCACAAGTTCTGCCAGGGCCCGGTTGCAAGTGTGACCTTTGCGATCCTGGAAGTTTACCCATTGGTGTCAGTAGTTTTTATTTTTTGGTATTTTAATTGTATTATTTTTTATAATTTTATTTAATTTTTTTACAATATCACTAACTATGACTCTGTTCATTCAGAAAAAGAAGGAGCTGGTCAATTACATATTTACCGACCCCTTTCTGGTTCTTTATTGTGACACATCCCCTGCAGCAGCCAGCAGGAGAGGGGAGGAAGCAGAGTGGTGGGGGGGGGGGGACCAGGGGAGCACTCAGGGGCCCAGAGACAACAGAACACAAGTGAACTGGATAGGAGGAGTGGCGGGGGCAGCATACAGAGTAACCAATCTCCTCCATTTTCCTCCTGCATCTATAGGAGTAAAAAAGGAGGACAGTGATTCTGTACATGCTGCCCCTGCCACCCCTCCTATCCAAGTGTACAGAGGAGCTACACAGGCCCCCTGGAGCATGGGGCCCGGTTGCAATTGCAACCCCTACAGCCCCTGTAGTTACGCCCCTGGTTTTATGTATACCACCCAATTGCAGAGCAATATGAACATACTGCACACTTTTTTCAATTAGCCTCCATCCTTTAAAGCTGAACTCCAGCCAAAAAGCTAACTATACAATTGAAATATGTGGCAGTTATTTTACCCACAAAACAATGTGTACTTCCGGAGATTTACACAGCTCTGGCAAACAGTACAGTCAACTTGGTGACCTGAGTTTTCTCTACTGCAGATTAACCAGCTGCTGACCGCCCACCAAAGATTTACTGTACGTCTGTCACGTGCGGGGCTAGGGGGCTGTCACGTCATCCGTGCGATGTTCTGATTTGGTTCAGTCATCAGGTCCAGGCCAATGATTTTTGGCCTGGACCTGATGATCGGTTCTGACTAATTGCAGAACATCCTGTGCCTGTGTAATGTAAACACAGGCACAGGAAATGATGTAATCTCCTCTCCTGAAACCCTTTTCGGTTTCAGCGTGAGAGAAGAGAGCATCAACTGTGAGTACACAAGCACTACACTAACACCAGTACACATAGGCTCACATTTAACCCCCCAATTACAACCCCCAGGTGACCCTGAATATGACCAGCTCCACAAAATTTGTCCACTCGTAAATCACTTCAACCAGATGTTTGCAGCGTTGTATACACCCAAAAAAAGCTGTCTGCGTTGATAAGTCCCTGATTAAATTTTCTGGCCGCCTTGCTTTCAAGCAGTTTTTCTCCAGCAAGCGTGCCAGATATGGGGTCAAGATGTATAAGCTCTGTGACAGGGCAACAGGCTATACATGTAGTTTCCGGATTTACGAGGGAAAAGATAGCAATGTGGAGCCCCCCAACTGCCCAGACTACATGAGGAGCAGCGGCAAGATTGTTGGGACTTGGTGTCACCCTTATTCAGAAAGGGGTACCATTTATACAATCATTACACAAGCGTGCCCCTTTTAGTCACCTTTTTGATTTTGGAATTAGTGCATGTGGCACCGCGTGACCTAATCAGCGGGGCTTCCCCCAAAGGCTTGTAGATTCCCCATTTAGACGGAGGGAGAGAGCCTGCTTGAAGTGTAATAAATAGCTTGCAGTGAAGTGGAGGGACACACGGAATGTTTTCGTTCTGTCCTCCATTCACGCAGATACGACAGTCCAAATTGCAATGGAGACTGGCGTGTCTGAGAAGCCCCTCTGTCTCCACAAATACCTTAACATGGGAGGGGTAGACTTCAACGACCAGAAGTTTAGCCTGGATCTATGAGAGGCATTTTCCAGATGTCCCCCTTGGTACCCCTACCCAAAGAGCACCCCAAAGAAGATGTTATGTCTATAGAAAACGCAGATATAGGCGTGACACCCGCTATTTTAGTCCCTCCTGTCCTGGCCAACCTGGTCTCTGCATCGGGGACTGTTTCCGTCACTACCACACACTAGTAGAGTATTAGTATAGGGTACAGCATGGCCCAGTCTAGGGCACACTTTCACACAGGGTCTCAAAAGATGTTAGTTCACATTTTGGGAGGCCCTAGCCTGGACCATTTTTTTTTTTTTTTACAGTTACAAAAAAAAATTAAAAATAAAAAAGCCAAAAATAGTTGTCATTATTGAGTTAATTACTTTTCTACTCTTTCTACTTTTACTGTACTTTATAATATACTGTTATACTGTAATGTTTTATTGTTACTGTTGTTCATTGTTAACCATCGTTTTCTTTGCAGATACCTCCATTCTACTGTTTTACTGCACTGTATACTATTATATTGTAATGTAATATATTGTAATGTTTTATTGTTACTGTGTTTTATTGTTAACCACTGTTTGCTTTGCAGGTACGCCCACCAGCTGCAGCACAGATTTGTTTATTCTGACAGCAACAGCGTTTGCTCACAGCATATACGTAAATCAATGATTGCAGCACTGTAGGAGGTGATTTCACCACTGTAGTTAAAAAAAGAGCATATGTGGCGAAGCATAGGGGAAGGGGTGGACACAGAGGACGGATCTCCCCTATGCTTCACCGTATCATTTTGAACACTTTTCTTTGCAGAAATTTCTTTATCCACATTGATCGATGCGAATGGAGGAATCTGCTATGTTCTTTTTTTTTTTTTTTGTTCAGCCCATGGGCTGAATGAAAAAGAAGAACATTGCATGTATGCCCATCATTAGAAGTGAGTGGATGCTGGGAGGTCTAATGGTTGGACATACCACACACTTTCTGGTATCGTTTTTTACAGCCAGCGGTCGGCTTTCATGTAAAAGCAATCCTAGCAAATAATTAGCCACTAGACTGCTTTTACAAGCAGTGGGAGGGGAAACCCCCCCTCCTGCCACCTTCCACAGTTTTCTCGGGCTCTCCTGTCCCACTGAGTAACCTGAGACTGCAGCCGGTGGTTCCATCAGCTGACCATAAAGCTGATTGGAGACCAGAATTGCTCCAATCATCTCTATGGCATAAGATACTGGAAGCTATGAGCATTTCATGTTTTTGCCAGATATAAACAGCGCCATTGGGAAATTGGGAAAGCATCTTATCACACCAGTCTTGGTGTGGTGAGATGGTTTAAGGGCAGAGGAGAGATCAAGAGAAAAAAAAAAGTACCTGTCACTACTTCTTTCTATCATAGGGGATATTGAAATTCCCTGTGAAAACAATAAAAGTGATAAAAAAAATATATATATAAAAGGGAAGGTGTCAAAAAATAAAAAATAAAAAAGCAAAATAAATAATAATAAAAAAAAAAAATTCAAGTACCCCTGTCCCCCTGTGTTTGCATGCAAAGGCGAACACAAGCATCGGTCTGGTGTAATATGTAAACAGCAATTGCAGCATGCATGTGAGATATCGCCATGAACATCAGATTGAGGGCAGTAATTCTGGCAGTAGACCTCCTCTAAAGTGGTAACCTGTAAAGGCTTTTAAAAATGTACGTAGTTTGTTGCCGCTGCACGGGCGTGTGCAATTTTAAAGCATGTCATGTGTGGTATCTATGTACTTGCCATAAGATCATCTTTTATATGTTACCAAACAATTGGGCAATATATAGTGCATTTGTGCATTCAATTTTAAAAAAGTGTTTTTTTCCCCAAAAAAATTGCGTTCCCATAGTCAAATTTAGTGCAAGTTATCCTTGCTATCTGGGAAGAGGATTGAATGATGCTGGCCAAAATAAAAATTGGCAGAAAATAAGTCTTGTGTCAGAAAGCTCTGGATTGAAGGTGACAATTTGCCAAAAGGTTATTTTTGTATGTTCTCTTTTAATGGGCTATACATTTATGGGTTGCAGATCTGCTTTAAGTAACCTACTGTACTTAAGTTATCTCCCTGCTCCCAGCCTCTGATTATACTGTGAAGAAGCAATCAGCACATATAAATACAAGACTCCTCAATTGGTCCCTAGAGCTTCCCCCCCTATACACACGCACCCTCCCAGTCTGAGTGCTGCTGTACAGGGGATGACACACCAAGGCTGAGGGGAAATTTTTTATTAGGGCAACACACAGTAAAACAGTAGGCAAAGGATGGAAAAGCTATAATAAATATTTTAACAAGTACACAGAGGCAGTTACCATATAATGTGTGACTGAATAAATAGCAAGTGGACTGGTGATATTACACCTAATCCCTACACTAAGGGAAGTCCGGACTAAGAGGCAGTGCAAAACGAGTGGTCTGACACTCTCTGGCAAACTCTTCCACTGGCCAGTGCAATGGGGCCAAAATCTTGCAAAGGAGCATAAGTCCCACAAACCCAGGTGTAAGTTCCTAAATGGTGTCCCAAGCAGCAACACTGTTCTTTTAAAATAGTGTGCAGAAAGTACGACCAGCGGTCTCTCACCAACATATAGGATGATGACCTGTTTCCTCCAACTTGTAATGGCAACTGCTAGGACATCCTCCCCTCAACCAGGCAGCAACAGCAGGCTTGACAGTTGCTTTGCCATAGTCCAGAAAATGTCAGCGATTTTGCTTCTTTGTGTCACCGGCACTGCAGAAAATTGTCCCATCAGCAGCATGCTGCATGGTGTATGCCCTGCAATGTCCTCCCAATGACTGCCTCCAACTCAGGAACAGTCCTTCCTTTTAATCCTCTGCAGTGCTCTGGTAACTCTGGGATCTGTAGTTCAAAAACACTTTATAACACCAGCTAGGGTCTCTTTGGGGACAACATTTCACACAAAACTTGCTCTCCTCAACAGGCCCAGTCCTTTCCCAGGCTGCACAGCAACAGCAAAAACTGCTTTTTTTGGTTTTCCTGGGTGGTGGGCAGGACTTTCCTCTGCTCTCTCTGTGGCTGTACACAGCCCTAGTAATGTTCACTGTTTACTGGCAGGCGAGGAAAGGGAGAACAGTTGCAGCAGTGGCTGTGTGTGAGTGTCTGCAGCATGTGTGACACTGTCGCTGACAGCCTGGTCTGTGCAGCTGTCGTCCAGAGTGTGCCTCTTACCAGGGCTACATAACATTCAGTTTTCTGTAGTAAACCTTTAGTGTTGTCACTTTGCACCTACATTTTCCAAATAGTGATTGCTATGGACGCAAATGTCCTACATTCCGACACACCAAAATGATGCATTAGGAAAACATTGTTGATAGGTTACTTGTACAGAATGTAAGGTGCTTCCAATAGTAACCAGTGAGGTTTCTCCTTAGATTGTGGGTGTAGGTGCCAGCTGTAAATATTGCACAAAGTGTAGAGGGTAGGAGGGAGTAATGCACAGAGTACAGGGGTCAAATTAGCTTGCCCTACTCTTTTAGTCATTGAGGTGTACTTATGTTTACTTATGTAGCACAGGAAAACTGTTTTTTCAGTCTCTTTGACCCCAACCTCATCGATCCTTAAGCAACATGACAAATTTCAGATGAATACCACTAATTAACTGTGACTGAAAATTATTAATAAAATCTATGCCAAAAGGCTTAATGGATTTTTTGATTACTATATTCATACAGATCAAATGGGCTTTGTTCCCAAAATACAGATGGCAGACCAGATCAGAAGGGAAATCAATATATACTCCCTATTGTTCTCAAATTTTGACAACAGAAACAGGAAGGGAATGCTACTTACTGTAGACCTACATAAGGTCAGTGATACTCTATTCTGGCCAAATGTTTTTCCCAAATTCTGACCAGATGGAGCTTTGGGTCCAATTTCTAACCCTGTTACATTCTGTAGACTCCTCCCTCCAGGATCATGCTCCACAAAAGGTGAGCAAACAGCCTGCAGTACAAAAGAGGCAGGTTAAAGAGGATCTTGAATCGAAGGATACGATAAGTACAATATCTTATTTAGTTTAGGAAAGTGATGAAAGCAGAGATTAGATGAGATCTTGACTGGGAGGTGTATCTCTATTTTTCCCTTCTTTTCTCTTTCCTCCCTCTCTCTTTTATTTTCCCTAACAACACCCATCTCTTTGGGAGTATCTTGTTCATGTAGTGCTGACCCCTGAAAGGGCCAGCTTATTTCCCCCAGGTTTCTTTTCCAGTTTAGCGTGACAGCAGCCAGGTACCCAACAATAGTTTCAGGCTCAATGCAGGGGGATGCGCTTCTTTAAAAATATTGCTTAACAACTGGGATAGGGCATAGGGAGCTGTGGGATACTTCAGAAACCCTGAGTAGTAAAAAAAAAAAAGAACACTCTTTATTTAATAGTCCCTTTAGTGGTAGCCCAGGAGATGGACAGGAATGAGACACCATATGTAATGTCCCAGGCCAGGCAAACTTTAACCTCAATGTACAAGGGGTTGCAGCAGTCACGGGGATCCTGCACACAGGTCTGTACGGGACAGCAGTGTCCCAGAATACTTGGGTGGCACCTTTCAATATCCAACAGACATTCCCTAGTGAAAGCTCAACACTGGATCCTCAACAAAATCCCTGGTATAGCTACAGTGATTCTCAGCTTTAGGCCCGCCAGCTCGGCAGAAGCTGGGACCTCGGTGAATACAGGTAGAATCTTACCTGGGCTGCCTGGAAGGGCAGCAGCACTTTCCGGCTGGGAACTTCTCCTCCTAAACAAGACTGTTCTAAACCCCAGGCTATTAAAGTACTCTGCAGCTACCTACTGGGCACAGCTCTGCAGGAATTGGCTAAGACCTCATAAATTTTCAGGCTACCTATTTGATCTGCTCCACTCCCATGTTCTGGAACCTTCCAGAAGGCAGGGAGAAGCAATCAAGCCTGCAGCCTGTGAGACTCTGATCAGTCCAAAACAATCAGCAATTGCTCCACTGATTACAGTTGAGCCAAAAAGAACTAAATGTACCTAGCAACCTATGTAGGAGGGTGCTACACCTAAAGTGGTTCTTTAGTGTTTTTTCCTTTCATACTTTTTAATTGTCGGCTTATTTTAAAAATCAGCTTATGAGTCATCTGTTGCTAAGGACGCGGCAGCCGGCTTCCCAGCCTACTGCTTAGCAACCATCATTGTCAAAAAACAGCGTGGGGGTCCCCTGCCACCCAGGCTGTTTTTTGCCAAATTCCAATCTGGTAAATTACCGCATTAAATAATGCAGTAATTACCGCTAAATCGAACAAATACCGCATTCGATATTTAACGAAAAAGTGATTTACCACATGCAGTATTTTAAAGCATTTTATTTGCTGTTATTTAACTTTCAGTGAATTGACCCCAATGTGCCTTATAATTAAGTCTTCCACAAAGGAATGATGTGATTCCCTGCATATAGAGCACATTTTTTATGTGTTCCAGACTGCGCTATGTTCACTACAAATGTGGAAGACAAAAGGATTAAAGTGGAACTAAAGGCATAACCTAAATAACTCTAAACCTTCTCTAAAACAGATTCTAAAGCCCCGTACACACGTACCGATGGTCGGCTTACAAATGTTCCTCTTTTCTCCCCGGGATGTCGGTGTCTGCTGAAAAGTGCAAAGACAGCACAAGGACAGCACAAGAATTTTGTCCGCCGACTGCAGAAGTGATGTCATGTAATGGTTAACTTTCCCTGTGTTTTCTATTTTCTGAGCATGCCCAGTCTTGCAAATCTGCGGTCTGTCGGCCGAATTGTGTACTGACAGGCGAACAATCGTCCGTTCTGGTGTCGGCATACAAATATTTTCATGTTTGCACGAAAGACTTTTGTCCGCGGATTGTGCGCAGACATCTGTCGGAGGCACCATACTAACACGCGTACAATCGGCAGATCCTTCGTCCACCGACGTTTGTATGCCGACGATCGGTACGTGTGTACGGGCCTTAAGGCTAATCTATCTAGCCCTGTAAAGAAAAAAGATTGCTATACCTCCTTTTTTTGCAGTTGCTCCAGTCCAGCCCCAGACTGAGCTGTCAGCGAGTCAGCGACGGATTCAGTGTGTAGGAGAGGCAGCCGACAATGGAAGCCCCATAGTAAGTCTATGGATAATGTCACTTCCCAGGCATTTCCCACCCGTTGTTGGCTTTCTCCTGCACACAGAGGGTGGCGCTGGAGCCTGGACTGGAGCAGCTTCAAAATAGGTAAGTATAGCGATTTTTTATTTACAGGGCTAGATAGATTAAGTTTAGAATGGGGGTGGGAGTAGGTTTAGAGTTGGCTAGGTTTTGCCTTTACTTCCACTTTAAAGGCTATTACACTAAAAGTTGATGCAATAGAAAACAGACACAGTCAATATTTATCAGTCAGGAATAAGCTTTCTAGGTCAGAGTTAATCATCATGGCATCTGAACAAAGTACAAGCAGAAAAAAAGAACTAGAGAGTTTGATGCAAATAAAGCATAAAATCCTGAGAAATGCATCTTGCCAAATCCTATCAGGTGATTATTTTAGTAGGTAGAGGGTTTCTGCACTTTCTTTAGAAATCTTTGCCAATACTGCCACAGCTTATTGGCAAATAAACAAAATCTGATCAAATTAAAGGGAACCTTATAATAATATTTCTTTTTTTTCTGTGGAGAAACATGCCAATAAGGGGGTTTAATAGACTCTGTCACTGCCCTAAATGTTTTAGGTACATTGGGGAGAAGCTGTCTGGAGACAAGGAGTGTCTTTCCTGAGGCAAAGACAGGTGAACTTTTCATTCACTTTGCCTAACGGTGCCCTCCTGTCACTTGAGCATGAAGTATGGTTGTCATCTTTTATTTCAGGGGTGGGGAAGCTGCGGCCTGCGAAATCATCTGGTCTGTGTCTCTATGATGAGCTGTCAGAACGGAGCCAATGTTTCCTGTATAGTTCTGGCTCTATTCTGACAGTCTGAGTGAGTCACAGGTGGTGTGATATCAAATGCACTCCCCGTGTGACCACTCAGGAAGCATCGTCTCTATCTTCCTCCAGTGCGATGCTGCTCCTAGCCAGCATTTCCCACCAGCGGTACCCACAGCAGTACCAGCCAGAGCCAGCGGTACCCACAACAGTACCAGCCAGAGCCAGCAGTACCAGCCAGAGCCAGCTGTACCCACAGTACTACCAGCCAGAGCCAGCAGTACCCACAGCAGTACCAACCAGAGCCATCAGTACCAGCCAGAGCCAGCTGTACCCTCAGCAGTACCAGCCAGAGCCAGCAGTACCAGCCAGAGCCAGCAGTACCAACAGCAGTACCAGCCTGAGCCAGCAGTACCAGAATGAGCCAGCAGTACGCACAGCAGTACCAGCCAGCAGTACCAGCCTGAGCCAGCAGTACCCACAGCAGTATCAGCAAGCACTACCAGGCTGAGCCAGCAGTACCCACAGCAGTACCAGCCAACAGTACCCACAGCACAGTAGCAGCCAGCAGTACCAGCCTGAGCCAGCAGTATCCACAGCAGTACCAGCCAGCATTACCAGCCTCAGTCAGCAGTACCCACAGCAGTACCTACAGCACAGTACCAGCCAGCAGTACCAACCTGGGCCAGCAGTACCAGCCAGCAGTACCAAGCTGAGCCAGCAGTACCCACAGCAGTACCAGCCATCAGTACCCACAGCACAGTACCAGCCAGCAGTACCAGCCTGAGCCAGCAGTACCAGCCAGCAGTACCAGCCTGAGCCAGCAGTACCCACAGCAGTACCAGCCAGCAGTACCCACAGCAGTATCAGCCTAAACCAGCAGTACCCACAGCAAAACCAGCCAGCAGTACCAGCCTGAGCCAGCAGTACCCACAGCAGTACCAGCCAGCAGTACCCCCAGCAGTACCTACAGCACAGTACCAGCCAGCAGTACCAGGCTGAGCCAGCAGTACCCACAGTAGTACCAGCCATCAATACCCACAGCACAGTACCAGCCAGCAGTACCAGCCTGAGCCAGCAGTACCAGCCTGAGCCAGCAGTACCCACAGCAGTACCAGCAGGCAGTACCCATGCAGTATCTGCCTAAACCAGCAGTACCCACAGCAGTACCAGCCAGCCGTGCCAGGCTGAGCCAGCAGTACCCACAGCAGTACCAGCCAGCAGTACCCACGCAGTATCTGCCTAAACCAGCAGTACCCACAGCAATACCAGCCAGCAGTACCCACAGCAGTACCAGCCAACAGTACCAACCTGAGCCAGCAGTGCCCACAGCAGTACCAGCCAGCAGTACCAGGCTGAGCCAGCAGTACCCACAGCAGTACCAGCCAGCAGTACCCACAGCATAGTACCAGCCAGCAGTATCAGCCTAATCCAGCAGTACTCACAGCAGTACCAGCCCTAGCCAGCAGTACCCACAGCAGTACAAACCAGCAGTACCAGCAGTACCAGCATGAGCCAGAAGTACCCACAGCAGTATCAGCCAGCACTACCAGGCTGAGCCAGCAGTACCCACAGCAGTACCCACAGCACAGTAACAGCCAGCAGTACCCACAGCAGTACCAGCCAGCAGTACCAGCCTTAGCCAGCAGTACCAGCCAGCAGTACCCACAGCAGTACCTACACCACAGTACCAGCCAGCAGTACCAGAATGAGCCAGCAGTACCCATAGCAGTACCAGCCAATAGTAGCCACAGCAGTACCAGCCAGAAGTACCAGCCAGCAGTACCCACAGAACAGCACAGTACCAGCCAGCAGTACCCACAGCAGTACCAGCCAGCAGTAACAGCCAGCAGTACCGGCCTGAGCCAGCCTTACCCACAGCAGTACCCACAGTAGTACCAGCTAGCAGTACCAGCCAGCAGTACTCACAGCAGTACCAGCCTGACCAAGCAGTATCAGCCAGCAGTACCCACAGCAGTACCAGCCTGACCAAGCAGTATCAGCCAGCAGTACCCACAGCAGTACCAGCCAGCAGTACCCAAAGCACAGCACCGTACCAGCCAGCAGTAGCAGCTTGAGCCAACAGTACCCCCAGCAGTACCAGCCAGCATTTCCCAACAGCAGTACCAGCCAGCAGTAAACACCAGCAGTACCAGCCAGCAATAAACACCAGCAGTACCAGCCTACAGTACCCGCCTGCAGTACCAGCCAGCTGTAGCCATCAGCAGTACCAGCCAGCAGTACCCACCAGCAGTACCCACCAGCAGTACCAGCAAGCAGTACCCACCAGCAGTTCTTTTCAAAACTTACCACTGCAAAGAGTCGACTGTGCTCCAGACTGACCGACGCAAACCTGGAAAACCAGTTGCGAGTAACATCACCACCAATACCAGCTAACCTCACACACCTCACCAAAAAGAAGCAGTTCCAGCCATCGCATTAGGGGAGAGTTAATTAAATGTTTGACCAAATATAACAGGCACATTTTTAAGCTGATAATTTTGTACGCCCCCCCCAAATATCCAAATGGCCCTTGGCAGAAAAAAGGTTCCCCGCCCCTGTTTTAATCCATAGAAAAGAGAGCAGGGTTGGTATTGTATTGTTTAGAAAGCAGCCCAAACCATGTAATAAGGCTGTCCCCTGACATGATGCTGCTAAGAATGTCTCTTAAACTCTATGTAGAAACAGAAGTCTCTTTGAAGAGGTCTGACACTTTCCACACTGGGGCAGTGCTATAGCTCTGCAATCATCAAGCCACATGCTCCTTGTTGATAGGAGAGCTGTAGCTCACCAAGAAGGCATTTTAAACCTCCATAGAGAGATCCTTGCTTCCACACAGGGGGCAAGGGTCCTCTCTACAGCATGTCCTCATGCTTTCTACTCAGGCTGTTGCTGCTTTAAAAAAAAAAAAAAAAAAGTACAAGAATTACATAGTTTTTGTTTTGATGCACTGGCAATGTTTTTAGTGGATTTAAACTGAAAGTTCAATTGGACTTTAAAGTTGTTGTAAAGGATTTAACAAAAAAAATTTAAAAAAATGTTACACTTACCTGCTCTGTGCAATGTTTTTTCACAGAGCAGTCCACTCCTGATCCTCCTCTTCTGGGATCCCCCACCAGTTCTCCTGTCTCCACCAACGCACCAAATGCCCTCAGGCAAGCTGCTTGCTATGGGGTCACTTGTGCGAGCTCCCTCATAAGCTGGCTCTATATGTCCATAGCACAGCTCAGCCACACCTCCCACTCCCTCTACACTGGCTGTGATTGACAACATCACTGAGCCAATGAGGAGAAAGAGTGCTAAGAGAGCCTCTGCACAGCGCTGGATCTAGATTGGAGTCAGGTATGTATAAGGGGGTGGGGGAGCTACATTCAGAAGGTTTTTCACCATAATGCATAGAATGCATTAGGGTAAACAGCTTGCTGCCTTTAGAACCACTAAACATGAATTATGTGACACAGGAATGATGGGATCTGTTTCTTGTGGGTCCAAAGACAGAAACAAAAGCACATTATTTAGTAGAATCCAGAGGAGTTAGAACATCTGTAAAGTTTTCATTGTTCACAATGCAATGTCCTTGTTCCACTACAAGTCACACACATGCACAGCAAAATGGTAGGGAAACCTATAGCCAGAGAGACATCTTCCTGGCAGCCATTGCACCCAGCAGTGTGAACATACTTGGCATGCCTGCTTTAGTGAGAATGCTCCTCTGGCTGCTGGGCAATGTGAATCATGTATGTCCATAAATATCATATTCTTTGTACTGCTAGACACTGTACATCCAGGCCCCACTCATGTGACAGAAAGTACTGGAAAGTGATTGGAAACAAAACTGCTAAGAATAAACAAATGGCCCCTTATGGTAAAAAATTACACCATCATATATTTTTGGGCATGGCCCAAATCACCAAAAGATTATGGCATTCATCATCTATTTTTCTTTCAGTCTTTTCTGCAATATTCTTTTTCTGGGGGAGCTGTGGGGTGGGTGCTGTTCTATGAAGGAGCTTTTTGTTTTCATCCCTGTAGCAATGTTTCCGGGCCTTGGGCCTGAGGTGGGTCTGCCATCAGTACCGGCAACACTTCCAACACATTTAAAGAGGAAGTAAACCCTCCTCTGCAAGTTGTACCTATAGGTAAGCCTATGATAAGGCTTACCTATAGGTACTGTAAATATCTCGGAACCATGTACCGTTTAGGTGATATTTACCTTACATGCAGCCAGTGACGTCACTGGCCCATGCGCTCTAAAGGAACGGCCGCTGGTGCCGTTCCTTCAGAGCCCCGTGCCGTAAACGTCGACTCCCGCACGCGTGCGCGGGAGTGACGTCACCGTGGCTCCGGCCAATCAGATGGCCAGATGCCTCGATCCCGCAAGACGGGCAACTGAACATGTCGCCCGTCATAGAGGTAAGCGGGCGGCACGGCGGGGGCTCGTTCTAAGGTAAGTATTTCATAATGAGCTTGTATGCAATGCATACTAGCTCATTATGTGTTTCTCTTTCAGGGTGAAAAAAAATTGTGGTTTACAACCTCTTTAAGTTGTGAATCCAGGTGTTAAACTGAGACAATGACCATTCTGGCATCTTTGGTTTGTTTTGTTTATTGTATATTGGGGATGGGAGAAGGGAATTAGTGGGATACTCCTCTGGTTCTTCTAGGCTTAACTGAGACTTTGTACAGAAATACTCACTAGCGCTGTCTTGGTGCCAGCTGAATGCCGACCAGAGCTTTCTGACGCTTGCAAATACTGCTTGGTTGAATTAGTGCTGGAACCTCGACTTTAACTTGTTTCTTAACTCAGAGGACCAGGACTGTAGAACTCTTGACTCCTGACGCTCAATTTAGCTCAAAAGTCACTGAACAGCTCCCTTCAACCCTTCACTGGCTGAGGTAGCTCCTTTTCACTACTTGTGCTGCTGCAACTCTTAACTCTGTACACTGCACACTGTACACTGACTCTTCAGGGCCCAAACGCTGGTGCCCCCTTTACACTTCAGGGTCCTCTGACTAGGGATGGCCCGGCGTTCGGTTCACGACAAACTTTGCTCGTTTGCAGCCTGACGATTTTGCGAACATATGGAGTTGTTCGTGGTGGCCATATTAGTTTACATTGGGGAGAAATTTGACCCATGACACAGCCATCAGGTGGAACGGGACAGCCAATTGAAACATTTCAGCACATGGACATACCCCCTACCTTATAAATAGACCTGACCTGGTGGCCATTTCACATTCTGCTTTTTGTCTGTGTAGGGAGAGGTTAGCTGTGTGCACCAGGGACAGATTTTCAGTGACACAAATCGCTCTGTTAAGGTCCACAAAAGTCCTTTTAAGGGCTGGTATTTGGTATAGGTGTACTTTCTCTTTTGTCAGTGTAGGGAGAGGTTTGCTGTGTGCACAAGGGAAAGATCATCAGTGACACAAATTGCTCTGTTAAAGCGGTTGTATCCCGCTTTTTGACACTTTTACCTACAGGTAAGCCTATAATAAGGCTTACCTGTAGGTACAAATAATATCTCCTAAACCGGCACGGTTTAGGAGATATTTACAGTGCATGCAGCCGCTCGCGCGAGCGGCGCATGCGCTCTGAAGGTCCGGGGGGACCTTCAATTAACTTGCCGGGAGCTTGCCGGAAAAATCACTCCCGCGCGCATGCGCGGGAGTGACGTCATCGCGGCTCCGGCCAATCAGCGCGCTGGAGCCGTCTCTTCCAGCCAATCAGCGCGCCGGAGCCGCCGAACCCGGAAGAGACGGCGAGGGATCATGGCAGCGCCCGCATCGATGTCCGGGGGTCCGTGTCGAGGCTTCGTTTTAAGGTAAGTTAAACATAATGGGCTAGTATGCGATGCATACTAGCTCATTATGCCTTTGTCTTGCAGGTTTTTTTTTTTTATTTTTTTTTTTCATAGGGTTTACAACCGCTTTAAGGTCCACAAAAGTCCTTTTAAGGACTGGTATTTGGTATAGGTGTATTATTCATTGGTGTGCAGTGCACTATATAGGGGTGTAATACACTTATAATATACTTTCTAATATAGAAAGCATATTATAGTGGATGTGTATTGTGCAGCATTGTGACTGGTGTGTTGAGCGTTTCTGCAGCAATAATACAGACAGTAACAAAAGCACTTTTAAAAAAGTATTATAACTGGTGTTATAGACCAGTGGCCCCCCAATACCACATATTGAAGTGGGGTGTTATCTGAGTATACTTTTATAAGTGTATTTGTGTCCTGCAACAATATTGCCTCTTTTGCTGCGTTAACTCTGCTACACACAGTGCCAAACTCACTGGCCAATTTTTTCTACAACTGGTGTGATAGACCAGTGGCCCCCCCAATACCACATATAGAACTGGGGTGTTATCTGAGTATACTTTAATAAGTGTATTTGTGTCCTGCAATAATATTGCCTCTTTTGCTGCGTTGACTCTGCTACACACATTGCCAAACTCACTGGCCAATTTTTTCTACAACTGGTGTGATAGACCAGTGGCCCCCCAATACCACATATTGAAGTGGGGTGTTATTTAACAGTATATCTTTATAAAAGTGTATTTTAGTCCTGCAAAAATTTGGCCTCTTTTGCTGCGTTAACTGTGCTACACACAGTGACAACAGTTACTGGCCAATTTTTTGTAGAACTGGTGTGATAAACCAGTGGCCCCCCAATACCACAGATTGAATCGGGGTGTTATTTACCATCTTCCACATATACTGCGCTTCTCTAGAGACTTTTGTCACAGGGTAATTTAAAAAATGACAGGCAGAAGAAGAGGCAGGCCCTTACGCAGGGGTGGTAGGGTTAGCCAAAGTGTGAACTTTTAGAAGGTGCGTTCGATAACCTTTAAAGGACGCACCAGACTTGGTTGAGTGGCTCACTCAGCCTTCCTCTTCTGCACCCTCCTCATCCTCTCTATCTGCACCCTCTTCACTCTCTGCTGTGTGAACCCCAAAGACACCACCACCAACACCATTTTCCGATCCATCACAAGACATTTGCGATGCGCAGCCATTCTTGGCATCAGATCAGGAAGAGGAGGTAGCAACAGCCGCCACTCAGCAGTCGGACGACAGTACCCAGATCAGCCTAAGGAGGTCGGTCCCCGCTGTTGCTGCCTACTCCGAGATCTTGAATGTTAGTGGTGGGGAAGGTGACGTGGATGATGACGGGTCTATGGACATCACATGGGTGGCCACAAGAGAGGAAGAGGAGGGGAGTTCAGAGGCAGAGATGGACCAGCAGATAGGGAGGAGAAGCAGGTGGAACTTGCATTGCACAGGAGGGACAAAGCAGACTGCAAATGTATCAGGAGTGAGCCATCAACCATGTACAGTCACATCTGGCGCTCCCAGGATGCCGTCACATGGCTCCGCAGTGTGGGCTTTTTTTAATGTGTCCGCTGCTGACAACAGTGTTGCCATCTGCAGCATTTGCAGTCAACGCATAAGTCACGGTAAGCCCAACACCTCAACACTCACCTAGGGACGACCGCCTTAAGAAGGCACCTGAACTCCCATCAGCGAGCCCAGTGGGAGCAACACCATCAGAACTCACAAAGCACACTCCAGGCTCTCACCGTCCAGCCTCTTCTCCTCTCTCCTCACAATTGTCCTCCACTCCACCTTCCATCATGCCGTCCTCACGTTGTTCTGGAAAAAGGCAGGCTTCCGTGGCCCAAATGTTGGAGCGTAAAAAAATGATGACGCCGGATAACCCTCTTGCCCAATGGTTGACTGCTGGCTTGTCGGAACTGATAGCCCGCTGACTACTGCCATATGAACTGGTGGACTCGGAGGCCTTTCGGAAATTTGTGGCCATTGGAACACCACAATGGAAGGTCCCAGACAGGAAATATTTCTCGCAGAAGGGCATTCCAGAGTTGTATGGCCATGTTCTGCGGCAAGTGAATGTATCTCTGGCACACAGTGTCGGTGCCAAGATAAATCTGACCTCAGACACATGGTCTAGCAAACACGGGCAGGGAAGGTATATAAATTTTACTGCCCACTGGGTGAACCTTCTGACGGCCGTCAAGCATGTAACCTGTGGCACCGTGTAGATTTGGTTGTACCGCCACGGATTGCATGCAGGCCTGCCTCTTCTTCTCCTCCTCCTCCTCCATCCTCCCTCTCCTCCTCGGCTGACTCCAACTTTTCCGCTGCTACCGTCTCTTCCGCTGCGCCGCCTAAGATCCCCAGAGCCTATTCCACATGCCAGGTGAGAGGTTGCCATGCTGTGCTGTGTCTGTTGTGCCTGGAAGCCAAGAGCCACACTGGTCCTGCACTCCTTTCAGCTTTTCGTTCACAGGCAGATCAGTAGCTGACACCGCTCAATTTGACAGTTGGTAAAGTGGTGTGCGACAACTGTGCCAATCTGCTGAGAGTGATGAAACAGGGCAAAATTACACACGTGCCATGCATGGCACACGTCCTGAACTTGGTCATGCAGCGACTCATTGCCAAATACCCTGGGGTCCAGGACATCTTGCAGAAGGCCAGGAAAATCTCGGCCCATTTCAAAAGATCTTACACAGCCATGGCTCACCTAGCTGACATTCAGCGGCGACACAACTTGCCCATCAGACGTCCTAATTGGGACTGCCCGATGCGATGGAACTCAACCTGGTATATATGCTTGATAGGCTGCTCCAGCAGAAACGTACAGTTAACGACTACCTGTACGAACTCTGCGGCAGGACAGGTTCTGGGGAGCTTGGGTTTTTTTCACCGCGCCAGTGGCTGCTCATGCGCGACGCATGCAGACTTCTGTGGCCAAACTGGTCACTCGCAGCCAGGGCGCCATCAGTGACATCGTACCTTACGCCTTCTTTCTGGAGCGTGCATTGCGTCGTGTCATTGATCAAGCCGTCGAGGAGCAGGAAGATGAGGAAGTCGCAATGCTGTATGAATATAGAAAGCATATTATAGTGGATTTGTATTGTGCAGCATTGTGACTGGTGAGCGGTTCTGCAGCGATACTTCAACTACAAAAGTGACAAACGCAATTAGAAAGAAGTATTATAACTGGTGTGATAGACCAGTCGCCCCCCCAAAATGACAGATTGAAGCAGGGTGCTATATAACAATATACTTTCATAATAGTGTATTTGGGTACTGCAGAAATTTTGCCTCTCCACCTTCCCCACCACTAACATTAGAGATCTCGGAGTAGGTAGCAACAGCAGGGACCAACCTCCTTGGGCCGATCTGGGTACTGTCGTGAGACTGCTGAGTGGCGGCTGTTGCTACTTTCTCTTCCTGATCCAATGCCAAGAATGGCTGCACATCGTAAATGTCTTGTGCTGGATCTGAAAATAATTCCTGTGACTCAAGCAGAGGGTATATGGTGGTGGCGTTGGTGGTGGTGTCTTTGTCTGTGGAAAAAGTCTCTAGAGAAGCGCAGTATATGTGGAAGAAGGTATAAAACACCACACTTAAATCTGTCGTTTTGGGGGGCCACTGGTCTATCACACCAGTTATAAAAAAAAATTCCCAGTAACTTTTGTCACTGTGTGTAGCAGAGTTAACGCAGCGAAAGAGGCAACATTTCTGCAGTACCCAAATACACTAACATGAAAGTATATTGTTATAATATAACACCCGCTTCAATCTGTCGTTTTGGGGGGCCACTGGTATATTACACCAGTTATAATACTTTTTTCCCCAGTAACGTTTGTCACTGTGTGTAGCAGAGGGAACGCAGTGAAAGAGGCAACATTTCTGCAGTACCCAAATACACTATTATGCAAGTATATTGTTATATAACACCCCGCTTCAATTTGTCATTTTGGGGGGCCACTGGTCTATCACACCAGTTATAAAAAAAAATTCCAGTAACTTTTGTCACTGTGTGGAGCAGAGGGAACGCAGTGAAAGAGGCAACATTTCTGCACTACCCAAATACACTATTAAGAAAGTATATTGTTATATAACACCGCTCTTCAATCTGTCGTGTTGGGGGGCCACTGGTATATCACACCAGTTATAACACCCCACTTCAAATCCACTATAATATGCTTTTTATATTAGAAAGTATATTATAAGTGTATTACACCCCTATATACTGCACACCAGACAATAGTACACCTATACCAGTCCTTAAAAGGACTTTTGTGGACCTATTACCTAGCGATTTGTGTCACTGACAGTTTGTCCCTGCTCCACACAGCAACCTCTCCCTACACTGACAAAAGACAGAATATAGGCCAAACAATAGTACACCTATACCAGTCCTTAAAAGGACTTTTGTGGACCTATTACCTAGCGACAGTCTGTCCCTGCTCCCCACAGCAACCTCTCCCTACACTGACAAAAGGCAGAATGTAAAATGGCAGCCAGATCAGGTCTATTTATAAGGTAGGGGGTATGTCCATGTGCTAAAATGTCTCAATTGGCTGTCCTGTACCACCTGATGGATGTGTCATGGGTCAAAGTTCTTCATAATGTAAAAGAATATGGCGGCCGCGAACATCGCCATATGTTCGCATGATCGGCAAACAGCGAACGAGCAAAGTTCACCGCGAACCGACCGCTGGGCGAACCACAAGGCCATCTCTACTCACCAGAAATGATTGCCTTCCACTCTCATGGAAAAAGCAAACAACGCTATTTATCACCCACTCCGATCAGCTGGATTGCAGGTAAGCCCTCCTCCACATCATTGTCCACACCAAGACATAATAGACTGGATGTATGTAAAAAAGAATAGCCTCTAGTAGTGTGATAACATTTTAGCACTCAATACTTTTATATAAACATTCGGTGTTTACACTCACATTTTTAAATTCTTGCACAATACCAAAATTTGACTAAGCTGAATTTATCCATCGTATCTCACCCTCTCCACGCTGGTGAGCCGATCCGTTAGAGACACACGCTGATCAGAATCAGCTGTTTCTGGATGACGTGCAGTCACGCCCCTTGGTAGTTCAGATCACACCTGTTTAACCATATTACCTGGATCAGTACCCAACACCACCCTCCTTTACCTTTAAATGACAACACTAACTCAGCAATGGGATTAAATGGCCGGTTCGGCCTTTTATTAAACAAAACCATAATTATCAGAAAAACATAAAACAGTCAAACCAATCCAGATCAAAGAATGGTTGCAGATCCCTGACGATATCTCCCATAACTTTTGGAGTCTGTGGTACCATTAAGTTAGGTTCTGTCCTCGGCCGCCAAAACACCGTCTCGAGGACTATCCTAACTGACCCCTATCACCTTATACTACCTGGTTGGTCTAGACTGAACCAGTCCAACTATAGGACTCAGAACCTGAGATGGGTCCCACCATTTTATCGTTCGATACCATGTTTTGAACCCTCGTCAAGGACCCCAACCACCAACGTCCGACCTCCTTAGCAGAGCGACAGAAAACCGCATCACCAGGGAGGGCGGGAGGGATGTTTCTCCTATGATCTCCAGTCTGCAAGTAAAGCACCTTCACTCCCCCCCCCCCCCCCCATCACCATGTCTGCTCTGCCAATAAGGTAAGAGTCCTGACATCTCATTTTCCAACAACTAATTTAACCCCTACTGCCTGATTTTCCTTCCACCCTGTCATGTATGCCCTATGCTTATTATTTCCTTCAAGCTCCGGGCATGTCTTTCCCAACAGGGAATATTTGTAATCTCTATGTAGAAATTAAGGGTGGCAGTCTTCTTTGGGTAGGCTTTGTAAACTGGTAGCAAAATTTAAAACAAAAAAATATTTTGCGCTAGTTCAGCGGGAGCTTGAGACCTGAAAATAATTTCCAGTGTTGCCTTTGGGTAAAAAAAGTTTGAGAAAGTCTAGTTAACCGCTTGCCGACCGCCGCACGACTATTTACTGCGGCGGTTAGCCCCGTACAGGCAAAGTGACGTAGTACTACGCCGCTTGCCTGAGAGCCTCTAGGGGGCGAGCGCGCGCCGCCAGAGGTGCGCTCCCGCCCCCGCTCATTCCCTAACATGTCCGCGCGTGTGACCGGTAGACCCGATGTCCGCTGGTCACTCGCGATCTCCCGGTGCAAAAGGGAGAAAGGCAGGCGGCTAATGTAAACAAAGCCGCCTGTCATTCTCCCTGATCTAACTGCAGAGATCATACGATCCTGCTATGTAGGATCGTATGTCTCTGTGGTTACATCACTAGCCACACCCCTTTACAGTTAGAAGCACGCCCCTAGGGACACACTTAACCCCCGCATCACCAATAAAGTTAACCCCTTCCCTGCCAGTGTAATTTTTACAGTAACAGTGCATATGTATAGCACTGATTACTGCAGTAATGTCACTGGTACCCCCAAAAGTGTCAAAAATGTAAGTCAAGGGTCCGATCTGTCCGCCGCAATGTCGCAGTCCCGCAAAAAAAATCGCAGATCACCGCCATTACTCGTTAAAAAAAAAACAATAAAAATGACAAAAATCTTTCCCTTAGTTAGTAAACCCAATAACTTTTGCGCAAACCAATCAAAATACGCTTATTGCGATTTTTTTTTTTCCAAAAATATGTAGCAGAAAACAAATTGGCCTAAAATGTTAAAAAATTTTGATTTTTACATTTTTGGGGGGGGGGGGGGGGATTTCATATAAAAAAATGTGAAAAATATTGTTATTTTTTCAAAATTGTCGCTCTTTTTTTGTTTATAGCGCAAAAAGTAAAAATCGCACAGGTGATCAAATACCACCAAAAGAAAGCTTTGTTTGTGGCAAAATATGCATGTTGAAGTGAATAATTACTAATAATATTATACAGCACCATGTAATCACTGCAAAGCCTGAATATTATTGTCTTACATATACTGTACATCTACTGTAAATCATGTCTACTTTCATAATGCAGGAAATTTAAATTGCCAATGCAGCTTTCAAAGCACAAAGAAAATGAACTGTGTCTATTGGTGAGGGGTAATTCCCATGGCTTTTTATACTTCCTAAAATTCCGCAGTAGTATGATGGCCTAAGCGTCTTGTCGTGTTTTCCACTCCACCAAACCCATGGAGCACTCTCATGTTGCACGTAGCATGCAGCTTTGATGTGCCAGTATTTCACCGCATGCCAGAGTAAGTAGGAACAGACTCCCTCTGTGTCATCTGAAAGCAGCTTGGTCAGGTGATGGCTGCAGTGGAAAGAGAAAGAGAGAACTGGTCTGTTTGGCAGACTTCACATCTGAAAATTACCAGCTGACATCCAGCTTCTGCCTCTCACAGTTTTATTTTGGGACCATGCATTAGCTCTATTAGTATTCTAAACACCATAAAGATACTTGCAAAGCACAAAGCCTATGTTTTCCAGAAAAGCAATGTTCACAGTCATGCAACAAACAGAATAAGTACAGGACAGTACTGAAATAAAATATGTTTTAATATGTAACATATCAAAAACCAATACAATATAACTAAATGCAAAACTTTTTTTTTAAATTAAAGAAGTGAACGTAAATGAAAATTCCACATTTTGGATTGTCACCAGAAGAGGACTAGGGGAACATCTTCTAATGTGGACACTAGTCCTGGTGACAATGCGGAAATCCTATACTTATGCCTCGTACACACGCAATGATTATCGGCCGACCGATCGGCCGTCTTTTGTCCAGTGTTGATGTGTTGGTTGAAATGTGCTCTAGACTTGCACTGGACTTTTCTTGGCCGACAGAAAATGACGTCACTACGTTCGACGCACATTCGACGCACGTCCGACGCTACAAACGAGGAAGTGAGTTTTTGGCCGTGACCCTTCTGGGCATCTCGCGCTGATTTCGGTTAACATTTCGCTATTTTCAGAGACATCGTTCGAGAATTTATTATGGAGACGGAGGATTCGACTCTTGCTGTAGTTGGGCTTGGAGTTATGGCTCTGAGGCGAGTTATGAGCAAGAGGAAGAAGAAGCTGACCTCCTGGACGAAAAATTGGTTGCTTAACCGTGATCAATTTTCACACATGTCCTTGCTGATGGAGCTCCAGGAAAATAATCCTGATGACTTCAGGAATTATTTGAGGATGACGGATCCCATCTTTCACCGTCTTCTTGCCCTGGTGTCCCCCTATATTCTGAAGCAGGATACGTGTATGCGGGTTGCAATTATTCCTGAACAAAGGTTAATTGCAACTTTGAGATATCTTGCTACAGGGAGAAGCCTGCAGGATCTCAAGTTCACCACAGGCATCTCCCCCCAAGCTCTTGGAGTCATCATCCCTGAGACCTGCTCTGCTATCATCAAAGTCTTGCAGAAGGACTATATCAAGGTATGTTTCCTTTTTTTAGATTACATTCCATGTATTTGTCATCTCATCCGAATTTTGCTTATTTTAGATGTACATCAAATTACAGATGTCATTATTTTGTAACTACCCTCTGTCCGCATGCACATAGTAATAAAGCTTTATATTTTCATAACCATTTCTAAAATTACCCAGTAACCACTCCAGCATTCTCTCCTATGTGTCCCTAAACGCATTGCCTGTTAACAGTATATTGAATCTGTGTCATTTTCTGACTTTCCCTGAACCAATTATTCCTTTGCAAATGTTTTAGTACATAGTTTATGATTTATCTTAAAGACATCAGTCCATCCATTCCAACCTATGATTGTGTATGATTATGTAATGCTGTTAAAACGTTCAGTGGCCACAAGCCCTTATTGATGTATAAAGGCATAGTTTTACTTACCCACCCACCCATGCTAAATGTAAAAGTCAGCATATACCAAAGCTCTAGCTGGTGAATTACAATATAATCACATTAGGAGGTGCAAAATAAATGTATGTAGATGTCATACCCCAAAATGCTAAAGATTTCCTTCATGTTGTTTTTATCTTAAAGTTGCATCAGCATTTAACAGACAAATGTGTGTGTGATAATGTGATGTGCTCAAGCACTAATTGTTTTTTTTTTTTTCCCACAGTTTCCTTCAAACGCAGAGCAATGGCTGGAGATTGCTGCTCAATTCCACGAACAGTGGAATTTTCCCAATTGTGGGGGTGCTATAGATGGGAAGCACGTCCGCATTGTCCCCCCTCCGAATTCTGGCTCATATTTTTATAATTATAAAGGTTTTTTTAGTATAGTCATGCTAGCCATAGTTAATGCTAACTATGAGTTCCTGTTTTTGGATATTGGCAAAAATGGCCGCAGTTCGGATGGGGGAGTTATTAAGCAGACGGAGTTCGCTTGTCAACTTCATAACGGCACTCTGAACTTGCCATCCAGGGAGCAAACCATTGAGGGGCTGAGTTTTGTTTTTGTGGCAGATGATGCTTTTGCACTTGGGGAGCATCTTATGAAGCCCTTTCCTCAAAGGAACCTCACCCCCGGGCAAAGGATCTTCAATTACCGGTTGTCCAGAGCTCGCCAGCTCATCTGGCACTCTACAAAATAGATCACGTGGTCCTGTGTTGCTGCATTTTACACAACTTTTTACGCAGGAATGCTGAGAACTATCTAACTTTGCAGCAACTGGATACTGACCCTGCCATGCCAGGGCCAAGTGGAGAGGCACAACCACGTGAGCAAGTTGAGTCCATGACCTCAATGGAAGTCGGCCGTTCTGGATTGGCATCCCAAAGTGCCCGTGATATTCGTCAAAAATATCTAGAATATTTTGTGGGGAGAGGGGCTGTTTCGTGGCAGGAATTACTGCCAGACACATGATAAATTTGAGATATCTAATAATATTTCTGCAATAAAAAAAAAAATTGCATTGATTCTGTATTGTGTATTCTAATAATTTGGGCACATATCAAAAACAACATTTTTTGTGTTCATCATGTGTTATATATGTGTGACTTTAGAAGGGTTAATACATTCATCAGTGTGTTTATCTACTGTTGTCTCTCCCCAGCTGTTCAAATGCGATGATGGCCATGTGTTTTTTGTTTACCAGTGGTCTTAATACAAGGGCCTTCTGCACCCCTTTTAATTTCTACAAACCCTCTCACATTAAGAAGTAGGTCACACCCAAGGTTCATCCAATGTCACCTTACATTGGTGGTCATTGGCCAGAAGGTGCCCATACTATATATTTATTGTAATACATTAGTGTACTAACAACTTACCTCCCCTTGTTATGTTGTGTTCATTTATGACATCCTTCTCACTGGCCACCAATGTAAGGAGATGTCAGTGTTATGTGAAACTTGCTCAGTGTTGAGATCGAAGTGTTATATATAGGTAATGTAAAGTGAAATAGACAAACGAACCAGCAATACACTATATATTACACTGATCTCCCTACACTGATTGCTACTGCCCATCTCAATGCCATATAGAATCCTAGGAGTGCTAGTACTTTAAATAGAACCTGTATTTTTGTAGACTGATTGCCACTCAGTTCACAGATATCATTGTGCATTCAGTGTACTAGTAAATATCACTTGTTAGATGTCCACTGGTCCTGAAGGCACAAACATTTTGGCCGGCTGATAATTATACACACAATCAAAACTGCTTTAATTAACATGCAAATATGTGAACAGGACAGCCATCATACATTTTGTGCTACTTTACCCAGCTCAAAGAAAGAATCGAACACACATTGTTGAGTGTAAAATTTTTTTATTAAAACACATTCACAGGGTTAGGGTTAGGGTGTTGTAAAGTGCTTCATATGCATACTGTAGGAGCCCTGTCTAAAACTGTAACAAACTTGGGGACACCTTTTACAGATGATGATGCATGTATTGGCCAAAAAAATAGGCCATAAAATTTAAAACGAACATCGGGAAAAACCAAAACATCCCAATAAAAACCATTAAAATATATAAAAAAATAAGCTTAAAATTTGGCAAGCATGTCAACAAAGTCACACATTTTTTTTTTGTAAGGCTGTAGCAGCCTCCTTCATTTTCTCAAGTTTAGAGCAGCATTGTAGAGCTTCAACTGTCATCCTGGCTATAGTGCAACTAGGAATAACATGACCTGTTAATAAAAAATCATATATTAAGTACATACCAAGCAACTAGATGAGGTCATAATATGTAAACATTTGGGGTCAAGTTCATCTTAAACTAATGAAGAGTTAATACCTACCCTGCTCTTCGGATCTTCTCCTCTCCGCTCTTCTGTTGTCCGCTCTTCTGCTCTTTTGCCCTTGGCTCTTCTTCTTCCTCCTGTCCTCCTCCGATGCTGTCCCCGATGATTATGCCGGTCTCTGCAGCTTATTATATATCCATTAGGGGCGTGGCCACCCGATGACGTCATCGAGAGGTCACGCCCGTAATGGCTATATATTAAGCTGCAGAGACCGGAGACCGGCATTATCATCAGGGACAGCACACACGTGTGTGTCGCATGCAGCCTAATATTCGGCACGTACACGCCCCTGCATCAGTGCGCCACTGGAGGCGGAGTTGAGGCATGCGCTGTCTTTAAAGGACGCCAGATCTTTCGGTCAACGATTCGCTATTGGACAAATCGTTTGGAGGAGCACGATCGATCGCCGAACCACGATTCTTCCGAGCAAACAAAGGTACGACTTTAGATTCAAAAGCGGGTGTTTTTGGCCCTATACAGCTTATATTGGGCCTATCTTTATTATGTGACAAAATACATGCTCTTTTACTAGGTTTTGTGTTGTGTTGTGTCTTGCAGGCATATACTGTACATCGTCATCATGGTGGATAAATTCACCTCTCCTGAGTTTCTGCAAACCTTTATTGATGAGTACAGGAAACTGCCCTGTTTGTGGAAGGTAAAAAGCAAGGATTATTCGAATAGACAAAAAAAAAAAAAAACAAGGCATATTTGAAATTAGTGGACATGTGCAAAACAATTTGCCCAAATGCCGACATCAACTATGTCAAACAAAAAATTGCCAACCTCCGCACAGCATATAAAAGGGAACTAAATAAAATTTAAAAAAACGGAGAAGTCTGGAGCTGCTGCCGAGGAGATATATGTACCCAGGCTATGGTACTTCGAGAGCCTGCGGTTCCTGACGGAACATGAGGGATCCAGGCCATCCCTGTCCACGCTCCCTTCCACGTCGGCAGAGGGCTCATGTGATGCCAGCCAGGAGGAAGAGATCCTGGAGCCAAACTTGACACAGGTATAGCATTTCACAATATATTGTCTGCAATAAACATGATGGCAAAAAAATATTCTCAAGACAATAATTCACCCTTTATGTAAAGTCTGCTATTTGGTTAAAAAAATACAACAAACATGACTTTTTATATACACTATAACATTCTAATACAGTAAACCCCCCTCCATTGCGGGGGTTACGTTCCGGACCCAGCCGCGAAAAGTGAAATTCCGCGAAATAGGAAAACCCTATTAAAATGCATTGTAGGCATGTTTTTTTACTGTCACTGTACGTGTAGAAGCATTTTAAGGTCTTTAAACAAACTTTTAAAACAATAGAAACTCATTTAAACACATAAAAGATACTAAGAGACATAGCAAGAGCTATGGAAAACACAAAAATATTTCATTTTTAATGATTTATATAGTAAAATAACATTACAAAAAAAACCGCGAATTACCGGGACCGCAAAAACTGAACCGCGATGTAGCGGGGGATTACTGTAAATTGTTCATTTCATCAACAGGAAAGTGTCACTGTGGAGGAGGCAGGTGTCAGCCAGGAGTCTGTGGAGGCATCTGGATCCACCCAACCTCCAGCAAAACGGCACCTGAAGCAAAAAATTGTGGACCAGATAACAACTGAGTTTCTCAGTCAGGCCTCTATAGCCCTGAAGAGAAAGCCGAACGAGGAGGAAGCATTTGGCCTTCTGACGGCAAACAAGCTGCGTAAACTGAAGGTGCTGCAGCGCCAAAGGGCAGAGCTCCTGATCATGCAGGTACTGCATAGAGCGGAATTGGAGGAACTAGAGGAACACACCCACCTCTCCAATTCTCACCCATCCCCTCCACCTCCACCTCCACCACAGCAACCCCAGCCACCACCTCCACCACAGCCACAACTGCCACATGGCAGTCAGTGGCAATATGCCCCTCCTGATCCCTACATCCCCTCATGGTCACATGACTACAGGTATTCCCAATTGTAATTGCCCCTAATTTCTAACCTGTTATTTGTGTTACCCCTTTTTATTTATTTATAGTTTCTATGAGGAGGAAATGTCCTTTTTTTATTTTAATAGTTTCAATACGGAGAGTATTTATATTTATGTTGGAATTTCTTCATTTAGAAAATAAATATGATGATTAAAAAACTACTTGCCTATCTTTATTTTTTAAAATGTAGGATATTGGGAGTAAGCAGCAATATATGTTTTAGACATTAATTACGAAATGATGAAAGGGACACATCAATAGTTAGATATTTGCAGTCAAAAAACAAAGAGAATGGTGAAGAGTTTTAAATATTGAATTTTAAAAATACATGCACCATATAGAATAGCTAAATCTTTATCATCATCATAACAGAACACATGCCTCTTTAATTGTAAAGTATAGAATTATGAGCAGCATCTTCCTTCTTCTCACATTTACCAAGATGAGCATGTGCTCCGCATTTCATATATTTTTTGGACTGCCGCGAGACGAAAGTTCTTTCTTGATAAAATGGCTAGTTTTCTTGAGAAAATTATTCCGGGTCGTTATTTGGTTCCGATCATGCGTGTTCGGATTAGTAGATTTTTGTCTGCCGAAATCTGTACTGACTGACGGAAAATCGCCTGTTGTGTTGACGGCCAACAAAAATTTTATAGCCTGCACACCAGATTTTTTTCGGCCGAAAAGTCGGAGTTGGTTGTCGAAAGCATCATACTAACAAGCCGAAAATCAGCCGATTGGACGTTAGCCGAAAATTCACGGCCAATAATCGATGTGTGTGTACCAGGCATTAGGAGGGATTCTCTCTCACTTTCTATTTTTACTATGGGATAAGAAGTGAAGGGAAATCTCCCCAGTGGGACACAGATAAAGAAAAACACTGACAGGGGTTTTTAACCCTCCTCTACTCTATCCAAAATAAAAATAAAAAGTTTTGCCTTTAGTGTTACTTTAAGGTATTCATACACAAGGATCACACTTACCTGACTTTTGCACAGGTAGGTAAGATGTAATGGGGTTGATTTAGTAAAGGAAAATCGACTGTGCACAAAATCAACTGTGCACTCTAATATTTTAAAAACAGCAGAAAATTATCTAATATAAGCACACACCATGCATTTCCCATACACCCCCTATACTCACAGCACACCCCATGCATTTCCCATACACCCCCTATACTCACAGCACACCCCATGCATTTCCCATACACCCCCTATACTCACAGCACACCCCATGCATTTCCCATACACCCCCTATACTCACAGCACACTCCATGCATTTCCCATACACCCCCTATACTCACAGCACACCCCATGCATTTCCCATACACCCCCTATACTCACAGCACACCCCATGCATTTCCCATACACCCCTATAATCACAGCACACTCCATGCATTTCCCATACACCCCCTATACTCACAGCACACCCCATGCATTTCCCATACACCCCCTATACTCACAGCACACTCCATGCATTTCCCATACACCCCCTATACTCACAGCACACCCCATGCATTTCCCATACACCCCCTATACTCACAGCACACCCCATGCATTTCCCATACACCCCCTATACTCACAGCACACTCCATGCATTTCCCATACACCCCCTATACTCACAGCACACCCCATGCATTTCCCATACACCCCCTATACTCACAGCACACCCCATGCATTTCCCATACACCCCCTATACTCACAGCACACTCCATGCATTTCCCATACACCCCCTATACTCACAGCACACCCCATGCATTTCCCATACACCCCCTATACTCACAGCACACCCCATGCATTTCCCATACACCCCCTATACTCACAGCACACTCCATGCATTTCCCATACACCCCCTATACTCACAGCACACCCCATGCATTTCCCATACACCCCCTATACTCACAGCACACTCCATGCATTTCCCATACACCCCCTATACTCACAGCACACTCCATGCATTTCCCATACACCCCCTATACTCACAGCACACCCCATGCATTTCCCATACACCCCCTATACTCACAGCACACTCCATGCATTTCCCATACACCCCCTATACTCACAGCCCACTCCATGCATTTCCCATACACCCCCTATACTCACAGCACACCCCATGCATTTCCCATACACCCCTATAATCACAGCACACTCCATGCATTTCCCATACACCCCCTATACTCACAGCACACTCCATGCATTTCTCATACACCCCCTATACTCACAGCACACTCCATGCATTTCCCATACACCCCCTATACTCACAGCACACTCCACGCATTTCCCATACACCCCCTATACTCACAGCACACCCCATGCATTTCTCATACACCCACTATACTCACAGCACACTCCATGCATTTCCCATACACCCCCTATACTCACAGCACACTCCATGCATTTCCCATACACCCCCTATACTCACAGCACACTCCATACCTTTCCCATACACCCCCTATACTCACAGCACACTCCATGCATTTCCCATACACCCCCTATACTCACAGCACATTCCATACCTTTCCCATACACCCCCTATACTCACAGCACACTCCATACCTTTTCCATACATCCCCTATACTAAGGTGACCACATTTTTTAAAATGAAATCCAGGGGCATATTTTTTTTTTGATTGGCAAAGGACACAGGACTCCATAATACACAGAACGATGAGCATAGGACTGCATAATACACAAAGCACTGAGCACAGGAGCGCATAATAGACGGAGCACTGGGCACAGAACTACGTAATAACCAGAGCGCTGGGAACAGGACTACATAATAACCAGAGCGCTGGGCACAGGACTGCATAGAACACAGAGTGCTGGGTTCAGGACTACATAATAGACAGAGCACTGGGCACAGGACTACGTAATTACCAGAGCGCTGGGCACAGGACTACATAATAACCAGAGCACTGAGCACAGGACTGCATAATACACAGAGTACTGGGCACAGGACTATGTAATAACCAGAGCACTGGGCACAGGACTACGTAATAACCAGAGTGCTGGGCACAGGACTGCATAGAACACAGAGTACTGGGTTCAGGACTATATAATACACAGAGCGCTGAGCACAGGACCGCATACTACACAGAGCTCTGGGCACAGGACTACATAATAGACAGAGCTCTGGGCACAGAACTACGTAATAACCAGAGCACTGGGCACAGGACTATGTAATAACCACATCGCTTGGCACAGGACTACGTAATAACCAGAGTGCTGGGCACAGAACTGCATAATACACAGAGCGCTGGGTTCAGGCCTACATAATACACAGATTGCTGGGCTCAGGACTACATAATACACAGATCGCTGGGTTCAGGACTACATAATACGCAGATCGCTGGGCTCAGGACTACATAATACACAGATTGCTGGGCTCAGGACTACATAATACACAGAGCGCTGGGCACAGGACTACATAATACACAGAGCGCTGGGCACAGGACTACATAATACACAGAGTGCTGGGCACAGGACTACATAATATACAGAGCGCTGGGTACAGGACTGCCCAATACACAGAACGCTGGACACAGGACTACATAATATACAGGAGGGTGTTAGGCATAGAGTGCAGGGTTCAGGGGTTTGCTAAGCACAGAGGACACTTCTGCCCCCACATCCATGGCTCACCTCTGCACTCTTCTCTCACAGATTATCTCTGCAGCCACCTCTTAGCCCTTCCTCCACAACAGCTAAATTCTCTATTTCTCCATGCGGCTGCATCAGCTCTGACCCCTGCTCCCCCACTGCCCTCACCTGTGTACAAACAGACCCCCCCCCCCATCTCAGTGCCATCTTAAGAGCCTTATAGGCCCCTGGGCAATTCAGTGCACTGGGGCCCCCTGCCTACACAATCACCCACGAGAATAAAAATGCAAATTATCGATAAGGCGATATTTATTTTTACCTGGAGTATATACCTTACTATATACATATTACAGGGACCAGTATATACTACAAGAGAGTACAACTACCTGGAGGATATACCTTTCTATATAAATATTACAGGGAACACTATATACTACAAGAGACTCTTGTAGTATACAGTGTTCCCTGTAATATGTATATAGTTAGGTATATACTCCAGGTAGTTGTACTCTCTTGTAGTATATATTGGTCCCTGTAATATGTATATAGTAAGGTATATCCTCCAGGTAGTTGTCTCTTGTAGTATATATTGGTCCATGTAATATGTATATAGTAAGGTATATACTCCAGGTAGTAGTTGTACTCTCTTGTAGTATATAGTGTTCCCTGTAATATGTATATAGACTATATACATATTACAGGGAACACTAAATACTACAAGAGAGTACAACTACTACCTGGAGGATATACCTTACTATATACATATTACAGGGACCAATATATACTACAAGAGAGTACAACTACCTGGAGTATATACCTTACTATATACATATTACAGGGACCAATATATACTACAAGAGAGTACAACTACCTGGAGTATATACTTTACTATATACATATTACAGGGAACACTATATACTACAAGAGTCTCTTGTAGTATATAGTGTTCCCTGTAATATTTATATAGTAAGGTATATCCTCCAGGTAGTTGTCTCTTGTAGTATATAGTGTTCCCTGTAATATGTATATAGTAAGGTATATACTCCAGGTAGTTGGACTCTCTTGTAGTATATATTGGTCCCTGTAATATGTATATAGTAAGGTATATCCTCCAGGTAGTAGTTGTACTCTCTTGTAGTATTTAGTGTTCCCTGTAATATGTATATAGTCTATATACATATTACAGGGAAGTAATAGTGTTCCCTGTGATATGTATATAGTAAGGTATATACTCCAGGTAGTAGTTGTACTCTCTTGTAGTATATAGTGTTCCCTGTAATATGTATATAGACTATATACACATTACAGGGAACACTATATACTACAAGAGAGTACAACTACTACCTGGAGGATATACCTTACTATATACATATTACAGGGACCAATATATACTACAAGAGACAACTACCTGGAGTATATACCTTACTATCAGGGCAATCTTACCAAATGGGCACGCTGGGCAGTTGCCCGGGGGCCCCACTTGCAAAGGGGGCCCCACCTGCCCAGCAACCAAGCCAAGCATTAGTCCCGATTCCCGCGTGCATCCCCCCACCTCAGGTGCGTACCGTGGGGTTGGCCAGAACGGCGCCCGCCAGGGGCGCAGGCTGAGGGGGGGGGGCGCAAAAACATTGGCAGTGAAGCAGTGAATTACTGCTCCTCCGTGCAGCCTGCGCCACCCCCCCCCCCCCCCCCGGCGGCCGGCACCCCCCCTTTTTTTCACCTCGCCTTCCGTTCCGTCCATAATGTACAGCTTTAATGACTGTGATCCCCGGCGGCCCCGCCCCCTGCTGTGTTTGTAATGGATGGAGTCTGTCCCCGCCCACCCGGCTGCTCGTGGACAAGTGCTGCCCTTGAGATGAGCGGGAGATGCTGCTTCTGATACGAGGGGGGGGGAGCGGAGCGGGAGCGCGCCCGGTGACAAGTTCACTGGGGGGGGGGTAGTGTGTGTCTGCAGGGAGCCAGTCCGTGATGCTGTGTGAGGTACAATGGAGAGAGAGTGTGCAGATCGGTATATGTGTAGTGTTGAGCGAACACGGACTGTATTATTCGTGTTCGTACCGAATAATTGGATTTTTTGTACCCGAACACGGACACTTTACTGTATGTTCGGGTAAAAATCCGTGTTCAGTCGTTTTATTTCCGGGTTTTGCATGCTTTGGCGCTCTTTTCATGGCGGGCTTTCAACAGCCAATCAACAATCATTTAACTGGTGTGCCTTAAGCCATCCCAGCCATGCCTGCAAATGTCTCAGTAGCTGTGATTGGCCGTCTGAAGCATGTGACCAAGTCTTTATAAGTTCCAGGCAGCCGCAGCGTCTTCATTCTGCTGCTTAGATCAGGGACAGAGCACACATCAACGTGCTGGCTGCTGATTAGGGAAAGACAGGCAGGAAAAAAACATTTGTGTCCGGATAGAATTGAGGGACAGGTCGGAGTATTTAGGCAGTGCGAGTTGTAGGCATTTTAGGGATAGAGTCTGCTGAATTATAGGGTCAGTGTCTTCTACAAAGTACAATCGATATTGCTGTGTGGGGGGTGGGGTGACTCTGCACTCAATCCTGATCTACGATCTCTTCTCAATCCTGTTAGGGAGAGGCTGCTGCTGCTGAATTTTAGGGAAACTGTGTTCTACAAACTACAATCGATATTGCTGTGTGGTGTGGGATAGGAGATAGGCAGGTGTCAGTGATCCACATCCATTTTTCTGTGTGTGAGCTGCAGTGAACACAATCTTTTTGGGCTGCAGTGAACACAATCTTTTTGGGGTGCAGTGAACAACGTCCTTTTTGGGGTGCAGTGAACAAAATCTTTTTGGGGTGCAGTGAACAAAATCCTTTTTGGGGTGCAGTGAACAACATCCTTTTTGGGGTGCAGTGAACACAATCTTTTTGGGGTGCAGTGAACAAAATCTTTTTGGGGTGCAGTGAACAAAATCCTTTTTGGGGTGCAGTGAACAACATCCTTTTTGGGGTGCAGTGAACACAATCTTTTTGGGGTGCAGTGAACAAAATCCTTTGTGGGGTGCAGTGAACACAATCTTTGTGGGGTGCAGTGAACACAATCTTTTTGGGGTGCAGTGAACAAAATCCTTTTTGGGGTGCAGTGAACACAATCTTTGTGGGGTGCAGTGAACACAATCTTTTTGGGGTGGAGTGAACAAAATCCTTTTTGGGGTGCAGTGAACAACATCCTTTTTGGGGTGCAGTGAACAAAATCCTTTTTGGGGTGCAGTGAACACAATCTTTTTGGGGTGCAGTGAACAAAATCCTTTGTGGGGTGCAGTGAACACAATCTTTGTGGGGTGCAGTGAACAAAATCCTTTTTGGGGTGCAGTGAACAACATCCTTTTTGGGGTGCAGTGAACAAAATCCTTTTTGGGGTGCAGTGAACACAATCTTTTTGGGGTGCAGTGAACAAAATCCTTTGTGGGGTGCAGTGAACACAATCTTTGTGGGGTACAGTGAACAGAATCTTTGTGGGGTGCAGTGAACACAATCTTTGGGGGGTACAGTGAACACAATCTTTTTGGGGTGCAGTGAACAAAATCCTTTGTGGGGTGCAGTGAACACAATCTTTGGGGGGTACAGTGAACACAATCTTTTTGGGGTGCAGTGAACAAAATCCTTTGTGGGGTGCAGTGAACACAATCTTTGTGGGGTGCAGTGAACACAATCTTTTTGGGGTGCAGTGAACAAAATCCTTTTTGGGGTGCAGTGAACAACATCCTTTTTGGGGTGCAGTGAACACAATCTTTTTGGGGTGCAGTGAACAAAATCCTTTGTGGGGTGCAGTGAACACAATCTTTGTGGGGTACAGTGAACAGAATCTTTGTGGGGTGCAGTGAACACAATCTTTGGGGGGTACAGTGAACACAATCTTTTTGGGGTGCAGTGAACAAAATCCTTTGTGGGGTGCAGTGAACACAATCTTTGGGGGGTACAGTGAACACAATCTTTTTGGGGTGCAGTGAACAAAATCCTTTGTGGGGTGCAGTGAACACAATCTTTGTGGGGTGCAGTGAACACAATCTTTTTGGGGTGCAGTGAACAAAATCCTTTTTGGGGTGCAGTGAACAACATCCTTTTTGGGGTGCAGTGAACACAATCTTTTTGGGGTGCAGTGAACAAAATCCTTTGTGGGGTGCAGTGAACACAATCTTTGTGGGGTACAGGGAACAGAATCTTTGTGGGGTGCAGTGAACACAATCTTTGGGGGGTACAGTGAACACAATCTTTTTGGGGTGCAGTGAACAAAATCCTTTTAGGGTGCAGTGAACACAATCTTTGTGGGGTGCAGTGAACAAAATCCTTTTTGAGGTGCAGTGAACACAATCTTTGTGGGGTGCAGTGAACACAATCTTTGTGGGGTACAGTGAACACAATCTCATACTTCTGAAGATTTGAGGGTGCTGCCTGTTCCATCCTCCTACTGCTCAACCATCCTTTTAGGGGTACAAACAATAGTAATTGGGGCCTAGTGTGGTGGTGTACGTGTGAGATACATACACTTTCTTTTTGATCATATTTTCTATTCCGCTATTCAATTAAATCCTTTGGGGATCAATTAAATTGCGTGATAGTCTGTGTCGGTACGTGTGAGATCCACCTTTCCAAGTTTTTGGGGTTCATCTCATACTTCTGAAGATTTGAGGGTGCTGCCTGTTCCATACTCCTCCTCCTACTGCTCAACCATCCTTTTAGGGGTACAAACAATAGTAATTGGGGCCTAGTGTGGTGGTGTACGTGTGAGATACATACACTTTCTTTTTGATCATATTTTCTATTCCGCTATTCAATTAAAACCTTTGGGGATCAATTAAATTGCGTGATAGTCTGTGTCGGTACGTGTGAGATCCACCTTTCCAAGTTTTTGGGGTTCATCTCATACTTCTGAAGATTTGAGGGTGCTGCCTGTTCTATACTCCTCCTCCTACTGCTCAACCATCCTTTTAGGGGTACAAACAATAGTAATTGGGGCCTAGTGTGGTGGTGTACGTGTGAGATACATACACTTTCTTTTTGATCATATTTTCTATTCCGCTATTCAATTAAAACCTTTGGGGATCAATTAAATTGCGTGATAGTCTGTGTCGGTACGTGTGAGATCCACCTTTCCAAGTTTTTGGGGTTGATCTCATACTTCTGAAGATTTGAGGGTGCTGCCTGTTCCATACTCCTCCTCCTACTGCTCAACCATCCTTTTAGGGGTACAAACAATAGTAATTGGGGCCTAGTGTGGTTTTGTACGTGCGAGATACATACACTTTTTTGGATCATATTTCCTATTCAGCTATTCAATAAAAACCTTTCTAGGGCAAGATCTTAAATTACAGAAATATGAGGAGACCGTCAAATAAGGGCCGTGGCCTGGGTCGTGGTGCTGCTGGTAGAGCTCCTGTTGCAAGGAGAGGACGTGGTCGATCTGTGCCAGCTACATGCACAAGTGAAACACCTTCCTCAAGTGTGAGTAGGCGACAGAACCTGCATCAGTATTTGGTAGGGCATCATACGCCCCTAGAAGTGATGAGGCCAGAACAAGTGGAGGCGATAGTAGATTGGTTTGCTGCTGACAGTGCCTCCAGTTCCTTCACATTGTCTCCCACCCAGTCTACTGCAGAAAGGTCACAGTTGGCACCTGCAGCCGATGTTCAACCGTCTTTCACCTCACCCCCTTGCAAATCAGGCAAGCAGTCTGAGCCCCAAGCCATACAGCAGTCTCTTCTTCTTTTTGATGACTCTGTCAGCAGGGTTTCCCAGGGCCATCCACCTAGCCCTGCCCCAGAAGTGGAAGAGATTGAGTGCAGCGATGCCCAACCACTTATTTCTCAAGATGAGTACATGCAAGGATCATCGCAGCACGTCTCCGATGATGACGAAACGCAGGTGCCAACTGCTGCGGCGTTCAGCATTGTGGAGACCGACAAGGAGGGCAGGGGTGAAGACTGGGTGGAAGATGATGTGGAGGACGATGAGGTCCTCAACCCCACATGGAATGAACGTCATGCAGGTGACCTGAGTAGTTTGGAGGAAGAGGCGGTGGTCGCACAGAGCCACCAGCACAGCAGAAGAGGGAGCAGGGTGCAGAAGCGGAGCGGCCGTGCCCTAGACACTACGCCCGCTACTGCCCAACGCAGCAAGGGAACGAGCACACCAAAGTCAGCTCAAAGGAGTTCTCTAGCGTGGAAGTTCTTTAGAAAATGTGCTGATGACAGGACACGAGTGGTTTTGTAAGGTAAACCGGATTTCCTCCACCAGAAGGCCAGTACGGACTTTTGCTCACACCCGTGCACATTGCACACCTGCACTCACCAATTAGCATTTGGCTCCCAGTGGCCTATTTAAACTGCTCTAATACTGTGAGCAGTTGCTGAATGGTCTTCAGCTTGTTCCCGTGGTTCTGAGACCTGATCTGTTGTTACTTCTCACCTGTGTATGACCCGGCCTGCCTTTGCCTCTGCCCGTGCTTCTGCTCTGTTGCTTACTATCCTGACCTTGGCTTGCTTAAACGGATCTGATCTGCCTGCTTACCTTGTACCGCGCTGCCCGGCTGTTATCGACCTTGGCTTATCTTCTGGACTTGCTTGCTTGCTGATTCTGTACCTCACTGCCCGGTTTCTGCTGGCTACTGCTCCCACGCTTTGGTGCCAAGCTGCCACTGCACCCTGTTCCAAGGACTGCAACTACCAGCTGTACCCACCTACGGAGTGAACACCACCAGCTAGCCGCTACGGCACTCATGCCACTCCTTGCCTTACACTCTCTGTTCCCACCTTCAGGAGTGTCAGACAGGAGGAGCAAGAGAGGCCTCCACAACATTCCAGTCTTCACCAGGTACGTGATAGTACCATTCAGCCATGACTGAGACTGGAGGAGGCTCCTCTCTGCTTGAAGCGGTGTGCCAACAAATCACGGCCTTAATCCAAGTGGTGACCAGACTCCAGGAGAATTACTTCCGGATTGAAGGTCATTTACGCTCCCTGCCCATTGTATCTCAAGCTTCTGTACCTGGCACTTCAGCTACTGTTCCTGCTCCAGCTACTGCATCTACAGTAATGGTTCCTCCTCCAGAGCCTCGGGTACCTACCCCAGAACGCTTTTCAGGAAATCGCTATAAGTTTCGGGCCTTCCGCCATGCCTGCCAGTTGTATTTCGAGTTACAACCACGAACTTTCTCCCTTGAATTTACTAAGGTGGGCTTTGTCATTTCTCTTTTGTGTGAGGAACCACAGTCATGGGCTCATCAGCTTCTGGAAAAGGCCAGCCCAGTTCTTGCATCAGTCTCTTCCTTCTTTGAAGCCATGGCCCAGATCTATGATGATCCCCAACGGACCTCCACAGCAGAAGCTATTCTACATAAACTCCAGCAAGGGCTTCAGCCTGTGGAGGACTATGTTGTTAAGTTCCGCAAATGGAGTTCTGACACTGCCTGGAATGATGCAGCCTTGCAGTACCAGTTTCGTTTGGGTCTTTCAGAGGCTCTTAAAGATGAACTTGCCAGAATAGATCCACCAACTACGCTCTCAAACTTGATCCAGCTTGCTATTCAGCTTGATCGCAGAATCCGAGAGAGGAGGGCAGAAAAATCTGGCAACATTCCACCTACATGGACACCAGCAGCACCTGTATCCCCAGCTCCGCCACCATCCTCTTTCAAGGTTGAGTCTGTTCAGTTGGGACTTTCTCGTCCACCTCTGTCAGCCAAGGAAAGACTTAGACGCAAGCAGAACAACTTATGCCTTTACTGTGGGGGCATTGATCACTTTCTGCGTGACTGCCTGATAAGACCACGTAAGACTGTCCTTGTTTCTGATACTCTCAGATATCCTCTGAAGAGCATCTCCTCTCACCTTTCGCTGACTCTCTCCCTGCAGCTACCTGGAGGGAGCATCCAAACTCAAGCCATTATTGACTCCGGGGCCTGCAGTTGTTTTATGGACTATTCATTTGCTGAACAACACAAGGTCCCACTGCAAGCTAAAATGCAGCATCTGAAGATTAATTTGGCGGATGGCTCGAATCTCAAGTCAGGTCCTATCACACAAGAAACGTGTCCGCTACTGGCAGTAACCTCCTCTAATCATTCAGAATACCTAACCCTGGACATTATCCCATCACCTTTGTTCCCCATCATCCTGGGCATTCCGTGGTTGCAGGCACACAATCCCCAAATAAACTGGGAGTCTGGAGCGGTTTCATTCCCTACCACCTACTGCCAGCAGCACTGTTTTCCTAATACGGTCACCACCTCGGCCCCCCTTATGGAAATGCAACCAGAGACTTCAGTTTCACAATATGTTCCATTAACTTACCATGATTTCTTAGATGTTTTTGATAGGAAGAATGCTGAGACCTTACCGCCCCATCGGGCGTACGATTGCCCAATTGAACTGTTACCCGGGGCCGAGATTCCATTTGGACGTATTTTTCCCCTATCAGAACTTGAGCTTGAGACATTGCGCCTATACATTAATGAGAACCTAGAAAGGGGATTCATCCGTTCATCCACATCCCCTGCTGGGGCTGGAATATTTTTTGTTGAAAAGAAGGATCACACCCTGAGACCCTGTGTGGACTATAGAGAGCTAAACAAAATAACAATTAAAAACAGATACCCTCTTCCTCTTGTTCCAGAACTTTTCCAGCGGTTCAGAACAGCGAAAGTGTTCACAAAGCTTGACCTTCGAGGTGCATATAACCTAGTAAGGATCCGGAAGGGGGATGAATGGAAAACAGCTTTCCGGTCCCGCTTTGGGCATTTTGAGTATTTAGTCATGCCCTTTGGACTGTGTAATGCCCCAGCAACGTTCCAGCATTTCGTCAATGATATCTTTAGGGACTTCCTTGACCTTTTTATGATTGTGTACCTTGATGACATACTCATATTCTCCCCTTCCATTGAAGAAAACCGGCTGCACGTTAAAAAGGTCCTCAACCGTCTCCGGGAACATCGGTTATACGCAAAGGCTGAGAAGTGTGAATTTGAGAAAGAAACAATCCAGTTTCAGGGGCTTATTATCGCAACATCAGGCATTGCAATGGACCCACAAAAAGTTAGTGCCATTCTTGAGTGGCCAGTGCCAGCAGATCGAAAAGGAGTCCAGAGATTTGTTGGATTTGCTAACTTTTATCGTAAATTTATCAAGAACTTCTCAGCTATCATCAGCCCCATCACACAGCTTACTAAACAAAACACCCGATTTCAGTGGACTCCGGCAGCGCAACTTGCCTTTGATAAATTAAAAGCTCTTTTTACATCAGCACCAATTCTGCAACATCCTGATCCTGCATTACCTTATGTCCTGGAAGTCGATGCCTCGGAAAATGCAGTTGGTGCTATCGTATCTCAGCGACAAGGCGCTAAGTCTCTTCTACATCCCGTGGCTTTCTTCTCAAGAAAACTCAGTCCATCAGAGAGAAATTATGATGTGGGAGACCGTGAGTTACTCGCCATCAAGTCCGCTCTGGAGGAATGGCGTTATCTGCTTGAGGGAGCAAGTCATCCAATCCTGATTTTCACTGGTCACAAAAATTTAGAGTATCTCCGTACAGCTAAGCGTCTAAGACCCCGTCAGGCCAGGTGGGCCTTATTTTTTTCAAGATTCTCATTTCACATAACCTACAGACCTGGTTCTAAGAATGGGAAACCTGACGCCCTGTCACGTATGTTTCTGGAAGAAAAGGAAGCTACTCAACCTGACACCATCCTATCCTCGCAAAATTTTCTGTTTCTGCAAGGAGATTTTGTGTCACAGCTCAAACAAGCATCAGAGGAGGAAGGTCCACCATGTGATTCACAATTGCAAGAACGGGATGGATTGTTCATCCATGAGCAACAAGTTTTTGTACCTTCAAGTCTTCGCCAGTCAGTCTTAAATTTGTGCCATGACCACCCTTTGGCAGGGCATTTTGGGATGCGCAAGACTCTGGAACTTTTACAACGGTCCTTTTGGTGGCCTAGCCTGAGGGCAGATTGCCAGGATTACGTGAAGACTTGTGAAACCTGTATCCGAAGCAAAGGAGACAAGACTAAAGCTTGGGGCCTATTAAGGCCTTTGCCCATTCCTACCAAGCCCTGGGAAATGATTAATATGGACTTTATTGTCGATCTCCCAGTATCTGAAAACTTTACTTCTATTTTTGTGATCATTGATAGGCTATCAAAGATGGCACACTTTGTACCAATGATTGGAACACCATCTGCTCCAGAGACTGCAAAAGCATTTGTCAAAGAAATAGTGCGGTTGCATGCAGGCCCGGACTGGGACAAAAAATAGGCCCGGGCAATTTAGGCTGAGCAGCCCATTTTTTTTTTTAACAAAATGACCAATGATGAACAACTACCGGTTTCTCTATGTTTTTTAGTTATATTTAGCCTGCACACCCATGCGATCCAATTCTGCAAATCGTGTCGCGTTTTGGAAACTGATTGCGGAGTGTCGTTAACCTAACATACACTCCGCAATCTGTTTGCATGGACGGGTTGCTATTTAGATGAAGTCTGCATTTAGTGTGAACCCAGGCTAAGAGATAACAGGTAATTTTAGGGTACATTAAAAATATATTACCCAATTTTTGGGTAAAATATAAAAGATGAGTTTGTGTCAAGTAAATAAATACCCAACATGTCAAACCTTAAGACTATGCATGCCCGAAAATGGCAACACATTTCAGTACCCTATATTTTCCATAGGCAAAGCTATTAAAGATCATAGAGGTCATCAGTTCAGAGTTACCATGAAAAATGATCCTATAATTATTGCTCTCATTCCAGTGTGCAGGGTCATATATTACACGTGTAGTAAAATCAGGGTTTTTGTTCACAGGCGCCCCCAAAATTTGTATGTAGTTTCGTATGGTGGTGGTGGGGATAGGGATGACATCAGTGGCAGTGGGGATAGGGGTGACATCAGTGGCAGTGGTGGTGGGGATAGGGGTGACATCAGTGGCAGTGGGGATAGGGGTGACATCAGTGGCAGTGGTGGTGGGGATAGGGGTGACATCAGTGGCAGTGGTGGTGGGGATAGGGGTGACATCAGTGGCAGTGGGGATAGGGGTGACATCAGTGGCAGTGGTGGTGGGGATAGGGGTGACATCAGTGGCAGTGGTGGTGGGGATAGGGGGTGACATCAGTGGTGGTTGGGATAGAGATAACATCGGTGTTGAGGATAGGTTTGACATCAGTGGGAGTGGTGGTAAGGATAGGGATAACATCAGTGGCAGTGGTGGTGGGGATAGGAATGACAATGTTCACTGCCACTGATGTCATCCCTATCCTCATCACCATTGCCACTGATGTCATCCTTATCCTCACCACCATTGCCACTGATGTCATCCTTATCCCCCCCCATCACCACTTCCTCATGGGAGGGGTGGAGATCAGACAGAGGGATGGCCGTGGGAGAGATGGGTTGAGGCAGAGCAGAGGGATGGCGGTGGGATGGATGGGATGAGGCAGAACAGAGGGATTGAGGTGGGAGGGATGGGATGAGGCAGAGCAGAGGGATGGAGGTGGGATGGATGATGAGATGAGGCACAGCAGAGGGATGGATGATGGGATGAGGCACAGCAGAGGGGATGGATGATGGGATGAGGCACAGCAGAGGGGATGGATGGTGGGATGAGGCACAGCAGAGGGGATGGATGGTGGGATGAGGCACAGCAGAGGGGATGGAGGTGGGATGGATGATGGGATGAGGCACAGCAGAGGGGATGGATGATGGGATGAGGCACAGCAGAGGGGATGGATGATGGGATGAGGCACAGTAGAGGGGATGGATGATGGGATGAGGCACAGCAGAGGGGATGGATGGTGGGATGAGGCACAGCAGAGGGGATGGATGATGGGATGAGGCACAGCAGAGGGGATGGATGATGGGATGAGGCACAGCAGAGGGGATGGATGGTGGGATGAGGCACAGCAGAGGGGATGGAGGTGGGATGGATAATGGGATGAGGCAAAGCAGATGGGATGGAGGTGGGATGGATGATGGGATGAGGCACAGCAGAGGGGATGGATGATGGGATAAGGCACAGCAGAGGGGATGGATGATGGGATGAGGCACAGCAGAGGGGATGGATGATGGGATGAGGCACAGCAGAGGGGATGGATGGTGGGATGAGGCACAGCAGAGGGGATGGAGGTGGGATGGATGATGGGATGAGGCACAGCAGAGGGGATGGATGATGGGATGAGGCACAGCAGAGGGGATGGATGATGGGATGAGGCACAGCAGAGGGGATGGATGATGGGATGAGGCACAGCAGAGGGGATGGATGATGGGATGAGGCACAGCAGAGGGGATGGAGGTGGGATGGATAATGGGATGAGGCAAAGCAGATGGGATGGATGATGGGATGAGGCACAGCAGAGGGGATGGATGATGGGATGAGGCACAGCAGAGGGGATGGATGATGGGATGAGGCACAGCAGAGGGGATGGATGATGGGATGAGGCACAGCAGATGGGATGGAGGTGGGATGGATGATGGGATGAGGCACAGCAGAGGGGATGGATGATGGGATGAGGCACAGCAGAGGGGATGGAGGTGGGATGGATGATGGGATGAGGCACAGCAGAGGGGATGGATGATGGGATGAGGCACAGCAGAAGGGATGGATGGTGGGATGAGGCACAGCAGAGGGGATGGATGGTGGGATGAGGCACAGCAGAGGGGATGGAGGTGGGATGGATAATGGGATGAGGCACAGCAGAGGGGATGGATGGTGGGATGAGGCAGAGCAGAGGGGATGGAGGTGGGATGGATGATGGGATGAGGCACAGCAGAGGGGATGGATGATGGGATGAGGCACAGCAGAGGGGATGGATGATGGGATGAGGCACAGCAGAGGGGATGGATGATGGGATGAGGCACAGCAGAGGGGATGGAGGTGGGATGGATGATGGGATGAGGCACAGCAGAGGGGATGGAGGTGGGATGGATGATGGGATGAGGCACAGCAGAGGGGATGGATGATGGGATGAGGCACAGCAGAGGGGATGGAGGTGGGATGGATGATGGGATGAGGCACAGCAGAGGGGATGGATGATGGGATGAGGCACAGCAGAAGGGATGGATGGTGGGATGAGGCACAGCAGAGGGGATGGATGGTGGGATGAGGCACAGCAGAGGGGATGGAGGTGGGATGGATAATGGGATGAGGCACAGCAGAGGGGATGGATGGTGGGATGAGGCAGAGCAGAGGGGATGGAGGTGGGATGGATGATGGGATGAGGCACAGCAGAGGGGATGGATGATGGGATGAGGCACAGCAGAGGGGATGGATGATGGGATGAGGCACAGCAGAGGGGATGGATGATGGGATGAGGCACAGCAGAGGGGATGGAGGTGGGATGGATGATGGGATGAGGCACAGCAGAGGGGATGGAGGTGGGATGGATGATGGGATGAGGCACAGCAGAGGGGATGAATGATGGGATGAGGCACAGCAGAAGGGATGGATGGTGGGATGAGGCACAGCAGAGGGGATGGATGGTGGGATGAGGCACAGCAGAGGGGATGGATGGTGGGATGAGGCACAGCAGAAGGGATGGATGGTGGGATGAGGCACAGCAGAGGGGATGGATGGTGGGATGAGGCACAGCATAGGGGATGGAGGTGGGATGGATGATGGGATGAGGCACAGCAGAGGGGATGGATGATGGGATGAGGCACAGCAGAAGGGATGGATGGTGGGATGAGGCACAGCAGAGGGGATGGAGGTGGGATGGATGATGGGATGAGGCACAGCAGAGGGGATGGATGATGGCATGAGGCACAGCAGAGGGGATGGATGATGGGATGAGGCACAGCAGAGGGGATGGATGGTGGGATGAGGCACAGCAGAGGGGATGGAGGTGGGATGGATAATGGGATGAGGCAAAGCAGAGGGGATGGAGGTGGGATGGATGATGGGATGAGGCACAGCAGAGGGGATGGATGATGGGATGAGGCAAAGCAGATGGGATGGAGGTGGGATGGATGATGGGATGAGGCACAGCAGAGGGGATGGATGATGGGATGAGGCACAGCAGAGGGGATGGATGATGGGATGAGGCACAGCAGAGGGGATGGATGATGGGATGAGGCACAGCAGAGGGGATATATGATGGGATGAGGCACAGCAGAGGGGATGGAGGTGGGATGGATGATGGGATGAGGCACAGCAGAGGGGATGGATGGTGGGATGAGGCACAGCAGAGGGGATGGAGGTGGGATGGATGATGGGATGAGGCACAGCAGAGGGGATGGATGATGGGATGAGGCACAGCAGAGGGGATGGATGATGGGATGAGGCACAGCAGAGGGGATGGAGGTGGGATGGATGATGGGATGAGGCACAGCAGAGGGGATGGAGGTGGGATGGATGATGGGATGAGGCACAGCAGAGGGGATGGATGATGGGATGAGGCACAGCAGAAGGGATGGATGGTGGGATGAGGCACAGCAGAGGGGATGGATGGTGGGATGAGGCACAGCAGAGGGGATGGATGGTGGGATGAGGCACAGCAGAGGGGATGGATGATGGGATGAGGCACAGCAGAGGGGATGGATGGTGGGATGAGGCACAGCAGAGGGGATGGATGGTGGGATGAGGCACAGCAGAGGGGATGGATGGTGGGATGAGGCACAGCAGAGGGGATGGATGGTGGGATGAGGCACAGCAGAAGGGATGGATGGTGGGATGAGGCACAGCAGAGGGGATGGAGGTGGGATGGATGATGGGATGAGGCACAGCAGAGGGGATGGATGATGGGATGAGGCACAGCAGAGGGGATGGATGGTGGGATGAGGCACAGCAGAGGGGATGGATGATGAGATGAGGCACAGCAGAGGGGATGGAGGTGGGATGGATGATGGGATGAGGCACAGCAGAGGGGATGGATGATGGGATGAGGCACAGCAGAGGGGATGGATGGTGGGATGAGGCACAGCAGAGGGGATGGATGATGAGATGAGGCACAGCAGAGGGGATGGAGGTGGGATGGATGATGGGATGAGGCACAGCAGAGGGGATGGATGATGGGATGAGGCACAGCAGAGGGAAAGGAGGTGGGATGGATGATGGGATGAGGCACAGCAGAGGGGATGGAGGTGGGATGGATGGTGGGATGAGGCACAGCAGAGGGGATGGAGGTGGGATGGATGATGGGATGAGGCACAGCAGAGGGGATGGATGATGGGATGAGGCACAGCAGAGGGGATGGATGATGGGATGAGGCACAGCAGAGGGGATGGAGGTGGGATGGATGATGGGATGAGGCACAGCAGAGGGGATGGAGGTGGGATGGATGATGGGATGAGGCACAGCAGAGGGGATGGAGGTGGGATGGATGATGGGATGAGGCACAGCAGAGGGGATGAATGATGGGATGAGGCACAGCAGAAGGGATGGATGGTGGGATGAGGCACAGCAGAGGGGATGGATGGTGGGATGAGGCACAGCAGAGGGGATGGATGGTGGGATGAGGCACAGCAGAAGGGATGGATGGTGGGATGAGGCACAGCAGAGGGGATGGATGGTGGGATGAGGCACAGCATAGGGGATGGAGGTGGGATGGATGATGGGATGAGGCACAGCAGAGGGGATGGATGATGGGATGAGGCACAGCAGAAGGGATGGATGGTGGGATGAGGCACAGCAGAGGGGATGGAGGTGGGATGGATGATGGGATGAGGCACAGCAGAGGGGATGGATGATGGCATGAGGCACAGCAGAGGGGATGGATGATGGGATGAGGCACAGCAGAGGGGATGGATGGTGGGATGAGGCACAGCAGAGGGGATGGAGGTGGGATGGATAATGGGATGAGGCAAAGCAGAGGGGATGGAGGTGGGATGGATGATGGGATGAGGCACAGCAGAGGGGATGGATGATGGGATGAGGCAAAGCAGATGGGATGGAGGTGGGATGGATGATGGGATGAGGCACAGCAGAGGGGATGGATGATGGGATGAGGCACAGCAGAGGGGATGGATGATGGGATGAGGCACAGCAGAGGGGATGGATGATGGGATGAGGCACAGCAGAGGGGATATATGATGGGATGAGGCACAGCAGAGGGGATGGAGGTGGGATGGATGATGGGATGAGGCACAGCAGAGGGGATGGATGGTGGGATGAGGCACAGCAGAGGGGATGGAGGTGGGATGGATGATGGGATGAGGCACAGCAGAGGGGATGGATGATGGGATGAGGCACAGCAGAGGGGATGGATGATGGGATGAGGCACAGCAGAGGGGATGGAGGTGGGATGGATGATGGGATGAGGCACAGCAGAGGGGATGGAGGTGGGATGGATGATGGGATGAGGCACAGCAGAGGGGATGGATGATGGGATGAGGCACAGCAGAAGGGATGGATGGTGGGATGAGGCACAGCAGAGGGGATGGATGGTGGGATGAGGCACAGCAGAGGGGATGGATGATGGGATGAGGCACAGCAGAGGGGATGGATGGTGGGATGAGGCACAGCAGAGGGGATGGATGGTGGGATGAGGCACAGCAGAGGGGATGGATGGTGGGATGAGGCACAGCAGAGGGGATGGATGGTGGGATGAGGCACAGCAGAAGGGATGGATGGTGGGATGAGGCACAGCAGAGGGGATGGAGGTGGGATGGATGATGGGATGAGGCACAGCAGAGGGGATGGATGATGGGATGAGGCACAGCAGAGGGGATGGATGGTGGGATGAGGCACAGCAGAGGGGATGGATGATGAGATGAGGCACAGCAGAGGGGATGGAGGTGGGATGGATGATGGGATGAGGCACAGCAGAGGGGATGGATGATGGGATGAGGCACAGCAGAGGGGATGGATGGTGGGATGAGGCACAGCAGAGGGGATGGATGATGAGATGAGGCACAGCAGAGGGGATGGAGGTGGGATGGATGATGGGATGAGGCACAGCAGAGGGGATGGATGATGGGATGAGGCACAGCAGAGGGAAAGGAGGTGGGATGGATGATGGGATGAGGCACAGCAGAGGGGATGGAGGTGGGATGGATGATGGGATGAGGCACAGCAGAGGGGATGGAGGTGGGATGGATGATGGGATGAGGCACAGCAGAGGGGATGGATGATGGGATGAGGCACAGCAGAGGGGATGGATGATGGGATGAGGCACAGCAGAGGGGATGGATGATGGGATGAGGCACAGCAGAGGGGATATATGATGGGATGAGGCACAGCAGAGGGGATGGAGGTGGGATGGATGATGGGATGAGGCACAGCAGAGGGGATGGATGGTGGGATGAGGCACAGCAGAGGGGATGGAGGTGGGATGGATGATGGGATGAGGCACAGCAGAGGGGATGGATGATGGGATGAGGCACAGCAGAGGGGATGGATGATGGGATGAGGCACAGCAGAGGGGATATATGATGGGATGAGGCACAGCAGAGGGGATGGAGGTGGGATGGATGATGGGATGAGGCACAGCAGAGGGGATGGATGGTGGGATGAGGCACAGCAGAGGGGATGGAGGTGGGATGGATGATGGGATGAGGCACAGCAGAGGGGATGGATGATGGGATGAGGCACAGCAGAGGGGATGGATGATGGGATGAGGCACAGCAGAGGGGATGGAGGTGGGATGGATGATGGGATGAGGCACAGCAGAGGGGATGGAGGTGGGATGGATGATGGGATGAGGCACAGCAGAGGGGATGGATGATGGGATGAGGCACAGCAGAAGGGATGGATGGTGGGATGAGGCACAGCAGAGGGGATGGATGGTGGGATGAGGCACAGCAGAGGGGATGGATGGTGGGATGAGGCACAGCAGAGGGGATGGATGATGGGATGAGGCACAGCAGAGGGGATGGATGGTGGGATGAGGCACAGCAGAGGGGATGGATGGTGGGATGAGGCACAGCAGAGGGGATGGATGGTGGGATGAGGCACAGCAGAGGGGATGGATGGTGGGATGAGGCACAGCAGAAGGGATGGATGGTGGGATGAGGCACAGCAGAGGGGATGGAGGTGGGATGGATGATGGGATGAGGCACAGCAGAGGGGATGGATGATGGGATGAGGCACAGCAGAGGGGATGGATGGTGGGATGAGGCACAGCAGAGGGGATGGATGATGAGATGAGGCACAGCAGAGGGGATGGAGGTGGGATGGATGATGGGATGAGGCACAGCAGAGGGGATGGATGATGGGATGAGGCACAGCAGAGGGGATGGATGGTGGGATGAGGCACAGCAGAGGGGATGGATGATGAGATGAGGCACAGCAGAGGGGATGGAGGTGGGATGGATGATGGGATGAGGCACAGCAGAGGGGATGGATGATGGGATGAGGCACAGCAGAGGGAAAGGAGGTGGGATGGATGATGGGATGAGGCACAGCAGAGGGGATGGAGGTGGGATGGATGGTGGGATGAGGCACAGCAGAGGGGATGGAGGTGGGATGGATGATGGGATGAGGCACAGCAGAGGGGATGGATGATGGGATGAGGCACAGCAGAGGGGATGGATGATGGGATGAGGCACAGCAGAGGGGATGGATGATGGGATGAGGCACAGCAGAGGGGATGGAGGTGGGATGGATGATGGGATGAGGCACAGCAGAGGGGATGGAGGTGGGATGGATGATGGGATGAGGCACAGCAGAGGGGATGAATGATGGGATGAGGCACAGCAGAAGGGATGGATGGTGGGATGAGGCACAGCAGAGGGGATGGATGGTGGGATGAGGCACAGCAGAGGGGATGGATGGTGGGATGAGGCACAGCAGAAGGGATGGATGGTGGGATGAGGCACAGCAGAGGGGATGGATGGTGGGATGAGGCACAGCATAGGGGATGGAGGTGGGATGGATGATGGGATGAGGCACAGCAGAGGGGATGGATGATGGGATGAGGCACAGCAGAAGGGATGGATGGTGGGATGAGGCACAGCAGAGGGGATGGAGGTGGGATGGATGATGGGATGAGGCACAGCAGAGGGGATGGATGATGGCATGAGGCACAGCAGAGGGGATGGATGATGGGATGAGGCACAGCAGAGGGGATGGATGGTGGGATGAGGCACAGCAGAGGGGATGGAGGTGGGATGGATAATGGGATGAGGCAAAGCAGAGGGGATGGAGGTGGGATGGATGATGGGATGAGGCACAGCAGAGGGGATGGATGATGGGATGAGGCAAAGCAGATGGGATGGAGGTGGGATGGATGATGGGATGAGGCACAGCAGAGGGGATGGATGATGGGATGAGGCACAGCAGAGGGGATGGATGATGGGATGAGGCACAGCAGAGGGGATGGATGATGGGATGAGGCACAGCAGAGGGGATATATGATGGGATGAGGCACAGCAGAGGGGATGGAGGTGGGATGGATGATGGGATGAGGCACAGCAGAGGGGATGGATGGTGGGATGAGGCACAGCAGAGGGGATGGAGGTGGGATGGATGATGGGATGAGGCACAGCAGAGGGGATGGATGATGGGATGAGGCACAGCAGAGGGGATGGATGATGGGATGAGGCACAGCAGAGGGGATGGAGGTGGGATGGATGATGGGATGAGGCACAGCAGAGGGGATGGAGGTGGGATGGATGATGGGATGAGGCACAGCAGAGGGGATGGATGATGGGATGAGGCACAGCAGAAGGGATGGATGGTGGGATGAGGCACAGCAGAGGGGATGGATGGTGGGATGAGGCACAGCAGAGGGGATGGATGATGGGATGAGGCACAGCAGAGGGGATGGATGGTGGGATGAGGCACAGCAGAGGGGATGGATGGTGGGATGAGGCACAGCAGAGGGGATGGATGGTGGGATGAGGCACAGCAGAGGGGATGGATGGTGGGATGAGGCACAGCAGAAGGGATGGATGGTGGGATGAGGCACAGCAGAGGGGATGGAGGTGGGATGGATGATGGGATGAGGCACAGCAGAGGGGATGGATGATGGGATGAGGCACAGCAGAGGGGATGGATGGTGGGATGAGGCACAGCAGAGGGGATGGATGATGAGATGAGGCACAGCAGAGGGGATGGAGGTGGGATGGATGATGGGATGAGGCACAGCAGAGGGGATGGATGATGGGATGAGGCACAGCAGAGGGGATGGATGGTGGGATGAGGCACAGCAGAGGGGATGGATGATGAGATGAGGCACAGCAGAGGGGATGGAGGTGGGATGGATGATGGGATGAGGCACAGCAGAGGGGATGGATGATGGGATGAGGCACAGCAGAGGGAAAGGAGGTGGGATGGATGATGGGATGAGGCACAGCAGAGGGGATGGAGGTGGGATGGATGATGGGATGAGGCACAGCAGAGGGGATGGAGGTGGGATGGATGATGGGATGAGGCACAGCAGAGGGGATGGATGATGGGATGAGGCACAGCAGAGGGGATGGATGATGGGATGAGGCACAGCAGAGGGGATGGATGATGGGATGAGGCACAGCAGAGGGGATATATGATGGGATGAGGCACAGCAGAGGGGATGGAGGTGGGATGGATGATGGGATGAGGCACAGCAGAGGGGATGGATGGTGGGATGAGGCACAGCAGAGGGGATGGAGGTGGGATGGATGATGGGATGAGGCACAGCAGAGGGGATGGATGATGGGATGAGGCACAGCAGAGGGGATGGATGATGGGATGAGGCACAGCAGAGGGGATGGAGGTGGGATGGATGATGGGATGAGGCACAGCAGAGGGGATGGAGGTGGGATGGATGATGGGATGAGGCACAGCAGAGGGGATGGATGATGGGATGAGGCACAGCAGAAGGGATGGATGGTGGGATGAGGCACAGCAGAGGGGATGGATGGTGGGATGAGGCACAGCAGAGGGGATGGATGGTGGGATGAGGCACAGCAGAGGGGATGGATGATGGGATGAGGCACAGCAGAGGGGATGGATGGTGGGATGAGGCACAGCAGAGGGGATGGATGGTGGGATGAGGCACAGCAGAGGGGATGGATGGTGGGATGAGGCACAGCAGAGGGGATGGATGGTGGGATGAGGCACAGCAGAAGGGATGGATGGTGGGATGAGGCACAGCAGAGGGGATGGAGGTGGGATGGATGATGGGATGAGGCACAGCAGAGGGGATGGATGATGGGATGAGGCACAGCAGAGGGGATGGATGGTGGGATGAGGCACAGCAGAGGGGATGGATGATGAGATGAGGCACAGCAGAGGGGATGGAGGTGGGATGGATGATGGGATGAGGCACAGCAGAGGGGATGGATGATGGGATGAGGCACAGCAGAGGGGATGGATGGTGGGATGAGGCACAGCAGAGGGGATGGATGATGAGATGAGGCACAGCAGAGGGGATGGAGGTGGGATGGATGATGGGATGAGGCACAGCAGAGGGGATGGATGATGGGATGAGGCACAGCAGAGGGAAAGGAGGTGGGATGGATGATGGGATGAGGCACAGCAGAGGGGATGGAGGTGGGATGGATGGTGGGATGAGGCACAGCAGAGGGGATGGAGGTGGGATGGATGATGGGATGAGGCACAGCAGAGGGGATGGATGATGGGATGAGGCACAGCAGAGGGGATGGATGATGGGATGAGGCACAGCAGAGGGGATGGATGATGGGATGAGGCACAGCAGAGGGGATGGAGGTGGGATGGATGATGGGATGAGGCACAGCAGAGGGGATGGAGGTGGGATGGATGATGGGATGAGGCACAGCAGAGGGGATGAATGATGGGATGAGGCACAGCAGAAGGGATGGATGGTGGGATGAGGCACAGCAGAGGGGATGGATGGTGGGATGAGGCACAGCAGAGGGGATGGATGGTGGGATGAGGCACAGCAGAAGGGATGGATGGTGGGATGAGGCACAGCAGAGGGGATGGATGGTGGGATGAGGCACAGCATAGGGGATGGAGGTGGGATGGATGATGGGATGAGGCACAGCAGAGGGGATGGATGATGGGATGAGGCACAGCAGAAGGGATGGATGGTGGGATGAGGCACAGCAGAGGGGATGGAGGTGGGATGGATGATGGGATGAGGCACAGCAGAGGGGATGGATGATGGCATGAGGCACAGCAGAGGGGATGGATGATGGGATGAGGCACAGCAGAGGGGATGGATGGTGGGATGAGGCACAGCAGAGGGGATGGAGGTGGGATGGATAATGGGATGAGGCAAAGCAGAGGGGATGGAGGTGGGATGGATGATGGGATGAGGCACAGCAGAGGGGATGGATGATGGGATGAGGCAAAGCAGATGGGATGGAGGTGGGATGGATGATGGGATGAGGCACAGCAGAGGGGATGGATGATGGGATGAGGCACAGCAGAGGGGATGGATGATGGGATGAGGCACAGCAGAGGGGATGGATGATGGGATGAGGCACAGCAGAGGGGATATATGATGGGATGAGGCACAGCAGAGGGGATGGAGGTGGGATGGATGATGGGATGAGGCACAGCAGAGGGGATGGATGGTGGGATGAGGCACAGCAGAGGGGATGGAGGTGGGATGGATGATGGGATGAGGCACAGCAGAGGGGATGGATGATGGGATGAGGCACAGCAGAGGGGATGGATGATGGGATGAGGCACAGCAGAGGGGATGGAGGTGGGATGGATGATGGGATGAGGCACAGCAGAGGGGATGGAGGTGGGATGGATGATGGGATGAGGCACAGCAGAGGGGATGGATGATGGGATGAGGCACAGCAGAAGGGATGGATGGTGGGATGAGGCACAGCAGAGGGGATGGATGGTGGGATGAGGCACAGCAGAGGGGATGGATGATGGGATGAGGCACAGCAGAGGGGATGGATGGTGGGATGAGGCACAGCAGAGGGGATGGATGGTGGGATGAGGCACAGCAGAGGGGATGGATGGTGGGATGAGGCACAGCAGAGGGGATGGATGGTGGGATGAGGCACAGCAGAAGGGATGGATGGTGGGATGAGGCACAGCAGAGGGGATGGAGGTGGGATGGATGATGGGATGAGGCACAGCAGAGGGGATGGATGATGGGATGAGGCACAGCAGAGGGGATGGATGGTGGGATGAGGCACAGCAGAGGGGATGGATGATGAGATGAGGCACAGCAGAGGGGATGGAGGTGGGATGGATGATGGGATGAGGCACAGCAGAGGGGATGGATGATGGGATGAGGCACAGCAGAGGGGATGGATGGTGGGATGAGGCACAGCAGAGGGGATGGATGATGAGATGAGGCACAGCAGAGGGGATGGAGGTGGGATGGATGATGGGATGAGGCACAGCAGAGGGGATGGATGATGGGATGAGGCACAGCAGAGGGAAAGGAGGTGGGATGGATGATGGGATGAGGCACAGCAGAGGGGATGGAGGTGGGATGGATGATGGGATGAGGCACAGCAGAGGGGATGGAGGTGGGATGGATGATGGGATGAGGCACAGCAGAGGGGATGGATGATGAGATGAGGCACAGCAGAGGGGATGGAGGTGGGATGGATGATGGGATGAGGCACAGCAGAGGGGATGGATGGTGGGATGAGGCACAGCAGAGGGGATGGATGGTGGGATGAGGCACAGCAGAGGGGATGGATGGTGGGATGAGGCACAGCAGAGGGGATGGATGATGGGATGAGGCACAGCAGAGGGGATGGAGGTGGGATGGATGATGGGATGAGGCACAGCAGAGGGGATGGATGATGGGATGAGGCACAGCAGAGGGGATGGATGGTGGGATGAGGCACAGCAGAGGGGATGGATGATGAGATGAGGCACAGCAGAGGGGATGGAGGTGGGATGGATGATGGGATGAGGCACAGCAGAGGGGATGGATGATGGGATGAGGCACAGCAGAGGGGATGGATGGTGGGATGAGGCACAGCAGAGGGGATGGAGGTGGGATGGATGATGAGAGGAGGCACAGGCAGCAGACAGAGTGTCTTGTGAAGAGTAGAGTACCCTTTCTTCCTTACCTTGCAGAGCTGCAGGCCCTGGGTGCCGGTGTCTTCGGTGTGGCTGCACACTGTTCCCGCCAGGCCCGGATCAAGCAGGAAGGAGTCCCGGCTAGCTCCTCCCCCTTCACGGAGCCGGCCGCAGTGAGCACAGCCCGGCGGCTGCCAGCCTGCTGCCACTATGCCTAAGACTAGGGGGAGTGGGGGACACTACAGTGAGTGCAGTGACATACCCGGCCGGCGGCCGGCCGGCCAGAAGAATACGCGGCCGGCCGGCCGGCCGCGGAGGGCCAGCTTGGGACGGGACTCAGAGGGAGGGACACTGTCTGGGACTGGCACACAAAATGACATGCGCCCAGAGGTCGGCCCACCGGGCATATGCCCGGTCTGCCCTATGGCCAGTCCGGCCCTGGTTGCATGGGGTTCCTCGGAGCATAACGTCTGACCGAGGAGTCCAGTTTACGTCCAAATTCTGGAAAGAACTTTGTAAGGCACTTAAGATTGAGACATGGTTTTCTTCAGCATATCATCCCCAGACGAATGGTCAGACGGAACGAACCAACCAGACCCTAGAGCAATACCTTCGGTGTTTTTCTTCTTTCTCACAGGATGATTGGGCTTTGCTCCTTCCTTTAGCAGAGTTCGCTTACAATGATTCTGTCCACTCGGCTACTGGTCAAACTCCATTCTTTGAAGAATTTGAAGATGGCCTGTCCTTCCAAGAAATTGGCCCCCAAGTACATCGGTCCATTTGCTGTAAAAAGAATGATAAATCCGACAGCTTATGAACTTTTTCTACCTGAGAAGTACAAGATTCACCCAGTTTTTCATGTGTCCCTGCTAAAGCCTGCTGTACCAGATCCCTTTCCTGCCCGTAATCCGGACCCTCCAGCACCAATCATGATTGACGATGAAGAGGAGTATGAAATTGAGGCCATTGTGGATTGTAGGAGAGGGAGAGGAGGTACCCAATATTTAATCAAGTGGAAAGGTTATGGTCCTGAGGAAAACTCGTGGGAGCCTGAAGCTAATGTTCATGCCCCAAGACTGGTGAAAACCTTTTTCCAAGCTCATCCTGCGAAGATGTCTCAGATGGGCATCCGGAGGCTGCCCATTAGGGGGGGGGCAATGTAAGGTAAACCGGATTTCCTCCACCAGAAGGCCAGTACGGACTTTCGCTCACACCCGTGCACATTGCACACCTGCACTCACCAATTAGCATTTGGCTCCCAGTGGCCTATTTAAACTGCTCTAATACTGTGAGCAGTTGCTGAATGGTCTTCAGCTTGTTCCCGTGGTTCTGAGACCTGATCTGTTGTTACTTCTCACCTGTGTATGACCCGGCCTGCCTTTGGACTTTGCCTCTGCCCGTGCTTCTTCTCTGTTGCTTACTATCCTGACCTTGGCTTGCTTAAACGGATCTGATCTGCCTGCTTACCTTGTACCGCGCTGCCCGGCTGTTATCGACCTTGGCTTATCTTCTGGACTTGCTTGCTTGCTGATTCTGTACCTCACTGCCCGGTTTCTGCTGGCTACTGCTCCCACGCTTTGGTGCCAAGCTGCCACTGCACCCTGTTCCAAGGACTGCAACTACCAGCTGTACCCACCTACGGAGTGAACACCACCAGCTAGCCGCTACGGCACTCGTTCCACTCCTTGCCTTACACTCTCTGTTCCCACCTTCAGGAGTGTCAGACAGGAGGAGCAAGAGAGGCCTCCACAACATTCCAGTCTTCACCAGGTACGTGATAGGTTTGCACCCTGTGCAATCAGAGCTTGAAGCGAGGCATAAACCTTCTCAACCTGAGCACAACCTGCATGATCAGGCATCTAAGTGCAAAGCACGAGCTGCAGTGGAGTACACACCTTCAAAACCAAGAAACGTCTCTGGCTCATCCTGCTTCCTCTTCTGCTGCAGTCTCGCCCGCTCCAGCCACATCTGTAGTGATACCGGCACCTGCCACCCCGCAAACAGACGATCTGTCAGCAACACCACCACCTGGGTCACCAACAACCATCTCCACAATGTCCCGTGGAAGCGTTCAGCTTTCCATCTCCCAAACACTTGAGAGGAAGAGGAAGTACCCCCCTACCCACCCGCGATCCCTGGCCCTGAATGCCAGCATTTCAAAATTATTGGCCTTTGAAATGCTGTCATTCCGTCTGGTGGAGACGCACAGTTTTAAAAACCTTATGTCGGTGGCTGTCCCACAGTACGTCGTGCCCAGCCGCCACTACTTTTCCAGGCAAGCCATCCCTTCCCTGCACAACCAAGTGGGGGAAAAAATCAGGTGTGCACTGCGCAACGCCATCTGTGCCAAGGTCCACCTAACTACCGATACGTGGACCAGTAAGCACGGTCAGGGGCGTTATATCTCCCTAACGGCACACTGGGTAAATGCAGTGGCGGATGGGCCTGAGGCAGATAGCAATTTGGCGCATGTCCTTCCACCACCGAGGATTGCAGGGCGCTTCAGTTTGCCTCCTGTTCCTAACTCCTCCTACTCCGCTTCCTCATCCTCTACCGCCTCCTCATCCGGACAGCGTAACACCTTCACCACCAACTTCAGCACGGCCAGGGGTAAACGACAGCAGGCAGTTTTACAACTTGCCTGTTTGGGGGACAAACCACACACCGCGCAGGAGTTGTGGAGGAGCATGGAACAGCAGACAAATGAGTGGTTGCTGCCAGCGAGCCTCAAGCCCGGCCTGGTGGTGTGCGATAACGGGCGAAATCTCATAGCAGCTCTGGGCCTAGCCGGTTTGTCGCACATCCCTTGCCTGGCGCATGTGCTGAATTTGGTGGTGCAGAGGTTCCTTAAAAACTACCCCGATATGTCAGAGCTGCTGCAGAAAGTGCGGGCCGTTTGTGCGCACTTTCGGCGTTCTCACCCTGCTGCTGCTCGCCTGGCAGCGCTGCAGCGTAACTTCGGCCTTCCCGCTCACCGCCTCATATGTGACGTGCCCACAAGGTGGAACTCCACCTTGTACATGCTGGAAAGACTGTGCGAGCAGCAGCAGGCCATAGTGGAGTTTCAGCTGCAGCACGCACGCGTGAGTCGCTCTGCGGAACAGCACCACTTCACCACCAATAACTGGGCCTCCATGCGAGACCTGTGTGCCTTGTTGCGCTGTTTTGAGTACTCCACCAACATGGCCAGTGGCAATGACGCCGTTCTCAGCTTTACTATCCCACTTCTATGCCTCCTTGAAAAAACAATTCGGGCGATGATGGAAGAGGATGTGGCACAGGATGAGGAGGAGGAGGAGGATGAAGAGGTAACATTTCCAAGGCTTTCAGGGCAGTCATTCGCAAGGGGCTCCGAGGGTGGGTTCCTGCACACACAAACGCCAGGGACACAATTGTCCAGCAGGGGCACAGTTCTGGAGGATGAGGAGGATGAGGAGGAGGAGGAGCTGGAGGAGGAGATGGAACCATGTTCACAGCAGGGTGGCACCCAGGCCAGCTCATGGCCATCACTGGTGCGTGGCTGGGGGGATACAGAGGACACGGACGATACACCTCCCACAGAGGACAGCCTTTCGTTGCCTCTGGGCAGCCTGGCACACATGAGCGATTACATGCTGCAGTGTCTCCACAACGACCGCCGAGTTGCCCACATTCTAACTTGTGCTGATTACTGGGTGGCCACGCTGCTGGATCCCCGTTACAAGGACAACGTACCGTCCTTAATTCACTCACTGGAGCGCGATCGCAAGATGCGCGAGTACAAGCGCACGCTGGTAGACGCCACGCTGGCATTCCCATCTGACAGCGGGGCCGCAGTGGAAGCACAAGGCAGAGGAGGAGGAGGAGGAGGAGGAGGTCGCCAACGCAACCAGTGCACCGCCAGCACCTCAGAAGGCAGGGTTAGCATGGCCGAAATGTGGAAAAGCTTTGTCAGCATGCCACAACAAACAGCAGCACCAGCAGCTCAGATGGAACGTCTTAGCAGGAGGCAGCATTTTACCAACATGGTGGAGCAGTATGTGTGCACACGCCTACATGTAGTGAATGAGGGGTCTGCCCCCTTCAACTTCTGGGTCTCCAAATTGGGCACATGGCCTGAGCTTGCCCTTTACGCCTTGGAGGTGCTGGCGTGCCCTGCAGCCAGTGTATTATCTGAACGGGTATTTAGCACGGCTGGGGGCGTTATAACAGACAAGCGCAGCCGCCTGTCCAGAGACAAGCTCACGTTCATTAAAATGAACCAGGCATGGATCCCACGGGACTTTTCCGTACCTTGTGCAGAATAGCAATGGATACCGACCTTACCCACCCATTGTTCCATTTTTGCTCTTTCTCACTCTTTTGGGGTGTACCCTCATTTAAAATTTGTGAAAAAAAGCAGTGTTGGCTACCTCGTCCTCCTCCTCAGGGCCAGATTAACGTAGGGGCTATTGGAGCTGCAGCTCCAGGCCCCTACCTTTTATATAGGCCCCGGGTTGGCCATATTCACTGTGACCGCTCTTCTGTCACTTGTAAACACAGAAGTCTGGCTTCTATGCTCGCTTCCCCAGGCAGCACCCTCAGAACCTCCCCACACAGCGCGAAGGCCTGACAAGGAGGGACAGTTGCCGATGCATGGATGTGTTTATGGGCTTCAGAGACAGCATCCCATGTTGAATTAGGCATGCATGGCTGCACCCTTCCTCCTCTGGGTGCATGGCAAGGCACGGCCCTTAAGGCCCTTCAAAATCCTCAGCACCAAGCCCATGATGCTCTTAATCCGGCCCTGGTCCTCCTCCACCGCCGCTTCCACCTACACCGCCCATAGGTGTGCGCAGCCTATTGCATTAAGGTGTGCACCCCAAAGTTGAAATACACATGCATGTGTTTGCCAGCAGGGAGAGTAATGTATCGGGGCCATGTACCTGTAGGCAAAGAGAAATAGAGCAGAGCAGGTCCGAGGGAGATCTTTCCCATCTCCTCACTGGCAATGCTATGTGCCCTAGGTGATTAGGGTGTGCCCAGGCACACCCGGCACACCCTGTGCGCATGCCTATGTCACCGCCACATCCACCACCACCTCAACCTCCCTCCTACTCCATATGGGCCTCGTCCTTCAGAGATGAAGAAGAACATTGTTTTATTTTTCTGTTTTTTTTTGTTGTTTTAAGTTATTTCCCTATCCACATTTGTTTGCAGAGCACTTGCCATGCTCTTAATTACATTTTGCTGCCATTTGCAGCACTCTAGCCCTTTCCTTTGGTGTTTTAGAGCCATTTTAGTGCCTTAAAGTTCGGGTCCCCATTGACTTCAATGGGGTTCGGTGTCCGGGAAAAGTTCGGTAAAAGTCCGGGACACGGACCCGGACTTTTTTTTAAAGTTCGGCCGAACCCGTCGAACACGGACATCTAGGTGTCCGCTCAACCCTATATATGTTATCTCTGGGGAGAAGGTCCTCTGGCTCTGCCCATTGTGTGTCTGGGAGAACTCCATACGGTGCACTGCACACAATGTCACCCCCCCCCCCCCACTCCTTGTCACCTGCCCTCTCTCTCTCTGTCACCTACCCTCTCTCTCTCTGTCACCTGCCCTCTCTCTCTCTGTCACCTACCCTCTCTCTCTCTGTCACCTACCCTCTCTCTCTCTGTCACCTACCCTCTCTCTCTGTCACCTACCCTCTCTCTCTCTGTCACCTGCCCTCTCTCTCTCTGTCACCTACCCTCTCTCTCTCTGTCACCTACCCTCTCTCTCTGTCACCTACCCTGTCTCTCTGTCACCTACCCTCTCTCTCTCTGTCACCTGCCCCCTCTCTCTCTGTCACCTACCCTCTCTCTCTCTCTGTCACTCCCCCACTCCTTGTCACCTGCCCTCTCTCTCTCTGTCACCCCCCCCACTCCTTGTCACCTGCCCCCTCTCTCTCTCTGTCACCTACCCTCTCTCTCTCTGTCACCCCCCCCACTCCTTGTCACCTGCCCTCTCTCTCTCTGTCACCCCCCCCCCACTCCTTGTCACCTGCCCCCTCTCTCTCTGTCACCTACCCTCTCTCTCTCTCTGTCACCTACCCTCTCTCTCTCTGTCACCCCCCCCCCACTCCTTGTCACCTGCCCCCTGTCTCTCTGTCACCTACCCTCTCTCTCTCTGTCACCTGCCCCCTCTCTCTCTGTCACCTGCCCTCTCTCTCTCTCTGTCACCTGCCCTCTCTCTCTCTCTGTCACTTACCCTCTCTCTCTGTTACCTACCCTCTCTCTCTCTCTGTCACCTACCCTCTCTCTCTCTGTCACCTGCCCCCTCTCTCTCTGTCACCTACCCTCTCTCTCTCTGTCACCCCCCCCCACTCCTTGTCACCTGCCCTCTCTCTCTGTCACCCCCCCCCCCCACTCCTTGTCACCTGCCCCCTCTCTCTCTCTGTCACCTACCCTCTCTCTCTCTGTCACCCCCCCCACTCCTTGTCACCTGCCCTCTCTCTCTCTGTCACCCCCCCCCCACTCCTTGTCACCTGCCCTCTCTCTCTCTCTGTTACCTACCCCCTCTCTCTCTGTCACCTGCCCTCTCTCTCTCTCTCTCTCTCTGTCACCTGCCCTCTCTCTCTCTCTTTCTCTCTGTCATCCCTTCTCTCTGTTACCCCCTCTCTCTGTAATCTTTAACCCCCCCCCCCGTCTCTGTCTGTCAAACTCTCTCTCCTTTGGGGGGGGGGTGCTGATACAGTTCCTCGCCAAGGGCGCTGGAGACCCTAGGTACGCCTCTGCCCCACCTACCTTTTTCACAATGGCTGCACATGGGAGGAGGTGGGTGGAGGCGGAGAGACGGAGAGGAGAGGAGGATGAGCCGACGAGGAGGAGGATCCTCCTCTGAGTCCTCCGCTGCGGCGCTGTGCATCATAGGTCTGCTCTGCTAACGTCACTGGTTGCTAGATGCCAATCGGGCTGGCCTTAGCAACCAGTGTCTGTTCAGTGCAGACTCGAGCCCCCGCGGCCACCGCCGGCGGACAACAAGGGGGGGGGGGGGGCCCGGGCCGGCGGACAACAGGGGGGCCCTAGACCACCAGGGACAGTAATTGCCAGTTTGCCACCATCCATGTGGGGCCCCTTGGCAAGTGGGGCCCCCGGGCAACCGCCGGGCATGCCCATTGGAAAAGACGGCCCTGCCCCATCTACTAATCTACTGTTCTCAGCCCTCCACACAGTCAATTTTTCGCTCTGCCTCTCCTCCACTGAACAGCTGCAGGAGCGACAGTGAGATCGTCCAGCAGGGGGCATCAGCATCCAGCCAGTCAGCATGGGATGCCATGGCTACATTATTTCTTTAAACTCCTAGCACACTCCATGCATTCCTCATACACCCCCTATACTCCTAGCACACTCCATGCATTGCTCATACACCCTATATACTCCTAGCACACTCCATGCATTGCTCATACACCCTATATACTCCTAGCACACTCCATGCATTCCTCATACACCCTATACTCCTAGCACACTCCATGCATTCCTCATACACCTCCTATTCTCCTAGCACACTCCATGCATTCCTCATACACCTTATATACTCACAGCACACTTCATGCATTGCTCATACACCCCCTATACTCCTAGCACACTCAATGAATTGCAAATGCACCCTGTATACTCACAGCACACTCCATGCATTCCTCATACACCCCCTAAATCCTAACACACTATATCCATTCCTTATACACCCTATATACTCACAGTACACTCCATGCATTCCTCATACACCCCCTAAAATCCTAGCACACTATATCCATTCCTTATACACCCTATATACTCACAGTACACTCCATGTATTCCTCATACACCCCCTATACTCCTATCACACTCTATGCATTGCTCATACACCACCTATACTCCTAGCACACTCTATGCATTGCTCATACAGCCCCTAAAATCCCAGCACACCCCATCCATTCCTTATACACCCTATATACTCACATCACAATCCATGTATTCCTCATACACCCCCTATACTCCTAGAACACTCCATGCATTCCTCATAACCCCCTATATTCCTAGCACACTCCATGCATTCCTCATTCACCCCTATACTCCTAGCACACTCCATGCATTCCTCATACATTCCCTATACTCCTAGCACACTCCATGCATTCCTCATGTATCACCCTTCTAGGTAGGTGCTAGTGAGAGAGTATAGTTTTGAGCTCTGTCTGCTTACCAGAGGAGCTGCAGGTAAATCTATATTGCTCTCTGCCTATCAGGGAGCAGGATCTATTAGTGAGGTCTGCTCATTGTGCTCAGTATGCGACTCATTCAGTCTCCCAAGAGGGAGGCATGTTGGACAGTGGGAGGAAACCTGACGAATGGGTGCATAGGCTTTTACAACAGTCATGGTGATTGGCAGAGGGCAGGTCACCTCGGTGCATTCTGGAATACTGTATAAAAGCCAGGAGCACATGTGCTGCGGGGTCTTTGGCTGGAGAGCCGAGTCCCAGAGGGAGGGGACGGCTGCCTCCTCCTCTGTAGAGGTGCCATGCGGCTGCAGGAAGTCGTCCTGAGGGCCAGAGGAGAGGTTGAGAGGAGCTGAACCCAGAGGTCCAGAAGAGCTGACAGAGGGGAGACATTGGAGACCCAGGGACTACAGTATCGTGAGTACAGGGGCTTGTGTCAAGGGGCCTGACCTGAGGGGGCCACCCCTGCTAGTAGGACACTCAGTGGATGGGTGTCAGCCGAAGAGGAGAGAAAGGATACTAGTGAGAGTGTGCTGAAGATAATTAGTTGTTCACCAAGTCATCTTAAGGATAAGAGGCTTAATCTATATTCATCCAAAGTGGCAGGATGAATCAACAGCCTGGCTGTTCCAAATCTATAGTAAAGCAGAGAAGATAGGAGTCCTCAATCACTTTAACTCAATCAATAGTTAAAGTTTGAGCATCCCACTATTTCCTTCTCCTATCCCCATTTTACAATACCAACAAATACCCCTGGATTGATTATTGGAGTGTGAGCCAAGGAAAATCAAGGACTTGTATTTAATTATGGTTGGGTGCTGGTAACCAGGGGGGACCTACAGAGTGAATATCAAGCAGTCCCTATGGGGGCAGTGCTACACTCATACTCAATATATACTCACAGCACAATCCATGCATTCCTCATACGCCCCCTATACTCCTAGCACACTCTATGCATTCCTCATACACCCCCTATACTCCTAGCAGACTCCATGCTTTCCTCATACACCCTATATACTCACAGCACACTCCATGCATTCCTCATACACCCCCTATACTCCTAGCACACTCTATGCATTCCTCATACACCCCCTATACTCATAGCAGACTCCATGCTTTCCTCATACCCCCTATATACTCACAGCACACTCCATGCATTCCTCATACACCCCCTATACTCCTAGCACACTCTATGCATTCCTCATACACCCCCTATACTCATAGCAGACTCCATGCTTTCCTCATACCCCCTATATACTCACAGCACACTCCATGCATTCCTCATACACCCCTACACTTGCAGCACACTCCATGCATTCCTCATACACCCCCTATACTCATAGCACACTCCATGCATTCCTCATACCCCCCCCCCCTTACTCCTAGCACACTCCATGCATTCCTCATATAACCCCTAACAGAGACAGGGGGTGACAGTGAGAGAGGGGAGTGACAGAGAGATGGGGGTGACAGAGAGGGAGGGAGATGGTGACAGAGAGAGAGAGGGGGTGACAGAGAGAGAAGGGGATGGTGACAGAGAGAGGGGGGTGAGAGAGAGACCCCTAGCCCTGTCTGCAGTCCCTCTTGTCCCCCCATGTACCAGTCCCTGTCTGCTGGAAGGTGTGTGTGATGGTCAGTACAGTACCTTTCAGCAGGCTGGACCCATTTTCGTGCTCATGGAGGTGCTCTATGAGGTGGAGCGGTCCCTGGTCCCTTTGTGCCTCCTGCCCGCCCTTTATTTCTGGTCCCCCAGTCAGCCTGTCCTTTGCACCAGTGTTGCTGTGCCCGCATCTTTGGAGGTCCTCTCCCTCCCGGGCTATTGGTGCTTGCCCGCCCACCCTCACTGCTCTCCCTTCTGCCTCCTGGGCTGGCTGCCTGCTCACACTGTGGGAATGGTATCTCAGCAGCTGGAGCTGGCATGTCACCCAGGATCCTGCCCGTACCTTGCCACCTTGGCTGTCCCGCTCCTCACACCTGCTGTCCCCCAACCGGGCCCTTCCACGACCGGGTCCTTGTGCAGTGCCCTGCAGATGCATGGGTCGTAGCTGCACCCCCTAGGTCAGGGGTGTCAAACTCGCTTTTATCGTGGGCCGCATCAGCATTATGGTCGCCCTCAAAGGGTTGGTTGTATCAGTAAGACTAAATGTCTAGAACACCACCTCCCCCTACATAAGATGTCAAAAGCCCCCCCCCCCCACCATCAGAAGTCAAAGGACCCCACCCTTCCTTACACCACAGTGGGGGGCAGAGCTGGGAAGCAGTGCAGGGTCTTCTTCAGAGTCTTCTGAATGCTGGGACCAGGGGAGGTGGAAATGAGGGGTTGCTGCAGCTGCACAGAGAGGAGCAGGATCTGAAGGAGGAATTCTGCCTTCTCTGCTGCTGACTGCTGAGACAGGGGGTAGTGGAGATGAGGGGAGTGCTGCAGCTGCAGGAGAGGTGTGAGGGCCACATGAAATGACCTGGAGGGCCAGATTTGGCCCGTGGGCCTTGTGTTTGACACATGTGCCCTTGGTGGCAGAATGCCCTAGGCACCTGCCTAGTTTGCCTAGTGGTGGCTCTGGCCCTGAGTGCAGTTTCTCCAGCGCTTATAAAAAGGTTCTGTGGATGATTGGACTACAACTACCAAAGGCCTTTGCGACTGTCAGCTTGTAGTTCTCAATGAACTACCACAGCGCTTTTGAGCACTGTGGTAGTTCATTGACTCTTCTTGATGATGTACGGGCAGACAGCTTACACTGACAGTCTGCAGGAGACCTGCATGGCATCAGCGATCTGCTAATGGCCGGCTTCTAAAACAAAAAATAGTAAATGCACATTTTTTAACCTGCAAAAAATCGTGCCTTTGATCTTTAAACCAGATGGCTTGAGAGCCACCTTGGTTCTAGAAGACACACAATAATGTATTAATTTTTAAATATTAAATAATTAAATGTATTCTTTAAATGCAACCAGTGTCATTAATTCAATTTGCCTTGGTATCAGCCTCTTGCACTCTCCTTTAACCACTTCAGTATCGGGCACTTTCCCTCCCTTTCTACCCAGGCCAATTTTCAGCTCTCAGCACCAGTGGCGGCCGGTGTGTTGGGGGCCCAGGGGCGCCGCCCCCATCTATGCGTCTGGCCCCCTAATCTGCATGCAGGGCACTGGAAGCATAGAGCTTAATGGGGTTTTTTTTTTTACATCACCTGATTAGAGCCAGAGGCTCTAATAGGGCGATGCAAAGGGTGGGCTCAGGGCGCAGAGCAGTGCGTCCCGAGCCCACCCATTGTGTGACAATAGCTAATGAAAATTCGCTATTGCCACACCGATCCTCCTCCTGGGCAATCAGGAAGCGCATCCGATACGCGCTTCCTGATTGGCTGCAAGGCAAACCCCATGCCATTGGTCGAGGAGGAGGTGGGAGTGGGAGGACTGCAGGAGACGCGCCGGGGGACAGAGTGAGGAGAAGCCGCCGGGACTGAAGAGAAGCTGCCGCCAGGTAAGTGCATTGGTCTCGGGGGGGGAGCCCACACTGCATTGAAGGGGGCACGCAGGCTGGTCTCTGCATTGATGGGGGCATGCTGTGGTGCTCTGCATTGATTGGGGGCATGCTGTGGCACTCTGCATTGATGGGGGCATGCTGTGGCACTCTGCATTGATGGGGGCATGCTGTGGCACTCTGCATTGATTGGGGGCATGCTGTGGCACTCTGCATTGATGGGGGCATGCTGTGGCACTCTGCATTGATTGGGGGCACGCTGTGGCACTCTGCATTGATTGGGGACATGCTGTGGCGCTCTGCATTGATGGGGGCATGCTGTGGCACTCTGCTTTGATGGGGGCATGCTGTGGCACTCTGCATTGATTGGGGGGCATGCTGTGGCACTCTGCATTGATTGGGGGCATGCTGTGGCACTCTGCATTGATTGGGGGCATGCTGTGGCATTCTGCATTGATTGGGGGGCATGCTGTGGCACTCTGCATTGATTGGGGGGCAGGCTGTGGCACTCTGCATTGATTGGGGGCATGCTGTGGCACTCTGCATTGATGGGGGCATGCTTTGGCACTCTGCATTGATAGGGGGCACGCTGTGGCACTCTGCATTGATTGGGGGCACGCTGTGGCACTCTGCATTGATTGGGGGCATGCTGTGGCACTCTGCATTGATTGGGGGCATGCTGTGGCACTCTGCATTGATTGGGGGGCACCCTGTGGCATTCTGCATTGATTGGGGGGCATGCTGTGGCACTCTGCATTGATTGGGGGCACGCTGTGGCATTCTGCATTGATGGGGGCATGCTGTGGCATTCTGCATTGATGGGGGCATGCTGTGGCACTCTGCATTGATAGGGGCATTCTGTGGCACTCTGCATTGATTGGGGGGCACGCTGTGGCACTCTGCATTGATTGGAGGCACGCTGTGGCATTCTGCATTGATTGGGGGGCATGCTGTGGCGCTCTGCATTGAATGGGGGCACGCTGTGGTGCTCTGCATTGATTGGGGGCACGCTGTGGCACTCTGCATTGATTGGGGGCATACTGGTCACTAATTTTTCTGTTTGTGCCCCCCCCAAAAATTTTGAGCACCAGCCGTCACTGCCCAGCACTGTCATACTTTGATTGAGAATTGCGCTGTCATGCAGCACTGTACCCATATGAAATTGTTATCATTTTTTTCACACAAATAGAGCTTTCTGAGTTTTTTTGTTTTTGCTAAATAAATAAAATTTTGAAAATGAACGTGTTTTTCTTTGTTTCTGTTATAACATTTTGAAGGTAAATAACCTTTCTTTATTTAGGCCAAAATGTTTACTGCTACATTTCTTTGGTGAAAATAACCCAAAGTATATCATTTAGTCTGTAGAAAAGTTATAAAAATGTTACAAACTATGGTACAGTATATATATACTATATATATATATATATATATATACAGTATATATATATATATATATATATATATATATATATATATCGGTAGATAGATCAATCCTAAGGTACTAATGGCTTATCTCATTTCTTGAGGTCTGAAAATGCCAGGACAGTACAAATATCCCCCCAAATGACCCTTTTTTGGAAAGTAGACAGTCCAAGGTATTTAGTCAGAGTTAGGGCTCTTTCACACGGCCGCTCCGTGTGAAAGCTCCGCTGCGGGACCTTTTTTTTTTTTTTTTTCACGGAGCGGATGACATTTGTGTCATCCGCTCCATAAGTCCGCATATCATCCCATCCGTTTGCGGATGATATGCGGACATAATGTAAGTCTATGGGCATTGCGGATGTCAGCGGGTGACACCGCTGACATCCAATTTTCCTTCCTTTCCGTTTTTTGAACGGATGAAAAAATAGGGTTCTGTTCCATTTCAAAAAACGGAACAGAACTGAAAGGAAGAAAATCGGATGTCAGCGGATGGTATTCCGCTTACATCCGCAATGCCATTGACTTACATTATGTCCGCAAATCATCCGCAAAAAAATAGGATGATTTGCGGACACCCGGAGCGGCCGTGTGAAAGAGCCCTTATGGCACATTTTGTGAAGTTTTAATTTTTAAAATGTATCCTTTTTTATTATATATTTTTTGGGTTTTTACCATTGTTTTGCATACTGTTAGCAGAGCCCTACAGAGCTACCATAGTAACACTGTACTACTCTAGAAGGTGAATAGGATTTTCTTTTTTTATACACACTATGAGTGCTTAAAGCAGTGAATTTCACTGCTATAAGCAGCCATTATTTCTGAATGAAATCTATTCATTCAGTGTTTACCATTGTTTACTATTGTGATGAGCTGTGATTGGCCACAGCTTATCACATGGTACAGATGGGGTGTGATTGGCCCTGTCTGTACCATGTGACCACTGTGGCCAATCACAGACATCAACACAATAGTACACAATGTATGGCATGAATCAAGGTGTACAATTGTCATGTAATCTGCTGTGATTGATCACAGCAATCACATGGTTCCACAAGTGGCCGTGGGGCGTGCGAGGCACGATCCTGGGAGGACATCCTGTAATATCCACCCAGGAAAATAGGGCTCCCGTCCAGCCTACTGTAGAATGAAGCAGTTAACAAGGTATATTTTGCAGACTACAAAGGAAAAACTAAGATCAGTTAATTGTTAGGCTTTGCATACACTTTAAAGGAAGACTATAATTTATTTCCAAAAATTACAGGTTTTTGAATTATTATTGTGATGTTAACCTGAAAGTAACGTTTAATGCTATTGGTGATAGTTGATGGAGGGTCTGGAATTCATACATTTTTTATTCACTTGGATTGTTATGCAGAGCACTGTTATCTTAAGAACCACGTAATTCAGAGTTTAACCACTTCAGCCCCGGAAGGTTTTACCCCCTAATGATCAGGCCATTTTTTTGCAATATGGCACTGCATTATTTTAACTGGTGGTGGAAACATCAGACCTGATTCAGGAAACATTTCAGGATTTTTTAGTCCCAATATTATCTGCTCAAGAGGGTGTAAGCACTATTGGAGATTTCTTTTTTGCATATTACACGGTGCCACTTGCTGCTGGAGTGTCAGGATGTGGATGGAGTGATTTACCCAATTTCCGGTATAAGGGCATATTTTCTGAGCCACGGACCACTGAATTACTGGGACCGGGAAGGGCTATCCCTGTGAAGGAGCCACAAATGATGAGTCTGTTTTAATCGTTTCTAAGGTGAGCGCCCACTCACAAGGGGGTGCACAGCGATTGTAGGATCTGTGACACTCAGGTCACTCACCAGCCTGGGGAGCACCTGCCACTTACAGGTGGTTTTGAGCACAGCAAGAAATTGTTATTTGCACTGATTCACGATGGACTTGATTTTTTATTTCTATTATCGGACATTAATATATTTTTTCACCTATATATTTTGCACATTATCATAGGATTAATTTATGAGGTTCTTTATTAGGATTTGTTTATCACTGTGGTTTGCATATTGATGTACAGTGCACAGCATCTGCACTACGCACTTATATGAAGTTTTTATTGGATTGATTGAGAGTATACCACATTTTATTATATCACATATGATACTAAATTATTCACCGATCATTTTGTACATTTTATATTGATCATCATTTACACACTACACTTTTTTATTGAGGAGGAATAGTAGGGATTCATCCAATAAAATTTATTCAATATTTCAAACTTTGTTAACAAATAAAAAACTGAAAAATTGGGCGTGCAAAATTATTCAGCCCCTTTACTTTCAGTGCAGCAAACTCTCTCCAGAAGTTCAGTGAGGATCTCTGAATGATCCAATGTTGACCTAAATGACTAATGATGATAAATAGAATCCACCTGTGTGTAATCAAGTCTCCATATACAGTAAATGCCCCTGCACTGTGATAGTGTCAGAGGTCCGTTTAAAGCGCAGAGAGCATCATGAAGAACAAGGAACACACCAGGCAGGTCCGAGATACTGTTGTGGAGAAGTTTAAAGCCGGATTTGGATACAAAAAGATTTCCCAAGCTTTAAACATCCCAAGGAGCACTGTGCAAGCGATAATATTGAAATGGAAGGAATATCAGACCACTGCAAATCTACGAAGACCTGGCCGTCCCTCTAAACTTTCAGCTCATACAAGGAGAAGACTGATCAGAGATGCAGCCAAGAGGCCCATGATCACTCTGGATGAACTGCAGAGATCTACAGCTGAGGTGGGAGACTCTGTCCATAGGACAACAATCAGTCGTATACTGCACAAATCTGGCCTTTATGGAAGAGCGGCAAGAAGAAAGCCATTTCTTAAAGATATCCATAAAAAGTGTCATTTAAAGTTTGCCACAAGCCACCTGGGAGACACACCAAACATGTGGAAGAAGGTGCTCTGGTCAGATGAAACCAAAATCGAACGTTTGGCAACAATGAAAAACGTTATGTTTGGCGTAAAAGCAACACAGCTCATCACCCTGAACACACCATCCCCACTGTCAAACATGGTGGTGGCAGCCTGCTTTTCTTCAGCAGGGATAGGGAAGATGGTTAAAATTGATGGGAATGAGCCGAATAAAGGACCATTCTGGAAGAAAACCTGATGGAGTCTGCAAAAGACCTGAGACTGGGATGGAGATTTGTCTTCCAAAAAGACAATGAGCCAAAACATAAAGCAAAATCTACAATGGAATGGTTCACAAATAAACATATCCAGGTGTTAGAATGGCCAAGTCAAAGTCCAGACCTGAATCCAATTGAGAATCTGTGGAAAGAACTGAAAACTGCTGTTCACAAACGCTCTCCATCCAACCTCACTGAGCTCGAGCTGTTTTGCAAGGAGGAATAGGAAAAAATTTCAGTCTCTCGATGTGCAAAACTGATAGAGACATACCCCAAGCGACTTACAGCTGTAATCGCAGCAAAAGGTGGCGCTACAAAGTATTAACTTAAGGGGGCTGAATAATTTTGCACGCCCAATTTTTCAGTTTTTTATTTGTTAAAAAAGTTTGAAATATCCAATCAATTTCGTTCCACTTCATGATTGTGTCTCAAAAAAAAAAAATTACAGTTTTATATCTTTATGTTTGAAGCCTGAAATGTGGCAAAAGGTCGCAAAGTTCAAGGGGGCCTAATACTTTCGCAAAGCACTGTAACTAGTTCAGCTGCATGAATAACTCTTAAAGGAATATACTTCAATAATAAGTGTAACCTGACAGAGTGCACTCTATTGCTTATAGGGGGCCCCCTTTAACCTTAAATCAAGTAAGTCTCTTCCTGAGCAAAGCCTTGCTGGTCTGCGCTGCAGTAGGAGCTCAATATCATTCCAAGAATGATACTTGTAATGCAATGGGAAAAGGGGGTACTTGTATCCAAGGTCTGACTAAAATAAACAGTATGATCCGCTGTATGAATGTTGAGGCGGTCTCTTGGTTCACCATGCACTAGGCAGACTCAGCAGTGTCCCATGACAACCGCTTCACTAACTCCTAGCACTACTGTAATTATAGTGCATTACAGACCCTCTCTTTGTGTCCGTGAGCTGCTGTGCCTACTACAATGGGATATCTCTCACCCGATTCCTGAGTACTCCTCTCCAGCAGTCCTCCTCACCGGGCCGGTCACTCCTCCGCAATGTTTTTTACCACTTGCAGGTGTTGTCACTCTGGAACACTTACTTCTCAGTTACCTCCGCCACCTCTCGCTAGTGCCTCCGCACTAGGCCTCATTCTCCCTCCCTCTGCTCCCTGCAGCAGGTCTCCGGCTCTGTCCACCTCACACGCGGTCCCCGAGGCAAGAGAGCAAATCTCAGACCCCGCCCCTTATTTTTAGACCTCCCCACAATCCCCTGCAGGACCCGCGGCTCCCTAGGAGTATAGTTCCATCCCTCCATTCCACACAGTCTTCATCCTCCAACGGACCACATATCCCATAATCCAATGCGCTACTCTTAAGGAGAACCTCAGAATGAACAGTAAACTTAAAGAAACAGTACATCAGACTCAACTATGCTGGTAACGATTTCCTCACTTGGCTACATATCCATCTACATATCTGTCTATCTCTTATATCTTGCCTCAATAGTGTAAACATAAAAACAGATTACAAATTGCTAATCAGACAATGGCAGCTGGATTCTTCTATTAAGCTTTTGCATCCGGTTTCTCAAACCTTTGGATGCCTGCGCTTTATGCGATAATGACTAAGCCCTCCCCCTTTATGACTTGTCAAAAAGAGGCGGAGCATGGGTGACCTTAAAATGACGCTCTCCCCTGAAAAAAGTTCTGCGGATGCCCACGGTCCAGTCAATTTTTTTTTTGAGTTTTGTGTGGAATGTGGCAGATTTGGCTACTTGTTTATCAACTTTTTTGTGTCATACCAATACAAACAAAATAAATAAACATGAGAACGGTTAAACATTTGTAATTGCAACAATTTTCCGGACAAACACAAATGCAGGGGTGCCAATATTTTTGGTCATGACTGTAACGACAAACAATGATTTGAAAGTAGGTTAAGCACTGACGCATGATTTATCCTAGCTAATAAAAAAAAGAATATAGATTCTTGGCCATTTTTAGGTAAAGACAAACTAGGCGGTCACTCAGAGCCAACCAACTGAAAACAACACCAGAGTGGAGTGACAGACTGGAATCTAACATTTAGGTGGCCAGCAGATAATGCATTAAATCATTTGAAATGTGACAGATGTTCATCCACAGTCCATATAACTGCTTTTCCTTTATGATTTACATGGCTGTTGTGTACATGATGTTAAGTGCTTGTGCTACTCAGATAGACACCTTGCATGGACAGATCTTCGTAGTATATCTGTCAACCTGAAGCTAGCACTATGCTGTTTCTTCAGGCTGGCAGGAGACAATTGAGGACTAATTTGACCCCTGGTATGGGCTCCAAGTGGCCATAATGGGAGGGACAGTATGTCTTATTGGATGCCAAAATCCTGAGAGATTTGAATGGTCATCTTAACACAGAAATCTTTAAATTGGAGATTCTGCATCCCATAGTGTGGGAATAGGTTAGGGACAGAACTCCACTGGTTAAAGAGAGAGTATGTGATAGGGAAAGGTACCTGAGTAGGAGGGAAAGAGTTATGTTTCCCTTTCTGGGAATCTCTTCTGATGGTCCTGGAACAGTCTCCCTCCAGCAGCTGGATAATGGCAAGGACATTGGGGATCCTAGGTTAACCCAGTAATCTTGTATCTCCTCCAAGCAAAGTGCTCAGCAGGTGGTCTGTAAGCTCATGTTATATGACTGTAGCACTGTCCCCTTAAGGACTGCTGGATTCTCACACTTTCGTGTCCCCCTGGGTTACCGTTGCAACTTTGCCATTCAAGTCTATCACTCTACTTCTTGGCTCAGTCAATAATTAGTCCAGGGGTATGTCATTGTTTTGTGTTTTATTTATAAGTTAGGGATGGGAGAAGGGAATAGAGGGATACTCCAGATTAACTATGCACAAGACGTTGGAGGACATCTATCTCTTGATACAACCAGGCTGTTGATCCACCTTTCCACCTAGGTGGATTTAGGGTTAAGTCTCTTTCCAGATGACTTGATGAACTAAAGTTATCTTCAGGACACTCTCCTTGTATCCCCTTTCTTGACCACTGACAACTGTCCACTGACTATCTTACTCCGGGGTGCCCCCCCCCCTCAAGTCAGGCCCCTTGACACAATCCCCTGTACTCACTAAACTGTTTTTCTAGGGTCTCCAGTGCCTTCCCCTCGGTCAGCTTTCCTGGACCTCTGGGTTCAGCAACAATCCTCTGGCCCTCAGGTCGACCTCCTGATGCCACGTGCCACTGCTACAGAGGAGGAGGTAGCCGCCACCCTCCCTCTGGGACTCTGCTCACCAGCAAAAGATCCCGCAGCACATGTGCTCCTGGCTTTTATACGGTATCCCAGAATGCAGCCTGTTTCTGCCAATCACCAGGACTGTATCAAAGCCTATGTATCTATTGGTCAGGTTTCCTCCCACTGTCCAACATGCCTCCCTATTGTACCAGTGTGAAACACTCTCTAGACTCAATGAATCACATACTGAACACTCTGAGCGGACCTCACTAACAGATCCTGCCCTCAGACAGAGCCAAAAACTTTACTCTCTCACTAGCACCTACCTAGGAGGGTGCTACATGATTACCAACATTAACCTCTACTGCATAGGTGGCTGTGGTCAAACTGTGGTTACTGTGGGAGGGGCCTAAAGGGGCATGGTTAAATAAAACAGAAGCCTTCCTGTACCCATAAAATATTGTTTTGGTCTTCCCTTCCCTCTCTCCCTCTGTCTCCCTCCCCCCTCCCTCTCTCTCCATCCCCCCCTCTCTCTCTCTCCCACCCCCTCTTTTTCTCTCCCACTGCCCCTCTCTCTCTCTCTCCCAATGCCCCTCTCTCTCTCTCCCACCTCCCTCTCTCACCCCCTCTCTCTCTCATCCCCCTCTCTCTCCCACCCCCTCTCTTTTTCTCTCTCTTCCACCCCCTCTCTCTCTCTCCCACCCCCCTCTCATCCCTCCCCTCTCTCTCTCATCTCCCTCTCTCTCATTTCCCCTCTCTCTCCCACCACCCTCTCTCTCTCCCACCACCCTCTCTCTCATCCCCCCTCACACTCCCTCACCCACTCCCTCTCTCCCATCCCTCCTCTCTCTCACTCTCCTCTCTCCCACCCCCCTCTCACACACCACCCTCTCTCTCTCCCACCCCCTCTGAGAACACAGAGGTTCTAGCTAGGACTTGTAGTCCTTCAGTTTCGGAGGGAGTCACAGCCGTTAAACAGGAAGGGGTGGGCAAATTTACATAGGAGGGGGCGCCAAATTTCAGTCTTGCCTAGGGCAGCACAAAATCAATAAACATGACGGTGTGCGCCCTAAAGCTAAAATATGTGTGTGTGTGTGTGTGTGTGTGCATACTGCATATATATATATGGCAGAGCCAGTCAGAGATTCTTTCCATCTCCTCACTAGCACAGTGAAAGAGAAGTGTGAAAGCACTTTCCTTATGGCAGGGCCAGTCAGAAGAAGATATTTCCCATCTCCCTGCCAGCACACAGAGCGATAATGCTATTGCACATTGGGAGATTAGGGTGTGCCCAGGCACACTCAGTGCGCATGCCTGTGAGCTCAGGATCATCTGACCCCTAATTATATATATTTGCAAACAGTGTAGTGTTGACATAAGAGGTAGGGTTTGGAATTAATGGATTTTTTAATACAGACTTACCTATAAAATCCATTTCTTGAAGTACATCATGTGACACAGAGCCATAAATCATAAACGTATGGGTTATATACCCACCTACAGGTGAAGGACACTGACAACCAATCAGAAAGGATGTCCCCCTATATAACACCTCCCACATAGAAAGTATCTCAGTTTTGTAGCAAGCAATAAAGACCCCATAGAAGAGGGTAGGGACCTCTGTGTCCCGTGATGTACTTCAAGAAATGGATTTTATTACATTAAAAAATCCATTATTCTCTTCGTTCATCACAGGACACAGAGCCATAAATCATAACATATGGCACGTCCCAAAGCAATGCATCTGAGGGGAGGGGGACACCAAAAAATATCACCATCTAACCACCAAAAGGATTACACTGCTGCCTGCAGAACACTGCGGCCAAATGCAGATTCCTCCTGGGACCTAACATCCACTCGATAGAAACGAGTGAACGTATGCACCGATGACCAGGTTGCGGCCTTGCAAAACTGAGCCATAGAGGGTTGATGGCGATGTGCCCAAGAGGCACCTACTCCTCTGGTAGAATGTGCCTTTACAGGAAAAGTTAGAACCTTCCCTACTAAATCATACGCTTGGGTAATAACCTGGAGAATCCAATGAGAAATTGTAGATTTAGATGCTGCCAACCCTTTCTTGGGCCCTTCTGGCAGCACAAACAAGCTCTCGGTCTTACGAATCCGAGCTGATTTCTCTAAGTAAAACTTAAGTACATGCACTAAATCCAGAGAATACAATAACTTTTCCTCCTCTGAGTGAGGATCTGGAAAAAAGGAAGGTAGTACAATGTCCTGTTTCAAATGAAAGGTGGACACCACCTTGGGCAAAAAATCTAGGTGTGGATGTAGAATCACCCTAACTAGATGGAAAATCAAGAATGGCTCTTTAAAAGAAAGAGCAGCTAGTTCCGATACCCTTCTAGCTGAAGTTATCGCAATCACCAAGACCAGTTTTCTGGTCTAAAGAACCAGGGGAACCTGCCCCAGAGGTTCAAAAGGCTTTTTTTGCAAAACTGCCAGCACCAAATTTAAATCCCAAGGACACAATGAAAGCTTCACAGGCGGAAACAAGCATAACATTCCCCAGACAAAGATTTGAACCAACGAATGGGAAGTGCTTGGTTCTTGGAAGAAAACCGATAAGGCTGAAATTTGCCCTTTAATAGAGCTCAAGACTATTTTCATATCTACCCCTGCTTGAAGGAAAGTTAGAATTCCCCCGATGATATATTTGCGGGGATCCAGTTTCCTGGCGTCACACCAGGCAATGTAGGATTTCCAGACCCTGTAATAAATATTTTTAGAGACTGGTTTCCTAGCGATTATTAGCACATGAACTGCAGGGCCAGACACACCACGCTCCTTTAAGATTAAGGCTTCAATAGCCAAACCGTCAAATTTAGAGACCGTACAGCAGGGTGGAATATCGGCCCTTGAGAGAGTAGGTCCAGAAGCAGTGGAAGAACCCAAGGCCTTGTCACTGTCAACCTTTGGAATTGTGCATACCAATCCCTCCTTGGCCATGCAAGAGCTACCAGAAATTTTGGTTTCTCCTCTAGCTGGATCCTGCGCAACAAATGCGGTATCAGCTGTATCAGAGGAAAGGCATAAATCAGGGAATACTCCTTCCAAGGAGTCACCAAAACATCCACTCCGACTGCGAGTGGATCCCCGGTTCTGGACACAAATCTCTTCAACATGTTGTTGAACCTGGATGCCAACAGATCTATGTCTGGGACCCCCCAGCATAGGCAGATTGATTGAAAAATCTCGGGATGTAAGGGCCATTCCCCTGGAAACATCTGTTGACTGCTCAAAAAATCTGCCTGCCATTTCTCTATTCCAGGAATAAACACTGCTGTCAGGAATGGCACAAACTTATCTGCCCAGGACAGGATGATATCCAACTCTATCTGGGCTGACTGACTCCTTGTGCCTCCTTCATGGTTGATATAAGCCACTGCCGTGGCATTGTCGGATTACACCCTGACAGGGTGAACCCGAAGTCTGGGCATCTAGTATTTCAAAGCCCGACTGACTGCTCGGATTTACAGAATGTTGATGGGGAGACTGCTCTCTACCCAAGACCATTTTCCCTGAACAATGGCCTCCTCCAGAACCGCTCCCCAGCCGGAGAGACTGGTCATCTATAGTCACCACCTTCCAGGTCACTGGAAGAAAGGATTTCCCCTTCTCCAGATTTCTGGTCAACAACCATCAATTCAGACTCTGACGTTACCCTTGGTACCAGAGACATGGACCAGTCTAGAGACGGAACCCTTCCGGTAGACAGAGTTTTGTTCTGTAAGGGTCTGGCTTAGAATTGAGCATTGGGAATTGCCTCAAATGCAGACACTATCTTTCCTATTAACATCATGCAAAGACATATAGAAGGATATCTTATTAGTACAGACCGAACCAGAATATCTTTGCCAGGCGTTCTAGAAATTGTACTGTCTGGAGGACATTTTGGCTTAGATCGCCCAGATATCCTATTACAGATATCCATTGGGACCTTAGAACAGCCAATACTGGAGCTAGGACCATTGTGAACACTCTTGGAACTGTGGCTAACCGGAAGAGCAGGGCTACAAACTGAAAATGACGGTTTCCTATCGCAAAGCGTAGAAACCTTTGACGGGCCTGGAATATAGGCACGTGAAGATATGCATCCTTCATGTCTACGGTTGCTAGAAATTCCTCTCCCTGCAGGGAGGCTATGACTGAATGAATTGACTCCATGCAGAAAGTAAGAACGTTCAGAAACTGGTTTAGAGCTTTGAGACCCAGAATAGGTCTCACATCCCCGCATGGTTTGGGGATTATGAACAGGTTTGAGTAAAAACCCCTGAACCTTTCATTCTCCGGAACCTCTTATCACCTTTTGAGCCCTCAGCTGGTCCAAAGCCAGAAAGAGGGACCTTCTTTTTAGGGGTTCTGTCAGTATACTTGACCTTATAAACCGAGGATACGAGAACACGCGAAACTCCAGCTTGCACACCTGCGAAATGGTGGAGACAACCCAGTTGCCTTGAATTGACTCTACCCAAACCCTTGAGAACTGCAGCAGCCTTCCCCCCACCCAAGTGAGTGGGGGCGCCCCTTCACAGAGTAGAACTGATTCAGGGGGTGGCTCAGGTGCAGGAGATCTATCAAATTTCTTCCATCCCTGTGATTCTGCAATTATGCCAGCAATCCTACCCTCAAGCTGGCTAATGCCAAAGCATAATCGTCCTTAGTGACATAGGCTGCGGCAGCGGTACTAAACACAGTGGAAGCACGGCTAGGACCCTCAAAACCTGATGGTGGAATCATAGTGCCACTTCCAACTGTGCCCCCAAGCCCTTTTTCGAGCAGACATTGCTTTATATAGCAAGGCAAACTTGAGGTACTAACTTAAGAGTACTTAAGGCCTGTACCAAGCTAATACAACTTATCACACACAACACTGAATAACCCAAGATACAGAACCTGTTTGTGGCAGTAACATACACCCACAGTGACTCACTCAACACAGCTGCTGCTGCTGCTCTGTGTCCCCTTCAGCCTCTGACAGAGGCCAGCGCGCTGGAAACAGTTCCTTCTAAATCGCGGCTATTTATTCTGTATCGCGTAAGTGCGGCGTGGTACATGTCGTCGATACGTGCACGCCATTGCGTTCGAACCTGCCCTTCATGCAGCGTACGCCTGTTTTAAAAAGGTGAAGAATCTTGCGCATACATGAACGGCCCTTTGCCACATACCCGCCAGCAAGGCAGGAGACAAACATGCGGACGCTTATGCGCCAAGGCGAAAACAGCAACCACATGGGGTTAGAGCAGCTTAGGCTGAATTTTTTTTGTCACAGCTGATACCCTTCAGGTGATAAGCCCAGGGGAAGAAAATAGTGAAATATCAATAGGCAAAAGAAATAATGTTTTAAACACACTTTGCATTAAACCTGCCACAACAAGATGTATCTATAACACTTGTCTCTGTTATCTTATTAAAGGGAACAGTGCATTAAAAATTTGCAATTATGCCAGCAATTTTTACCTTTAAGATTTGCTTGTATGTGTAAATATTTTAAACCGGACTCACCAGTAGAATTCTGCTTTAAAACAGGAATTCAATCTTCACTCATCATGGCGAGCTTTGTCTTAGTGACCTTCAAGGACTGGGTCTCCTTGTTTTAGAGGGGCCATGACCTTAGACCTGTAGAGCACCCTGCACAGAGCGCCTTTGGGGTTTGGTAATCGAAGGATCCGGATCCCAAGGTCCAGTGCCTAAAAAGGACAGTATTACAGGTAAAACCTTGTATCTGCTCCCTGAGGCTCAGGTACCATCTTTTTAGTCCATTGACTGTTTAGGGTGGATCTGATAGCTAACCCCTTAGATTCAGTGACCTTTGATCGGGGTATGTAGCATAATATTCTTTCTTCTTCTTTAAAACATAGAAAATATGTGGAGAGACTCTCCATCGTGACCATTACCTTTAGACACTGGCGAAAAAACTGAGGTACTTCCTGTGTAGGAGGGGTTATATAAGGGGACATCCTTTCTGATTGGTTGCCAGTGTCCTTCACCTGTAGGTGGCTGTATAACCCATATGTTATAACTTATGGCTCTGTGTCCCGTGGTGTACGAAGAGAAAAGAAAAATGCAAATTGGGGTGGGTATAGGTGAATACTAAATGCCCAGTATACAAAAGTTGGAGTAGATTAAAGGGATTTATGTGAAGGGGTAAGCAGGCATTACAGAAGCAGTACTTTACTATAGGTGCCTGTACCAAAACATTCTGAAACTGTTTAGAAGATCTAATCCTCGTTCAAGTGACGTAACAACATCAGGTTAGTGGATGTATATTTCCATCATTAAATGTGGCATTCCTAAGAGGTTTTTGAAACAACCTATAAAAAATACATTAACCAAAAGTACATGAAATACCAAAATAGCTGTGATTTGTATTTAAAAGCGGATTGCTGCATTCAGTAAGCTGATCGCTGAGGATTACAGAATCTTGTTAAGGTTTTTACACATTATCCCTGTGTACATGCCTTTCCGTCCTACCCTGGCCTGCCTTTCATTGTGGATGTTTTCCATAGCTCCCAAATGTCTCTCATTTTGAAAAACTGTCCATCATTTTAAACAAACCCCCTCTGTCCCCATGCACCCCTCATTGTTCCCTCTTTTTTTGATCTAGAGTTATTGACCTTGTAAATGATGTAATTTTTAAAGTGGTCCTAAAGGTAGAAAGTTTTTTACTTTAATGCATTCTCTGCATTTATTTTTTTTTTCTTTATTTTTATTTGCATATAAAATCTCAATATACAGAGTTCCACCAATTTGGTTTAGATTCACAAGTTACATAATTAAATTATGCATCAAGAGGCACACAAAAGAAATACATATACTTTTTTCCCTTCCCACCCTCCCCCTACCTCCCAGAATTCCTCCCCTACTTGCCAGCCGTTTCGCTCTAGGATGCCTCCCCATAGTAGATATGCTAATTATTTATCTCAATATATTTAGTTGATTTTTTAAATTCTTTCCATTTCCCCCATTTTCTTATCATATTTCTTGGAATCTCCTCTTGTGTATTACATAGGTATTCCATATTATATTTATTATTTATCTTTTTACACCATTCCTTTATTTTCGGACTCTCCTTTTCTCTCCATTTTTTTGGTATGGTTCCTTTTGCTGCATTCAGCATTGTTGGGACCAGAGTCGTTTTATATTTCTTTAAAGGTATAGTTGTTTTGTGAAATAGACATGCCCATGGATCGTCCGGCACTTTTATTTCGGTGATGTCTTCAATCAGTTGTCTTACCTCTAGCCAAAAATCTCTTATTTTGGGACAGTCCCAAAATAAATGATAAATTGTACCTATGTTGCCGCAGTCCCGCCAGCATTTATCTGTCTTGCCTGGTTGGTATTTATTTATCACTTCTGGGGTGATATACCACCTGTATAGACATTTGTAGTTTAATTCTGTAGTACTGACATCTATGGCTGTGGATCCCGCCATCCCCAGTACAATCCCTAGCTCCTGTCCTTGCAAGTGTATTCCTATTTCTTTCTCCCATTTTCCTATATATGGAGGTTTCTCTATACTGTGCCATTCCGTCAGCATTTTGTAAATCTGAGACACTCCATGCCTTTGCTTGAGAGAGTAGCTCAGTTTCTCGATATTGTTGAGATTTTTTTCCGACCTAATCGGCTGTGGTAATGAGCTGACAAAATGTTTCAGCTGGAGATATCTCCAATTATCTATTTTTATATTATTATTTTCTTGTTTTAATTTCTGAAGTGTTTTTATGTGCCCTTTGTGTAAAATATCTTTTAATTGAGTGTTCCCTATCCAATTTCCCCCCTGTTCTTCCTCCCCGGGTGGAAAATATTTAGTGCCGTTTAATGCTATCATTGGTGAGTTATATTCCCATTTCAGTTGCTTATTTATTCCATCCCATATTTTATAAACTACTTTTGTCAATTCATGTGCTCCCTGTGTTTCCCTATATTTTGGTGGAATCCAAATTGTTTTGTGTAACTGGTTATTATTTTGTGTACATTCTATCTCTACCCATCTTTTTTCTCTCCTTTCTATTTTTGTCCAGTCCACCATTCGTGTAATAATTACCGCCTTATAATACCTCTCTATGTCTGGGGTGGCTAATCCTCCCTGTGCTTTGCTTCTTGTTAGGATCTTGTACTGTACTCTGGGTTTTTTCCACTGCCATATATACTTTGTCAGTAGGTTTCTAATTACCCTAAAAAAATTTGCGGGGATGTTTATTGGCAATAAAGAGAAGGTATATAAGATTTTTGGCAGAATAAACATCTTAACGACATTGTTTCTTCCAATCCATGAGATTTGACCATTTGATTTATTTCTTATTTCTGTTTTTATTTCGTTCAGTAACGGTATATAATTAGCTTGATATAATTTTTCAGTATGAGGAGTTAAATATATCCCTAGGTATTTTAATTTTTCTTTTGTCCACGTATATGGGAAGTGTGTTTTTATACTTTGTTCTTCCTGAGTATTTAACCTTATGTTGAGAATCTCTGATTTTATTGGATTTATTTTAAAGTTTGACAACTTTCCATAATCTTTTAGCTCCTTTTGAATATTTGGGAGAGTGATCCTTGGATTTGTGACAATGAAGAGCAGGTCGTCAGCGTATGCTGCGACTTTGTGTTCTTCTTGATTTACCTTCACTCCTTTTATGTCTACATTTTGTCTAATTTTTGCCAGTAATGGTTCCAGGGTTAACACAAACAATAGGGGTGACAGGGGGCACCCCTGTCTTGTCCCATTACTCATTCCAAATTTCTCTGATAAGCTTCCGTTTATTTTTATTTTTGCTGTGGGGTTGTTATATAGTGCTTCTATCCATTGCCTCATTCTTGGCCCAATCCCTAAACTTTTTATGGTTTCTTTCATGAAGTCCCAGTCGACCCTATCAAAAGCCTTTTCGGCATCAATTGATAATAGGATGGAGGGGACTTCATGTTTTGTTGTTTTTTGTAAAAGTAGCAAGGTGCGTATAACATTATCCTTACCTTCTCGACCTGGAACGAATCCAGTCTGGTCCGGATGGATCCACATTTTTAATAAATCTTTTAATCTCGTTGCCAAAATTTTCGCAAATAATTTTGTATCTGTATTTAACAACGCGATTGGCCTATAACTAGAGCATAGGGTTTGATCTTTCCCTTCTTTCGGTATGACCGTTATATATGCCATTAGAGATTCTTCTCTTAGTTCTTCCTTCCCTATTTTATTCAGATATTCTAGCATTTTTGGTATTAATATTTCTTTAAATCTTTTATAGTACTTTATTGTGTATCCATCTGGACCTGGACTCCTTCCATTTTGGGTGGTTTTTAATGCTTCTCTTATTTCACTTTCAGTAATTGGCGCTTCAAGAAGTTCCAATTTATCTTCTGGGATCTTGGGCAGGTTTGCTTCCTCAATATATTTTTGGATATTAATTATTCTTTCCTGCCTTGTTTTTGAGGTTTCTTTCTTCCGGACGTTATATAGCGTATTATAGAAGGCATGGAACGCTTTAGCTATTTCTGTAGTTGGATTTACTGTTTCATTTTTACTGTTTTTGATTTTTTCTATATAATTTTTTGATTTTTTCTTCCTCAGTAATCTTGCTAGGGATTTCCCTGGTTTATTTCCAAAGTTGTATCTGTATCTAGCTATCTTATTGAAGTGATTTCTAGATTCTTCTTCCAATAGATCTTTTAAATCGTCTCTTTTAATTATAAGGTTTTCCTCTGTTTCTTTTTTAAATTCTTTTTTATGTTTTTGTTCTAGATCGTTTATTTCTCTTATGAGTGTATTGATTTGATTGGACCTCTCTTTCTTTTTTTTTGAGGCACTGGCTATTAATATCCCTCGGATATACGCTTTGTGTGCTTCCCAGAGTGTGGCGGATGATATTTCTGGCGTATCATTCTCTTGAAAGAATAGCTCTAGTTCTTTTTCTAATCTGTTTCCTATTTCTTCATCTAGAATTAGTTCTTCATTTAACCTCCATGTTCCCATACTTTTGTGGTGTGTCGGTGTCTTGATTGTTAGGGTTAGGGGGGCATGGTCTGACAGTGTGATTGTGCCTATTTCTGTAGTTTCTACAAATTCCAACAGGCGGTGGTCAATAAAAAAGTAATCCAGTCTTGAGTACATCGAGTGTATTGAGGAGTAGTAAGTATAGTCTCTTTTTTTTGGATGTTGAATCCTCCATACATCTACTAATTGGCTCTGGTGTAACTTTACCCTTATTTTCCTCAGTTTTTGGTCTCCTAACGTCCTTACTCCCGATGTACTATCGACATTTGGATTTAAACAAAAATTTATATCTCCTGCCATTATCAGGTAGCCTTTTTTAAAGCTCTCTAGATCATACAGGATTCTCCCCAGATATTCACTTGGTTTTTTATTTGGGTTATAAATATTGGCCAGTGTCAGCTCCATCCCCCTTATTTGTCCCTTAAGGAAAATGTATCGACCGTTCGGGTCTATTTTCATTTCTTCTAAGGAGAATTCTGTATTTCCAGCTATTCCTATTGCTACTCCTCTTGCACGTTCTATTGGTGAGTCTCCGTAATACCATTTAGGAAAGTGTTTAGAAAAAAGTTTTAAATTCGAGTGAAGAGAGATATGCGTTTCCTGTAGAAAAGCAATATTTGCTGCTTCTCTCCTCAGCTCTTCCAATATCTTATACCTTTTTGTATGGGAGTTTAATCCTCTTACATTGTACGTTATTATTTTTAGTTGTTCATCTTTCACTTTTTTTTTTCCCTTCTACTTGATCCAGTTCCTCCACGAACAGGGGGGCACCGGATCAATTTAAATTCCACTAACAGCATACTACCAATGTTGTTAGTCTGGCAGGCTTTTAAAATTTCTTTTCTTTTTTGGCAATGGAGAGTTTCCCTATCCCTACCCTTCCCCCCCTCTCCCACCCTCCCCCCCCCCCTCCCCTCCCCCCCGCCTCCATCCCCTTCCGTCTCATGTTGATGTTTTTCTGATCCATTTTTGATCTTAGGGTATTTAGTTGTTTCTTTGGGTCATTCTCCCTGGTACCCATTCCTTTGGGGTGGTGCTCTAATGGGTTAGCACGATATACCTCCCTCCTCGGTTGGAAGGACGTTCCGGCTTTGGGGGGGGCTATCCTGCTTCCTTTATATAGCTTACCTCCCTTCCCCTCCCTCCCTCCTCCCCCCTCTCCCCCGACCCCCCCTCCCCCAGTCCCCCCACACAGTTCGCATCTGTAAGAAAGACCACTCCCCGCAAAGCAGGAGAGGGGAGAAAAAAAAAAAAAAAAAAAAAAAAAAACACACCCCCTCCCGATTTGCATTATTTGGGCAGTGTTCCGCGTGTTTTATCTTTTGTTTTTTCTGGCTAATGTCCATTGCTGTTCTTCCGTCTGTGAATTTCTTCCTAATTCGTCTTCCCTGTCACCTTCATACCATCCAGGCAGGTTTGGTTCCTGTATATCCAGTTTTTTGCAGAATTCTTGAGTTTCCTCTGGAGAGATGAGTTTTGCTGATCGCCCGTCTCTTTTTCCTATTAAACTGGCTGGAAACCCCCAATTATATCTGATTCCTTGTTTTTGCATCTCTTCTGTCAGGGGTTTTAAAATTCTTCTCCTCCTCAGTGTTTCCGGTGCCAGATCTGTAAATATCTGTATCTTGTCGTTTTCTGTATTTACTACATTTAATAATGATTTATTCTTCTTTAGGTTTTCCCATATTTGTGCTTTATCTGTATAATTTTGAAACCTGATTATCACGTCTCTAGGTGATTCTGCTGGGGCTCCTATCGGTTTTCTTATGCGATGTGCTCTGTCGATCAGCAATTGGTCTTCTTCCTTTCTGCCTAATACTGGGTTTAGGATTTTTTGAAGTTTTTCTTCTAAATTTTCTTCCTGTGTTGTATCTTTTAAGCCTCGGATCCTCAAATTTTTTCGTCTAGCTCTGTTCTCTTGATCCTCTAGTTTGTAAGCTAGATCTCTGGCTTTTTTCTTGGTCTCATTTATTTCCTTTCTCATCCCCTGTATTATTTTTCTTTGGTCCTCTTGTTTTTTTTTCTAGTTCTTCTACTCGTCCCAGGGCGTGTCCCAGATCCGTCTGGACCCGACCTAGGTCGGTTTGGATTTTAACCAATTCGATTTTTAAAGATTTTTCCAATCCTGCAAACATTTCTCGCATTTCACCTTTTGTGGGGGCATGCTCTCTTATTTCTCCCCGCTCCTCCTCCTCTCCCTCGTCGTTTTCAGTCCTTATGCTTAATTCTGAATTTGCTGGGCTGATTGGTGATTTAGCTACTTCAGCTTTTGGATTTTTCTCTACTTTCTTCTTGTCCGTTCCTTGTTGTTTTCCCTGGGATGATTTTTCTAAGGCATTTTCTTGTGTCATAAATTTCCTTATTGTGTTAGGGCTTGAAGATACCCTTGGTGATTTTGCGATTGCTCCTCCTCTTGTGGATTTACCTCTCATTATGTAGAGAGTTGTTCCGCGGTTCTTTTATAGAATCTCAGTACCTCCTATGATGGTGCTCCAAAATTAGGTATACCATATTAATGATCAGAAAAAGATTTTGTCTACCTTCAAGCCAGAGGAAGACACAGACCATCCGGGTAGCCTTTATTTTGAATCAATGTTCACAGGCGGTTATAGGAGGTATGAGGCATGGAGCACTTCCAGCCTCCCACCTCCCTACTCAAGTTCTTATACAGGCTAGTGTGAGTCCCGACCTTAAGTATTTGAGAGGTGGAAGAGAGAGAAGACAATAGAGCAAAGGGGAAACTCAGGCTGTATGTCGTAGCAAGGTGATTGAGTAATGTCAGGTATTATTTCACAGAGAGAGTGTTAATCATTTTAAATATTTTATATATAGCCCCAAGGTCTTTATTTATACTTGTGATCTTCTTATGAGTCTCTGTGTACGGTTATTAAGGGACCGTATAAAATAGAAAATTAGCTGGTTTGGGGTATTGAAAGACTGTTGTGGCTATTAATCCAATAACAAACACTTTATGAGAGGTTGCTGATTTAAACAGGGAGCAGCTGAATCAGTCTCAGGTGTGTTGACATTAACATTTTACCATACTGCTTTGTTGTATGTCTCTAAGGAGTCTTTATAAGACCTTCAGATAAACAGAGAAATGACAGTAGGTATAATATAGAAAGAGGGATTGCTCCTCTGTGACTCACGGTTTTGTAGACTGTCCCTTTTTTTTAAAAGTTTTTTTCCTTTTTCCCGTTTGTCTTTAGACTGTATATTCTCTTGTCTCCTTAGCTTCCAGCCCTCAGGCATCAGGACATCAGCATCTCCGGATGGATTGGCTCGCATGGACCTGGCAGCTCTCTTGGGGTCCGCTCCCTCGGGACCTGTTCGCCTGGTCGTGTTTACTGACCGTGTCCAGCCCCCCGCACTGCCGGTTAGCGAGGAGGTCTCTCCTATCGCCGCTATGGCTGCTCACCTGCGTTTCCTGTGCAGGAGACAGGGCTCTCCAGGGCCGATTCCGTGTGCTGTACGCGTGCGGGGTTCCTCCGGGTGTTAATGCTGCGTGAGATCGTCGCTACACACCGTGGAGGGAGACGTCGGGGAGGGTGGGGGGGGGTCAGCAGGGTTCACCACTCGCAGCGCCCGCGCTCATCCCCGGGAGCTTAGGCATCCAGAATCTGGCCGGAGGTGAATCGGGAGCGGTCAGGTTCCCTGATGCCTCCATTAGCAGGAGATAGCCCTCTCCCCCTCCGTCCTACGTGCGTGCCAATAGGCTCCTCCCCCTCATGACCCATTCTCTGCATTTAAGTAAAAAAACCTTCTGGATGCAGGCTCGCCCCAGGCCCCATTTATACTTAAAGAGGAAGTAAACCCACCAAAAAAAAAACAAAACAAAAAAAACCCCTGTAAGACAAAGGCATACTGAGCTAGTATTCGTCGCATACTAACACATTATAAAATACTTACCTTAAAACGAAGCCCCCCGCAGTGCTGCCCGCTTAGCGACATGTTCGGCCGTCCTGCTTCCTGGTTCATCTGATTGGCCGGAGGTGCGATGACATCACTCATGTGCATGCGCGTGGTAGCTGCCGTTCATGGCACGGGGCTCTGAAGGAACGGCACGGGTGGCTGTTCTTTCAGAACGCATGTGCCGATGATGTCATTGGCTGCATTAAAAGTAAATGTCTCCTAAACTGTGCAAATAGGAGATATTTACAGTACCTATAGGTAAGCCTTATTAAAGTTATAAAAGAGGGTTTACAACCTCTTTAAAGTGGTTCTAAAGGCAGAAGGTTTTTTTTTTTTACTTTTTCATTCTATGCTTTAAGATAAAAAACCTTCTGTGTGAAGCAGTTCCCCTCAGCCCCCCAATACTTACCTGAGACCCATCTCAATCAATCCATGTTGCACGACAGCCTCGGCTGTCCTGGACTCTCCCTTCTGATTGGCTGAGACACAGCAGTGGGGGTCATTGACTCCCACTGCTGTCAATCAAAGTCACTGAGCCAATGAGGAGAAAGAAGGGGCAGGGCCGAACCGTGGCTCCATGTCTAATAGGACGCACAGAGCAGCGGCTCAGCTCAGGTGCCCCATAACAAGCTGCTTGCTCTGGGGGCACTTGGTAGGAGGGAGGAGTCAGGAGCACCAAAGGGGGATCAGGTTGCTCTGTGTAAAACCACTGCACAGAGCAGGTATGACATGTTTGTTATTTTCAAACAAAAAAAAAAAACCTGAAACTTTAATATTACTTTAACTGAGCCCAATCTTGATCCAGCAATGTGCACGAGAGCAGCTACTCTCTCATCTCATATATGACAGCTGGTTTGGCTGTAACCAACTGCAATTAACTTTTTAGGTCTCATTAAATGTATCCCTAAACCTGGTGGCTGATTGCTTTTGCCTACCTCTAGAAGAATGATCCAGAAATAGAGTGGGGGGATTAATCCCTGGGTTATGTGCAGGTGACAAAAAGGTACCTGAAAGAAGAGGCCTTGGCCTTAGAGGTGGCCACACCCTGAAAAAAAAATATTTTCCAACAGAATTTCAGCCCCTCCCTCTAAGGGTGAGAATCCATTACGGAGGGACCTGGAGGAGGACTGGAACTGTTGGTGTTGGGGCTGCTTTGGACAGATAGCCAAGAACTGTGGCTTGACTGACTGCAAAAGCACACACAGGCCGCTAGTGGTTCCCATGGCAGAGGGACAACCCCCAGAACAGTCAGCACAAGGTCCCAACCAACCAGAGTCCATGGTCACCCCCAGTCCAATGGTGACCGCACTTTTATTGGGCAAGAGGTCCAATGCCTGATTGACAAACAGGTTCTGAGGTCACTGTCAAGGAGTATGACTTCTACGCTCAGCTGTTTGGGACGCAAGACCAGCTGGACCCCTCATAGCTATCCCTTAAGAAAGCCAATAACCTGCCATTTGTGGTTGGTGTGACCTGGATGAAAATGATTGATGACCAGGTGATGGACCAAGTAGGGGTGGTGGTGACTCAAAGACCAGTAAGTGCAGAGGTACCTACTGTTTCGGGGCATTAATGTATTCAAGGACTTAGACTTACTCCTCTTACTGGCCAAATTTGAGCATTTGTGCTCTGCAAACTGTTTGACTTAACATGATACAGGCCTATGAGGCCCAACAGAGAGCAGTAAGGAAGCACCCTGAACAGGTGGGGGTTGTCTGCACACCCCCCAAGCAACAATTACTCCTGGCACCCCTCCAAGAGGTAGTCTGGTCTATTCCCATCAGCGGTCACAATAATGGTGGAACCCCACAAAGACTCAGTGGCGCATGGTGAGGGGTTGGTCACTCCCACTTTATTCAAGGTCCACAAAGGAAAGGCCCTGGTACAGCTCATCAACCTGGGGATGACCCCAATCTCACTCCCCAATCATCCCATTCTAGCAGCCCTGTACATAGTGTCACTGTATCTTGGAGGCTCAGCATGGGATAGAAGCCATATGTGCCTCTCTACAAGTAGCCATGGCCTCATTAGATGGGTCACAATGCAAGCTGCTGCTGCTAGAACAGCTGGACATCCCCTTCCAGGACTATCCTCTACCACAACGACAACTGCTTCACCAACTGCTGGAAAAGCACCTATTGGTCTTTGCCTCCAGTCCAGAAGACTACGGTTACACAGAGGCCATTCACCACCCAATCCACACGGGGGATGCTCCACCCATCTAGGGATGATTCCGTCACATTCTACCAGCTCTGTGCCAGGAAGTCAAAGACTTACATAGTTACATCGTCAGGTTGAAAAAAGTCCATCTAGTTTAACCAATAAACACCGCAACATGCTGCAAAGAGGGGTGATTCAGGATTGTCGTAGCCCTTGGACTGCTCCCGATCCTGGTGTAAAAGAAGGATGGAAGTTTGCGATTCTGTGTGGATTACCACAAGCTTAATGCATGACCCCACTGGGATGCCTACCCATTGTCCCGGATAGAGGAATTGCTAAAGGCACTGGGTCAAGTAATGCCCTCAGCATGTTTCACCGCCTAATGGAGAGGTGCCTGGGAAACTGTCAGGGGTGCCAGGAAACACGACCAAATGGAGATGCAGGTAAAATAAAGCAGTTTATTGGAGCAAACAACAATAAACGCACAGCAAGCGTGAGGAAGTGAGATCTGGAACAAGCCGGGTCAAGTCCAGAAGCGGGTAGTCATCCAACCCGGGGTCGAGTCCAGAAGTGGGTAGTCATCCAAGCCAGGTTCGAGTCCAAAAGTGGGTAGTCTGCCAATGCCGGGTCCTCTTCCGATGCACGGTGGAGAGCCAGGAGAGTCCTCAGCCAAGCCTTGTCATACACAGAGAACAGAACACTGCTAGCAGAAATGCACCTTGGAGCACAAACACATGAGATTGAGGGCGAATACAAATACACAAAATGTAAGCACATTGCTTCCCTGGAAGCTCAGGTCCTGAATCTAGGGAAGCAGCTGGCAACACTGAGATGAATGTCCATACCAAAGGAGAGCTGGGATGGTACCTGAGAGGTGCAGGCCGGGCGGAGTAACGGAGGTGCAGGCATCAGAGCAGAGTAGATGGGTGACAGTTAGGAAGGGTAGAAGGGAAAAAGGCAAGGAGGCCGGTCCTGGGTTGGAGCACCCCAATAAATACGCCCCGTTGCCTGATGTTGGGGAAACCAGTCAGGGACCAGCATTGCTGGAGGAGCGACGCCCCTAGCTGCCAGGGGAAGAACTCTTCCAGTGAGGCCGGGAGAAAGGGAAAGGAAAGACAGGTGCTGGTGGTAGGGGACTCAATCATTAGAAGGACAGACAGTGCAATCTGTCACAAAGACCATGGGCGCCGAACATTCTGTTGTTTACTGGGCGCTCGGATTCGGCACATCGCTTAATGGGGTGGACAGATTACTGGGTGGGGCTGGGGAAGACCCAGCTGTCATGGTACACGTGGGTACCAATGACATAGGCAGAGGAAGATGGAGAGTCCTAAACGATTTCAGGGACTTAGGCGTTAAGTTGAGGAGTAGGACCTCCAAGGTAGTATTTTCAGAAATACTACCTGTACCTCGAGCCAAACTAGAGAGAGAGATTATGGAAGTTAACAAGTGGCTGAGGAGCTGGTGTATTAAGGAGAGTTTCGGGTTCCTGGAGAACTGGGCCGACTTCTCAGTCGGCCACCGGCTCTTTGGTAGGGACGGATTGCATCTAAATGGGGAGGGTGCAGCCGTACTGGGTGAGAGGATGGCCATAAAGTTAGAGGGGCTTTTAAACTAGGTGATGGGGGGAGGGTACAGATGTAGAATTAGCCAGCGGGGAGCATTATTCAGAGGGCACAAATGGGGACATCAGTGGTAGGGTGTTTAAAGTACCTAAATCCAAGGTTGGTATGGGGAAAAAATCACAGGAGCAGCCTAAAAACAACATCAAACAAGGATATATGCAACCGGTCAAAATTACGAGGTTTGTATACCAATGCCAGAAGCCTGGCTAACAAGATGGGAGAGCTGCAGCTGCTGATGTTTGAGGAGGACTTATATTTTGTGGGGATAACAGAGACTTGGTTCGACAACTCTCATGACTGGATGGCGACCATTCAGGGGTACTCCCTTTATCGCAGAGATAGAGAAGGTAAAAAAGTGGGAGGAGTATGTCTGTATATTAAGAACAGTGTACAGGTAAATATGAGGGATGATATTAATAATGGAGCTATGGACGAGGCAGAATCCCTATGGGTAGAACTTAAAGGGGAAGGCACTATAGGGAGGGTAATATTGGGCATATGTTATAGGCCTCCCAACTAGAGGGAGGAGGGGGAGGTGGACCTCCTTTTACAGATAGGATTGGCAGCAAGGATGGGAAATGTCATTATAATGGGGGACTTTAATTATCCAGATATAGACTGGGCAGAAGGAACCGCACATTCAGCCAAGGCTCTGCAGTTCCTTAATGTTTTGCAGGACAATTTCATGGGTCAGATGGTGAATGCACCGACAAGAAACAATGCGGTACTTGACCTACTGATTACCAACAATTCAGACCTGCTTACGGATATAGAAATACAGGGCAACTTAGGAAACAGTGACCATAGGTCAATACATTTCAGTATTAATTATAGTAATAGGAAACACAAGGGTATTATAAGGACACTGCATTTCAAAAGAGCCAATTTCCCAAAACTGCGCTCTCTGCTAGAAAATATCATATGGGATAGAACCCTGGGAACAAAGAACACGGAGGAAAAATGGGAGTGCTTCAAGAGCATACTAAACAAAGGGATTGGCCAGTGCATTCCAAAGGGAAATCAATTTAAAAGAGCAAAACTTAACCCTGGGTGGCTAAACTCCAACATAAAAATGCATATTAATACTAAAGAAAAGGCCTTCAAAAAATACAAGGCTGAGGGGTCATTGGCAGCATTCAAGCATTACAAAGAGTGTAATAAAAAATGTAAAGGCAAAATCAGGGTGGTTAAAATAGAACACGAGAGACATATAGCGGAAGAGGGTAAAAAGAACCCCAAAAAATTCTTTAAGTATATAAACAGTAAGAAAGCGAGGCCAGAACACATTGGCCCCATAAAAGACGACAAAGGAAATTTGGCCACAGGGGACAGGGAAAAGGCGAAAGTGTTAAATAATTTCTTCTCTTCGGTCTTCACAAAAGAATCGGGGGGCTACACTAACCCAGCTTGTAATGCTAAACTAAATAATACACCTCAGGAAGTACCCCTATGGATGGCTAACAGAAGATAGACTTAGAACTAAACTAGAGAAACTTAACATAAATAAATCACCGGGACCGGATGATTTATTTATGTTAAATAAAGAGCTCAGCCAGGTGATTGCCAGACCATTATTCTTGATCTTTAAGGATAGTCTACTGATGAGTATGGTGCCAGCTGATTGGAAAAAAGCCAACGTGGTACCAATATTTAAAAAAGGGCTGAGATATATATCCGGGGTAACTATAGGCCGGTCAGCCTAATATCAGTAGTCTGCAAGATTTTGGAGGGGATGTTAAGAGACTATATACAAGACTTTAGTAATGAAAACTGTATTATTAGTAGTAATCAGCATGGATTCATGAAAAATCGTTCTTGCCAAACAAATCTATTAACCTTCTACGGTGAAGTGAGCTGCCACCTAGATAAAGGTAAGCCTGTGGATGTGGTGTATCTGGACTTTGCAAAGGCCTTTGACACCGTTCCCCACAAACGCTTACTGTACAAACTAAGGAATGTAGGTATGGACCATAGGGTGCGTACCTGGATAGAGAACTGGCTCCAGGGGAGAGTCCAGAGGGTGGTGATTGATGGGGAGTACTCGGATTGGGTGGGTGTGGAAAGTGGGGCCCCCCAAGGTTCTGTCCTGGGACCAATCCTGTTTAATTTATTCATAAATTATCTAGAGGAGGGGAAATCTAGTACAATCTCAGTATTTGCGGATGATACTAAACTAAGCATGCCAATATCTTCGATACAGGATGTGTAAACCTTACAAGCGGACCTGAACAAAATAATGGGGTGGGCAACTACATGGCAGATGAGGTTTAATGTTGAAAAATGTAAAGTAATGCACTTGGGCGTCAGAAACACGAAAACAAGCTACTCACTAGGGGGGAACCCTCTGGGTGAATCTAAAATGGAAAAGGACCTGGGGGTTCTGGTGGACAACAGGCTTGGCAGTGGCATGCAATGCCAAGCCGATGCAAGAAAAGCCAACAGAATACTGGCATGTATAAAAAAGGGGATTCACTCCAGAAATAAAGAAATTATTCTACCACTCTACAAGACTCTGGTCTGGCCACATCTGAAGTATGCTGTCCAGTTCTGGGCACCGGTCCTCAGGAAGGACGTGCTGGAACTGGAGAGAGTCCAGAGAAAGGCAACAAAAATAATTAGGGGAATGGAGGGCATCGGCTCTGAGGAAAGACTACAAGCACTGAACTTATTCTCTCTGGAGAAGAGACGATTGAGGGGGGATATGATATCCATGTACAAATACTGTACTGGCGACCCTAGCATAAGGAACAAACTTTTTAGAGAAAGGGAATACAATAAGACACGTGGCCACTCACTAAAACTAGAGGAAAAACGGTTTAACCATAAAATACGTAAGGGGTTCTTCACTGTCAGAGCAGTAAGGATGTGGAATTCTCTTCCACAAGCAGTGGTATCAGCAGGGAGCATCGGTAGTTTCAAAAAACTATTAGATGGGCACCTTAAAGACCAAAACATAAAGGGGTATACAATGTACGGTTAACAGCAAACACGCACACACACAGTTGAACTGGATGGACTGATGTCTTTTTTCAACCTCACAAACTATGTAACTATGTATCCCGTAGAGCTCACTGAGAGGAGGCGGGGCAGTAGTGGATTCCAAGCAATTCATCCCTGAGTACAGCTGGTGCTGGTGTAATAATGCGAGATTTTGTCACTAGGCGATTCGCAAGGGCGGCTGGGATACGAATCGCCTAGTGACGTAATCGCCTATAGGCGGCCGGACCCGGAAGTGCGAATGAATAAAGACGAAAAAAAGGTATTTTCTTGCAAAAAAAAAAGTTTTAAAGGGGATTACGTACATCTAAACTTATTAAAATGGGTGGAACTCCACTTTAAGTTGGTGTGGATGGCAGCCATGATATGATCTAAGGGTATGACCGGTGTCGGCACGGAGTCCTCCCTGGACAACTAAGAATACTGGCGAGACAAGGCATCAGCCTTAACATTCCTCGAGCCAGGAATATAGGAAACCACATAGTTAAAACGAGACAAGAAAACAGCCCATCTGGCCTGAAGGGGTGTGAGCCTCTTGGCCTCCGAGAAATATGTCAGATTCTTATGATCGGTGAAAATGAGAACTGGAACCACAGAACCTTTGAGCAGGTGTCTCCACTCTTTGAGAGCCAGGATAATGTCTCTCTGTCTCCAATATCATAATTGCATTCAGCTGCAGACAGCTTCTTGGAGTAGAACCCACAAGGAAGTAAGGGTCAATCAGGTGTCCGATGTTGAGACAGGAGGGTGCCTACTCCCATCTCAGACATATCCACCTCTAGGACAAAGGGAAAACCAGGATTGAGATGAGACAGAATAGGAGCTGAAGCAAAAGCAGACTTGAAGGAGCTTGGATAGCAGCAGGCGTCCAATTGTGGGGATCGCTGCCCCTCTTGGTAAGATCAGAGATAGGTTTGGCCAAAGAGGAAAAATTCCTGATCAATTTCCGATAGTAGTTGGCAAATCCAAGGAAACGTTGAATGGAACAGAGACCACTGGGAGGAGGCCATTGTAGAATTCTGGGGGTCCATGGAGAACCCTTCAGCAGAAATGATGAGGCCCAAGAAGGCAACCTGAGACAGGTGGAATTCATATTTCTCAAGCTTACAAAAAAGTCCATTCTCACGTAACCATTGCAGCACCCGTCTGACATCCAGGTAGTGTGATTCAATGGAGTCCGCATAAATCAATATATCGTCCAAACAGACTACCACGCATTGCTGCAACATATCACAAAATACATCATTGATGAACTCCTGGAAGACAGCGTCAAGAGAGAGTGGTCCAACACTAGCAATTGTAAACACCTCCATCCCTATTAGTTGCAAAAAAGAAAGATAGCCCTAGCGGGACTTTGTATGAGGTGAATGCAATAGTCACTGGGAGTAAAAGAGTAAGTTTATTCTCAAATTGAATTATACAATAAATATATGTACATGACCACAAACATAGTAGCAAGACATATAGGACATGTTGAATGATGGTAGCAGAATGGCAGCATGGTAGCATAATAAACATAATAAAAGCATATCAACATCAATATTGCATGACGATAAATATTCTGTATTGGAAACTCTACGCGTTTCGTGGGTCCTTACGCCCACTCATCAGGAGTATATGAATAGATCTGTCTGAAAGTAATCAAAAGAGATGTCAGTGTGAAGGGGGGGAAAAGAGAAAGAAACTAAAGACCCAAAAGAGAGTGCAGATCTCTGTGCATCTGATGAACCGAAAAGATAATAGAAGTGCTGTGTCACAAAGGATAGAGTGAAGAAAGTGAGTATGCTGGTCTGGTTAAAAAGTGTCAATAGATTATGACATGTTAAAAGTTGCACAGGGATGGTAATGATGCAAAGTAACATTATTGTGGAGATGAATTCAAATTGGAACAAATAAAGAAACTATGAGGGTATTGACATCATTGAGTACTGCCTGTACTTAGGCAAAGGTAACCAGAGTGAATAGAAGTAACAACGAGGAGTAAGACATCAGTGAGTGAGAATGTCCCTGAATTGGGAGCTCCAGACAGAACAAGAGAACATAGAATGGAAAAGATAAAGAGTGCCATGACCAAAGATATGTCCAAGGGAAGAGAAAAATCGAATGGTGAGGAAGGGAAGAAGCATGAAATAGTGGGAAGTGAAGGGAGGTTGTTTTTCACCTGAATGTCCGCACAGACTGCATGCAAGTCCTGTCCCTAACGCCATGTGAGCGGTAGGACAGACACAAACCATAGGCTCGTGTTAGTCAACATGGGAAGAGCCAGCGGAGGCTGGCAACCATGACCGTAGGATTTAAAAACACCGCCAACACGTGCAAACACTGCATTGGCAGCGGTGCACGTGATCGGCAGGAACATGGCGCCGATATATAGGTGGCTCCTCCCATGGAAGGGGAGGAGACAGCAAGGGAGAACGATCTCCCTATAATATATAAAGATAAAACAGTGAGACTTCTTGGATCCATACTAGAGTATTGTATGGGTTGGACTACAGCAGTGTGGGACCATAGGTCGGGCAGTGGGTGTCTTCCACCCGGGGGTTACTGGTCAAGAGAGAGGGGTCCAACACTAGCAATTGTAAACACCTCCATCCCTATTAGTTGCGAAAAAGAAAGATAGCCCTAGCGGGACTTTGTATGAGGTGAATGCAATAGTCACTGGGAGTAAAAGAGTAAAAGAGTAAGTTTATTCTCAAATTGAATTATACAATAAATACATGTACATGACCACAAACATAGTAGCAAGACATATAGGACATGTTGAATGATGGTAGCAGAATGGCAGCATGGTAGCATAATAAACATAATAAAAGCATATCAACATCAATATTGCACCCGTTTCGTGGGTCCTTACGCCCACTAATCAGGAGTATATGAATAGATCTGTCTGAAAGTAATCAAAAGAGATGTCAGTGTCCGCTGTTTTCTTCTCCTCATGATTCTGACACTGGTTTTGCTGGAACACACTTTCATACACAAATACTCTTTCCCTTGTGGTATCACCTTGGGATACAGTATATACTTCTACATTATGTTATATTGATATACTTATGATTTACTGACATACTCATGACATACTGCTACATTTATGATACAATGACATACTCATTTATTTATTTATTTGTGTGTTCTCAGCCAGTGTCATGTCACCCACTTTGATTCACTCTTTTTCACCCCATACGTTTCCCAGCCTGACTCTCCGCCCAACTGCGACATATCTTTGCCCCTTCAGCTCCCGGATCAGACGAATTTACCCCCACTTCATGGTAGCGTTCACCAGTCTGATGCAGCCAGAAGTAAGTGCAGTTTCCCCATTTAGGATAGACACACATCTTTTGAAACTCCACATTTACTGGCCAACATAAGACACAGCGGACACTGACATCTCTTTTGATTACTTTCAGACAGATCTATTCATATACTCCTGATGAGTGGGCGTAAGGACCCACGAAACGCGTAGAGTTTCCAATACAGAATATTTATCGTCATGCAATATTGATGTTGATATGCTTTTATTATGTTTATTATGCTACCATGCTGCCATTCTGCTACCATCATTCAACATGTCCTATATGTCTTGCTACTATGTTTGTGGTCATGTACATGTATTTATTGTATAATTCAATTTGAGAATAAACTTACTCTTTTACTCTTTTACTCCCAGTGACTATTGCATTCACCTCATACAAAGTCCCGCTAGGGCTATCTTTCTTTTTCCCTGGAAGACAGCGGGTACTCTGCAGAAACCAAAGGGCATAACCAGAGATTCGTAATGACCAGTTCTGGTATTAAACGCGGTCTTCTACTTGTCGCCCTCCTTGATCCTTACGAGGTCAAGCTTGGTAAAGACCGTTGCTCCCTTGAGGCGGTCGAACAACTCAGTAATCAACTAAATCGGGTACGTATTCTTGACCGTGATGCGATTGAGGCCCTATAATCAATGCAAGGTCCCAACTCACCCCCCTTTTTCTTTACGAAGAAAAAACCAGCACCCACTGGAGAAGTGGACTTGCGAATGTGCCCCGGGGCAAGCACATCCATAATGTACCTGGAGCACAAACACAAGGACAAGGACTGCAACCATCAGGTGATTGTTATAGTCAGATGTGCAGCATCATCACTGTGCGACACCCAGGCAGCAGGCAATTGATGATGCAATCAGAGTTTATATAAGACAGCAGTCTACACATGTTCAAGATGGCAGCCAAACAGGAAGGAAAGGTAAGACCTTGACAGAGACTTCAATTTCGAAACTGTGCTAGTCTACTTGGACGACATCATTATCTTCTCAAAGACCTTCGAGGACCATGTTTTTCACTGATTGATAGTGAAAGATACCCAAAATGAGCGAGGCTGTAAACTGGAGCCTAAGTGGGAGCATACCCCCTATAGGGTTTGAACAACAGCCCTTTCCTGCAACTCGAATTTATGACGTAGTCTCAGAGGGACCCAATCCCTGGAAGAGATTTCTCCACCGCAACCTGGTGAGGCTCTGTGTGTTAAGAGACAGCTTCTCTGCCAAAAGGAAAGAGTAGTGCTCAGCCCTGTGAATGTTCCACTAGTGCAGGAGGTTCCCATTGAATGGTACCTGCCTCTTAATTGAGCCTCTGGCCTCTCCAGACACAGATGTAGGAAGCAGGGCCAGACTGACCATTGGGCACAGCGGGCATTGTCCCGGTGGGCCGCGGGGTTGCTCTCACTCTGGCTGCTCAAGTGCTCATCAGTCATCACAGATACAGTAGAAGTTCCCTCACTGCGGCCGCCGGCCAGTGTACTTGCCAGGCCATCTACACCGGCTCCACGGCCAATCAGCCTTCTGCTCAGGGGGGTGTGAGTCACACCCCCCTGAGCAGAAGGCTGATTGGCCGCGGAGCCGGCCCGGAAGTCAAGTAGTGAGTGTGTAACTGCGGGTTCCGATTCCGAACTTTCCCGCGGCCACCGATGTCCTGCCCGTCGCTGCCAGCAGCCCAGCATGATTGAAGCTGCAGATGGGAGCTCCTTCGGTTCAGTCCGACTCCGGGCTGCTCGCGGGGGGGCGGCGGCGGCGGGGAGAGAAGGTAAGTTCCTGCAGTGCAGCCTGTGCAGCCCTGGCCGTGTGTCCTAAATAGGAGGAGGGGGATGGGGTTGCTCGGCTGCATATAGAGGATTTGATGTTCATGTTTCCCTATTCCGGCTCATGCTGCCGCTGGATGGATGATTCTCCTCCTCCCTTCTGCGGCTGCTCTATATGCAGCTGAGCCGTTCCATCCCCCTCCTATTCAACTTCTTTTACTGCCCCCCCCAGTGATCTTAGCCCCCCCTGCTCTTTAGCCCCCCCCCTGCTCCTTAGCCCCCCCCCCTGCTCTTTAGCCCCCCCTGCTCCTTAGCCCCCCCTGCTCTTTAGCCCCCCCGTGCTCTTTTACTGCCCACCAGTGATCTTAGCCCCCCCCATACTCTTTAGCCGCCCCCCCCTACCCTTCAGCTCCTCCAGTGCTATCTGCTTTCCCTGTGCTCTCCGGCCCCCCTAGTGTCCTATCTTCTGTATCACGTCCGCAGTCTCTGACCGTCTCCTGTATCACGTCCGCAGTCTCTGACCGTCTCCTGTATCACGTCCGCAGTCTCTGACCGTCTCCTGTATCACGTCCGCTGTCTCTGACCATCTCCTGCATCACGTCCGCAGTCTCTGACCATCTCCTGTATCATGTCCTCAGTCTCTGACCATCTCCTGTATCATGTCCTCAGTCTCTGACCATCTCCTGTATCATGTCCTCAGTCTCTGACCATCTCTTGTATCATGTTTGCAGTCTCTGACCATCTCCTGTACTATGACCAGCAGGAACACTCTGCAGCCACACCGCACAGCACACCCAAGGTAAGTGGAGGACTGGAGAGAGAAGTGACTTCTACTTAGGGATTTATTTTGCAGATAGGCTGGGCTGGCACTGGCAGCAACAATTTTATTCAAAGAAATCAGGATTTCTTCTGCAAATAGGCTGGCCTGGCACTGGCAGCCAGGCATAGTACAAGTCTAGTACTATGCCTGCCAGTGCCTTGTCTGATCTGATGATGTCACTGCCAGGCTATTTGCAGAAGAAATCCTTATTTTTCCTCATTTTTTGATCATGTGTCATGATGACATTGGTTTTGGTAATTGTCTGACTCTGATGCCAGCCTATTTGCAGAAGAAATCCTGATTTGAATAAAATTGTTGCTGCCAGTGCCAGCCTACCAGGGGCTGATCTGAGGTGTGAAGGTGCAGGAATTGGGGCTGATCTGAGGTGTGAAGGTGCAGGAATTGGGGCTGATCTGAGGTGTGATGGTGCAGGAATTGGGGTGATCTGAGGTGTGATAGTGCAGGAATTGGGGATGATCTGAGGTGTGAAGGTGCAGGAATTGGGGTGATCTGAGGTGTGAAGGTGCAGGAATTGGGGTGATCTGAGGTGTGAAGGTGCAGGAATTGGGGTGATCTGAGGTGTGAAGGTGCAGGAATTGGGGTGATCTGAGGTGTGAAGGTGCAGGAATTGTGGTGATCTGAGGTGTGATAGTGCAGGAATTGGGGTGATCTGAGGTGTGATAGTGCAGGAATTGGGGATGATCTGAGGTGTGAAAGTGCAGGAATTGGGGATGATCTGAGGTGTGAAGGTGCAGGAATTGGGGTGATCTGAGGTGTGAAGGTGCAGGAATTGGGGCTGATCTGAGGTGTGAAGGTGCAGGAATTGGGGATGATCTGAGGTGTGAAGGTGCAGGAATTGGTGTGATCTGAGGTGTGAAGGTGCAGGAATTGGGGTGATCTGAGGTGTGAAGGTGCAGGAATTGGTGTGATCTGAGGTGTGATGGTGCAGGAATTGGGGTGATCTGATATGTGAGGGTGCAAAGATCACTTGATTTCTTACTATTATTCAAGTGGTTTGCAGAAGTTACTTTATATGAAGCTGACAGTTGTTTTTTATGTATCTGGCACTCCTAATTTCTTTGAAAACATTTTTCAACACACTGTGCCCAAAAAGGTGGTCTACCCCTTGATTAGAGTAACCCTCATCTTGTGCTGCTTCATACTATTTTTAGGACTCAACCATCAAAACAGGATTTAAAGTAAGACAAAAAAACAGCATCATATGGCAGCTCTGATCTAAACTGGACCCAGTCTGTCAGATTAAACTAAAAAAGGAACCATAATCGAATCCACACATCCTGGAACATTAAATCCTGTCATCAACCATCCCGATGAACGCCACGCCCCAGTCACCCCCCCTAGCGGGCTGCTCAGTCCAAAATGCCCGGGCCTATTTTTTGTCCCAGTCCGGGCTTGGTAGGAAGCCTCAGTACAGCAACTCCTACGAGTCTTGGACCCAGGCCCAGGTGAAAGGGGTATGGAGGACCCAGCTGGGACCTGCTTATCCTGTTTTCTGCAGCATCCTGTGAGTGTACCAGGTTCATGGGAGTCCGCACGGGGAGGCGAGTGCCTGCCCCTGGAATTTCAACCTCCGTGCGCCGATTGCCAAAGGCATAGCGTTCTGACAGGGTATAGCAATCTGTCAGAACACCGGCTCCCTGCCCTCTCTCCTTCCAACAGCCACAGGGGGTGGGCCAGACTGAGGATTCCCTGCTGACATCAGTCAGGAGGGGTGGAGCTGCGGCTAGTGGAAGAGAGAAGCCTGGTAGAGGAGAGAGTCGGGACACACCAGCGGCAGCGGCGACTGTGATAAGTGAGTCAGAAAATGAACTTAAAGAACTAATTGATTGAATGCTAATGGCAGGCAGTGGCGGCCGGTGCGTTGGGGGTGCAGGGGCACCGCCCCCCCCCCCCCCAATCCATGCGTCCGGCCCCCTAACCTACATACGGGGCGCCGGGTGCATGGAGTGCAATGGGGGTTTTATTGAGGCTCTAATAGGCTTCAGAAAAGGGTGGACCCGGGGAGCAGAGCAGTGCATCCTGAGCCCACCCATTGTGTGACAATAGCGAATGAATATTCGCTATTGTCACACGGATCCTCCTCCTGGCCAATCAGGAAGCGGGTCTGAGACCCGTTTCCTGATTGGCCGAAAAGGGAACCTTAGCCATTGGCCAAGGAGGAGGACTCGGGAGACGGGGAGAACTGAGGAGAAGCCGCCGCTGCATCATGTAAGTGCACTGGTCTCTCTGCACGCTGGTCACTCTACATTGAAGGGGGCATGCGTTGGTCACTCTACATTGAAGGGGGTACGCTGTGGTCACTCTACGTCGAAGGGGGGAACGCTGTGGTCACTCTACATTGAAGGGGCATGCTGTGGTCACTTTGCATTGAAAGGGGGCACGCTGTGGTCAATCTGCATTGAAAGGGGGCACACTGTGGTCACTCTACATTGAAGGGGGCATGCGTTGGTCACTCTGCATTGAAGGGGGCACGCTGTGGTCACTCTACATTGAAGGGGGCATGCTGTGGTCACTCTACATTGAAGGGGGCATGCTGTGGTCACTCTGCATTGATGGGGGCACGCTGTGGTCACTCTGCATTGAAGGGGGCATGCTGTAGTTACTCTGCATTGAAGGGGGCACGCTGTGGTCACTCTACATTGAAGGGGGCACGCTGTGGTCACTCTACATTGAAGGGGGCACGCTGTGGTCACTCTGCATTGAAGGGGGCATGCTGTGGTCACTCTGGGTAGTTGTGTTTGGACTTTAACTACAATACAGTTCCGTTACTGTACCTGGTCTCTGAGTGTTTACTGCAACCACACCACGCTGTACCTCCCCACCTAGGCAGCTTCTGAAAGGGTAAAGGTCCACCACAGACTGTGGAAAATGTTTGCATTTAATTTAGAAATCTAGGTCCCAGAGTTTTGAGGAAGAGTGGAGAGGCACAGAATCCAAGCTGCATGAGGTCCAGTGTGATGTTTCCACAGTCAGTGTTGATTTGGGGAGCCATGTCATCTGCTAGTGTTTGTCCACTGTGCAGAGGCGGCTCTAGACTTTTTGAGGCCTTAGGCGAAATTAAAATATGAGGCCCCCCTTAAACGATAAAAAAAATAAATAAGCAGGCTATATTATTAACTGTATAAATTGCATATTTTAAGGCAAACATTAATACATCTCAAAACCTCGGTATTCAACGCACTGTGAAGGTGTTGAACGTTTTTTTAATAATAATAATGATTGAAAAAATATATATATTTTTTTAATAATTGAAAAAAAAGAAAATAATTATTATTTTTTTTAAATAATTTAAAAAATAAATGAATAATAATCATAATAATAACCACACTCCCTGTCTGTCCACTTACCTTTAAGCAAAGGTAAGTGGACAGGGAGATGAAGCCTGCAAAAACTTCCCTCTCATCTCCTCTTGGGAAGGAGATGGACAGGCATTGAGAACAGGCAGGGGGAAACAGAGCAATTAGTAACTTCTTGTCAAACTCCCGGCCACCACAAGAGGGTGCCAGTTCCCCGTTCTCTCACTGAAGAAGGCCGAAAAGCTGCAGCCTCAATTATCGGATGGCGCGGTAGTCCGTGCACTCGGTGAGTGGTTGGGGGGGGGGCGCAAAAGGGACAGAACACCTCCTGCAGTGCACCCCAGGCGCCAGGTCGCTAATTCTAGTCGCCAATGCGACCTGGCACCCGGGGTTTGTCAAGCCCTGTGTTAACCACTTGCCGACCGCCGCACGACTATCTACGGCGGCGGTCAGCCCCTCACAGGCAAAGTGACGTAGGTCTACGTCGCTCGCCTGTGAGGGTTTAGGGAGCGAGCGCGCGCCGCCGGAGGCGCGCTCCCGCTCCCGCGTGGTCACAGACCCCCCCGCGCGTGTGACCGGCGGACCCGATCACCGCCGGCCACTCTGCGATCGGCGGGGGAGAGGGAGAAAGTCAGGCAGCTTGTGTAAACAAGCTGCCTGTCATTCTCCTCTCTGTATGAGAGATGATCACATGGATCTACTATGTAGATCCATTGATCACTCTGCATACAGTTAAAGCCACAGCCAATCACAGTTAGAATCACGCCCCTAGGGACACACACAGCCCCTCCCTCTCAAATAAAGTTAACCCCTTCACTACCAGTGTATTTTTACAGTAACAGTGCATATATATAGCACTGATTACTGTAGAAATGTCACTGGTAACCCCAAAAGTGTCAAAAATGTCAGTCAAGGGTCCGATCTGTCCGCCGCAATGTCGCAGTACCGCAAAAAAAATCGCAGATCGCCGCCATTACGCGTTAAAAAAAAAAACAACAAAAATGACAAAAATCTTTCCCTTTGTTAGTAAACGCAATAACTTTTGCGCAAACCAATCAAAATACGCTTTTTGCGATTTTTTTTACCAAACATAGGTAGCATAAAACAAATTGGCCGAAAATATTAAAAAATTTTGATTTTTACATTTTTTTTGGGGGGAATTTCATATAAAAAAAAGGGAAAAATATTGCTATTTTTGCAAAATTTACGCTCTTTTTTTGTTTATAGCGCGTGATCAAAAAATCGCACAGGTGATCAAATACCGCCAAAAGAAAGCTCTGTTTGTGGGAAAAAAAGGACGCCAAATTCGTTTAGGTACAGCGTCTCACGACCGCGCAATTGTCCGTTAAAGTCACGCAGTGCCGAATCGCAAAATACCCTCTGGTCGTTTAGCAGCCAAATCCTCCGGGGCTTAAGTGGTTAATATTAATATATTATCAATATATGTATATATTTTAATAATTAATATAATAATATAATAAAAATAATATATCCACCATCCTAAAGTCTGTTTCTGATTGTTTAGTCAGACATTCACACCAGCGGCCTGCTGGAGGTCATTTTGTAGGGCTCTGGCAGTGCTCATCCTGATCCTCCTTGCATAAAGGAGCAGATACCGGTCCTACTGATGGGTTAAGGACCTTCTATGGCTCTGTCCAGCTTTTCTAAAATAACCACCTGTCTTCCTGGTATCTTCTCCGTGCTCTTGAGACTGGGCTGGGAGACACAGCAAACCTTCTGGCAATGGCACGTATTGATGTGCCATCCTGGAGGAGTTGGACTGCCTGTGCAACCTCTATAGGGTCCAGGTATGGCCTCATGTTACCAGTAGTGACACTGACCCTAGCCAAATGCAAAACTAGTGAAGAATAGTCCTAAAAGATGAGTAGGGGGAAAAAATTCAGTGTCCTCCACCTGTAAAACCATTCCTGTTTTGGAGATCAACTGTTGCCCATCTAGTGCCCCTGTTGGTAATTTCATGAACACCAAAGCAGCTGAAACTGATAAACAACCCCCTCTGCCATTTTACTGACCAGATCAATATCCCAGGAGTTTAATTGACTTGATTGCTATACTCTGATTAAAAAAGTGTTCCTTTCTTTTTTTTGAACAGTGTATATATCATAGTTTGTAGACGTGATAACTTTCACACAAACCAATCAATCTACACTTATTGGGATTTTTTTTATCAAAAACATGTAGCAGAATACGTTTTGGCCCAATTTAATGAAGACATTCTATTTTTTTCATTGGATAGGTTTTACAGCAGAAAGTAACACATATTTTTAACACCAAAAGAAAAGCTCTATTAGTCCCGGGTCACACTTGTGCGATGCGGGAAGGCTGAGAATTCGCAGCCTGTTCCCGCATCACAAAGCACCCCTGGCAGTTCACACTGCCATATGCGATACGCAGGGGGTGTCAATGAAATGTTAACGACACCCCCAGTTTGATCGCATATCGCAGTGCAATCTGACAGTTCGCTCAGGATCGGATCACACAAGTGTGAACCACAGTGCGATCCGATCCTGATGCGGCTGGAAAAAAGGGTCCTGTGCGTGTTTGGTGCGGATACAGTGCGAATTCAGCCATACAAAGTGTATGGCTGAATTCGCATCCGCACCTCTGATCGCATGTAATGAAGGAGCAGCGCGCTCCGAATTACATGCGGATCGGCGCACTCGCAAAAGTCTGAACCGGCCCTCAGTGTGATAAATTGTATTTGAGTATAGCGCTGCAACTGCAAGAGCTGCAATAGCCAGTTAAAGTAATAATGCAGTGCCGAAATGGCAAAAAATGGCCTGGTCATAAAGGGGGTAACATGTTCTGGAGCTGACGTGGTTAAAAGAGTTAGTGAATTTTTAATTTTTTTAAAAACCAATAAAAAAAAGGCTGCAGAGACGTTATTAATCCAGTTTGGTGTGTCCAGTATTCTTTGTATATTTGGAGTATATGTAATACCACCTACCGTCCCCTGTTACATCACTTCTGCTTTGAACGCAAAACATGTCGTCACTTTGACACCTGCGATTCATGAAGTGTATCCATATTTTTGACCAAACTCTGTGTGTGTGTAAATATATATATAAAAATAAAGTATATCAGACGGGGTTTCTCTTTTCCCTCCTATCTTTTACCACTTGCTGACCAGCCACCAAAACATATACTGCAGGTTGGCAGATTCCCGCAAAATGATGTGCCCATATGTCGCTTTGCAGGAGCGCACGCACCCATTTGCTAGGACAGAGGGGGAGCTGATCTTTGAATAAAATAACTGGAAGGTACCTCACTATGGAGATCTCCTTTTTTATACCCATGGGGGGAGCTATGTAAGAGGCACCGTGACCCAAGGACTCGCAGAACTTCTGCTGAAGATAAGACCGTGGCATAAACATGGCTCTCAGTCAAGTCCTTGGGTCACGGTGCCTCTTACATAGCTCCCCCCATGGGTATAAAAAAGGAGATCTCCATAGTGAGGTACCTTCCAGTTATTTTATTCAAAGATCAGCTCCCCCTCTGCCCTAGCAAATGGGTGCGTGCGCTCCTGCAAAGCGACATATGGGCACATCATTTTGCGGGAATCTGCCAACCTGCAGTATATGTTTTGGTGGCTGGTCAGCAAGTGGTAAAAGATAGGGGGGAAAAGAGAAACCCCGTCTGATATACTTTATTTTTATATATATATTTACACACACACAGAGTTTGGTCAAAAATATGGATACACTTCATGAATCGCAGGTGTCAAAGTGACGACATGTTTTGCGTTCAAAGCAGAAGTGATGTAACAGGGGACGGTAGGTGGTATTACATATACTCCAAATATACAAAGAATACTGGACACACCAAACTGGATTAATAACGTCTCTGCAGCCTTTTTTTTATTGGTTTTTAAAAAAATTAACGATTCACTAACTCTTTTAACCACTTCAGCTCTAGAACATGTTACCCCCTTTATACAGAAGTGCAGGCAGTCTACACACCATTCATCTGGGATCTGGCACCTTAATGCTGTGACACTGTGACAGGCGTTTTTCCCTTGAGGCCCGGTTCACACTTAGTGCCGGTTCACACTCATGCGGCTACGGCGTTTGCATGTAATGTCGGAGCGCACTGCTCCTTCATTACATGCGATCGGCTGTGCGGTGTGAGTTTAGCCATACAAAGTGTATGGCTAAATTCGCACCACACCCGCAGCAATCACGCACAGGACCCTTTTTTGCAGCCGCATCAGGATCGGATCGCACAGCGGTTCACACTTGTGCGATCCGATCCTGTGCGAACTGTCAGATCGCACTGCGATATGCGATCAAACTGGGGGTGTCGTTAAGATTACATTGACACCCCCTGCGTATCGCATATGGCAGTGTGAACTGCCAGGGGTGCATTTACGATGCGGGAACAGGCTGCGAATTCGCAGCCTTCCCGCATCGCAAACACACCCCTGGCAGTTCACACTGCCATATGCGATACGCAGGGGGCGTCAATGTAATCTTAACGACACCGCAAGTTTGATCGCAGTGCGATCGTGCAGTTCGCACAGGATCGGATCGCACAAGTGTGAACCGCTGTGCGATCCGATCCTGATGCGGCTGCAAAAAAGGGTCCTGTGCGTGTTTGCTGCGGGTGCGGTGCGAATTCAGCCATACAAAGTGTATGGCTAAACTCACACCGCACAGCCGATCACATGTAATGAAGGAGCAGTGCGCTCTGACATTACATGCAAACGCCGCAGCCGCATGAGTGTGAACCGGCACTGAATTGTACAGTGAGAACTTGGGGGGGATTGAGAGGGGAGCACTGAGTGGATGCACTGGATAAAAAATAAATTGTGAGGAATCTATGTGACTGAGCAGCACAGAGCACTTATATAAAGAAAGAAAAAAACCATACCATTTGGTTGTCATAAAATAAGAACTAGCATGATACATGAAGCAGAAGCACTGAGACTGAGCACTTTGTTATTATTTTTTTTTTTCATCTCATTTTTTTCAATTGCATAGCGTTTCGTTTCCCCATACATATAGACGTTTAATTTCAAGCCAGCCTGGATGGTAAGGTATTATTTAATTTATTCATTCAGAATTTCAGAATAAGGATGACAGGACTGACAGTCGGACACACAGTACTACTAGTCACTGCAGCTGCAGGGCTGGCTGCCTCTTGGACAGGACACTACAGGCCTTGTTTTTACAGTCATTCACCCTCAGCTCCAGACTCCAGTCCTTACCTTTCGTCTTCTTCTTCTCATCTGCTGTTCTCTGCAAGTTCTCCTCATGGTACCGAAGCCGGGAGAGAATGCAGGGGTGGGGTTACGTGACATCACGTCGTGACGTCATCGCAATCCCCGACCATGATTCGTTGAATGCAGCCTGAGGCGGAGACAGTGCAGCAGCAGCCAGAAGAAACCGTCCGATGTGAGTGTGTGCGGGGCCGGGCCTGGCTGGAGTTATGCACTATGCAGACAGTCTAGAGACACTGACACTCAGTCTACTACGCTAGCGCGTAGCGCCGCAATGTGTGGAATGTGGACTGGAGTGCGGATGCGGCCCCCGGCGACCTGGCGTGTCGCATGGTGAGGTCAGGACAGGGCTAAAAAAAAAAAAGTTTGGGAAAGATGCGAGGCCCCTTTAAGTGCGAGGCCTTCGGCGGCCGCCTTACCGGCCTAATTAGAGAGCCGCCTCTGCCACTGTGTTTTATTAAGTCCAAAGCAAGCACAGGCCTCTACCAGGAAATTCTAGAGCACTTCATGCTTCCCTCTGCTGACCAGCCTCTATGGAGATGCTGATTTCATTTTCCAGCAGGGTTTGGCACCTGCCCACACTGCCAGAAGCACCGATACCTGGTTTAAGGATAAGGGTATCACTGTGCTTAATTGGCCAGCAAACGCATCTGACTTAAACCACATAGAAAATCTGTGGGGTATTGCCAAAAGGAAAATGAGAGACATCAGACCCAACAATGCAGACAAGCTGAAGGTTACTATCAAAGCAACCTGGGCCTTCAAAACACCTCAGCAGTGCCACAGGCTGATCGCCTTTATGCTATGCCGCATTGATGCAGTAATTAATGCAAAAGGAGTCCTGACCAAGTATTAAGTGCATACTATATTGTACATGGACATACTTTTCAGTAAGCCAAAATTTCTGTATTAAAAATCCTTTTTTTTGTTGGTTTTATTTAATATTCTCATTTTCTGAGATACTGAATTTTGGGTTTCACTAGCTGTAAGCCATATTCATCAAAATGAAAAGAAAGAAATGCTTGAAATATATTAATCTGTGTGTAACACATCTATATAAAATATATGTTTCACTTTTTGAATTGAACTACTGAAATAAACTAACTTTGATGATTTTCTAATTTTATGAGATGCACCTGTATATACTTCTGACCCATGTGCTCTGTATGTTACATATTCCTGACACTTGCACTCTGTACATTACATAGTCTGACGCCTGAACGCTGTATGCAAGCTCAAGTTTTAGGCCAGAATTTTGCCCAAGGGTGCCTCCACATTTGTTTTTGGGAATGTCAGATGAATAGTCTTATAATTTAATAATTTAAGAAAGCTGACCCCCGCACGAGTAAACATATCTACGGCCCTGAAGTTGGAGAACTTTACAGGAAGCATGACTACACTGTAGGTATCTGTGTAAGAAATGTCTTAAATGGTTTGGAACAGTGATTTCAATTTATTAGATATAGAGGACCTCAACTGTGGCCCTTGACATCACCATAATATGCAGCATATGTGATGCTAGAGAGGACCATGAGAGACTGCACACTTTAGAGCAGTAGTTCTTAACCACTGGGCCATGACCCGGTACCGGTCTGCAGACTTCCTCCTGGTAGGCCCTGGCTTCCTGACTGTTTTGACAGCTAGACTCTAGCTAGCAGAATAGATAGGGGGCCACAGCACTACAGAAGTGTAATGATCTACGCTTCCACTGGCTCCTGGAGTTAGAAATCAAGCTGTGGGAAAGTGTGTTGGAGACTGGTAAAAGACTATTACCCATTTACAAATCAATTCTTTCATTTCTGTTACAGACTCCTGGGATCCAAGGACAGCACATGTAGCAAAAAAGGCCATTGGGCTGTTTGTTTTACACCAGGGGTTTAGAATATCTAATCCTTTTTTCTGTGACTTAAAAGCAACATTGTAGCTGATTCCTGTTGCAATCATCAAACTTGGCAAGTGTGCTGTGCAAGTGTCAATCCAAACGGGCACAAGTAGAGTGGTCTGGACATACACAGCAGCATGAATGGCTGCTCTTGTGTGGAGTGCTGTACCAGCACCATTTTTGAAGCTATGCTTACACAGTATGATGAATTGGAACCCGTGCACTGTGAAGTTTATGATGTTAGCCCCCAGAGACAAAATCGGGGAAGCCCAATTCACGAGAACAGTCCCTTTACAACGGGACAGATGAATTTTTATCGGATAAAATCATTAATTATTCAAATGAAACCCTGAATATTTTTAGGTAAAATGACTCATTAGGCAAATGTTCATAGTAGTTATGCAACTATAGCAAGGTATTTTAGGCCTATGGCCTGATGTGGGTCTGCCATTAGTACCGGAATCCTCTCAAGCCCATGTGAGCTGAGTCCCCAGGTGTGACAACTGAAGCAGTGACAACTCCGGCATCTTTGTTTGTGGTTTTTATTGTAAATTAAGGGGATGGGAGAAGGGAATGAGTGGGATACTCCTTTCGCCTTGAACTAATTACAATTGGGACTTTGATCCTGTAAATGTCCTTTGGCGCTTCCCTGACGCCAGCCGGCACCAGCCAACGCTCACTGTCTCTGAGTACACTCTGTATAACAGAAGAAGTGTTGAATCCCCGACCTATAGTCCAGTAGATCCAAAACTGAGAACTGTAGAACTCCTGACACGGTTTCACTGTGTAAGTCTCTGAATACTTTCCCCGACCTGGCACAGCTTGAGGTAGTATTTTGTAGAACTCCGAATAACTATCACTGTAACTGGCACACGCAATACAATTCAGGGCCCAGACTGCAGGTGCCCCCTTTACTCCTTGAACTCTTCAGGGTCCACTGACTATGTACCCCCTTTACAACTTCAGGGTCCTCAACCTAGGTACCCCCTTTACAGCTAGCTGACACTGGATTCCAGAACCTCTTCCGGAGTGGTCTCCTCTGACTCCAGGCAGACCCCCTAGGGGCAATCCGCAGTACTCACGACCTGTGTAGGCTTTCCTGGGACTGGACCCCTCTCTCTCTCTGCAGGCTCTCGGCACACCAGATCCCCTCAGCTCAACTCAGCACTCTCTGGATTCTCAGACGACACCCGAGACATCCACCTTCCTCAGACAGGAGGAGAGACAGCCGCACTCTCCTTCCTGGGACTCTGCTCCCGCCAAAGACATCGTGCCACACACTTACCCCCAAACCTATACCCACTCCCAGAATCCCTTGCAGCATAATCTGCCTTCTGGGGTAGTTACAAGCTGGGATGTGTCCCCTGATTGGGCTTTCCCACACTGCCCTATGAGAAGCCTCTCACAGGAACCAGTGGGGATACTTCTCCCCTTAGCAGGCAGATCTGGAAGCTCTGACACCCTGACTAGATAAATCACAGCCCTGCTGTTAGGCAGACAAGGCCCATTATAGTTTTACCTAGCACCTATCTGTAGGGTGTTACACAACATTACTGCATGCATTTAATCTTCTAAAGAGAAATTTATCTAAAAAAGCTAATTTGCTATTTAACACAGATATTTTGAAACTAATATCTATTTAGATCTGAAAGAGGAGCTACAGCCTTCCCACCAAAAAAATTGACTTTAATTCAAAGACACATACTTGGCCAGGGATCTCACGATGTCGGCACCCCAGCACAATTTTTCAATCATCTCTCGGGTGCTGCCACTGCCATTTCTTTTAAGGGAACCTGGCAGTGCAGCCTTGCGGCTTCCCAGCCAGTTCCCTACTGCGCATGCGCAAAAAGTGCTGCACTTTGTGAATGGCCCAGCGGCAGGGAAGGAGGAGGGGCCTAACCTCCGGAGACCTCACGGCGGCGAGGTCAACCGGAAGTGGGGACAGGTACCTGTCAAAAACAAGTAACCGCTCCCCCGAAAGGTGCCAAATGTGGCAGCGGAGGGGGGGGGAGTAAGCAAACAATCAGATCTTCCCCTTTTGGATGGAGCTCTGTCTTAACCATTTTTACATGTCTCCAAAAACTGCATCGCATACTAGCACATTATGAAATACTTACTTTAGAGCGAAGCCCCCGCATGGTCGTACGGACACCGATGAGGGAGTTGACATGTTCCCTCGGAGTCCCTTTCGGGTTCGGCGGCTCTGGCGCTGTGAGTGGCCGGAGCCGCGATGACATCACTCATCGATATCATGGCGGCTCCGGCAAGGAGCTATGAAGGTCCGGCAAGATACGGACCTTCAGAGTGCATGCGCCACTGGTGTCAGCGGCTGCATGCAGGGTGAATATCTCCTAAACCGTAAAGGTTAAAGAGATATTAATATTACCTACAGGTAAGCCTTATTATATGCTTACCTGTAGGTAAAAATCAAAAAGCGGCGTATATTACCGCTTTAGGAGGTAGGCTGTACCACTATGAAAAACAGCTGCATGCCTTGCATAGTAGAAGGTGGATGATAGAAACATGGCTCATGCACTGTACTATGAATAAAGTACTCACTGCACATACACCACCACAGGCACGTGCGGGGGGGGGGGGGGGGGAAGTTGGAGGGTGCTTGATCACCTGCCCCTTTGCCCCTTGATGCCCAAAGTGCCCTTTTTTTGTCAAGGCAAAATTTTCTCTCCTTTTTTTGTAATTAAAAGCCCTTTTGTGAATGACTGCCCAAGTGCCCAATCTAATTATTAGTACAGACGTCCCAAGTCTCCAGTGAGGTGCGGGAGTCTCCTGCATGCGGGCTGTGGCTCCCTAACACCTACAAGTGCCGTGCGATATACCGGCTTCGAGCTGTCAGATTTCAGAACAGAGCTGATGCTTCCTGTATAGTTTTGGCTCCGTCCTGTCACAGGCGGAGTGATATCAAATGCACTCTGCCTGTGAGAGGAGAGATACAGGAAGCATCTGCTCTGCACGCTTCCTCCAGCGCTGCCCCTTATACTCCATTGATGTCTCTCAGAGGAGCCAGCAGTACCCGCCAGCAGTATTTACCAGCAGTATCAGCCAACAGTACCCACCAGCAGTACCCACCAGCAGTACCTGCCAGCAGTACCAGCAAGCAGTAACCACCATCAGTACCCACCAGAAGTACCAGCCAGCAGTGCCCACCAGCAGTAACCCCCAGCAGTACACGCCAGCAGTAACTACCAGCAGTACCCGCCAGCAGTACCAGCCAGCAGTAACCACCAGCAGTACCAGCCAGCAGTACCCACCAGCAGTACCAGCCAGCAGTACAAGCCAGCAGTACCCACCAGCAGTACCAGCCAGCAGTAACCACCAGCAGTACCCACCAGCAGTACCCGCCAGCAGTACCCGCCAGCAGTAAGTAACATGTGCTAGGGTGCAACTAGCCCCCAGCTCATAATTATAAATGCAGTGTAGTGTTCCTGACTCCCACCACCATGATCACTTCAAATAACTGAAGTGGTCATGGTGGTTAGAGTGTTCCTTTATTATCTCTCAGAAGTAGTAATTCTCTGTATACTGATTACTGATATACTGAATTAGTATTTGCCATAAAAATAGCCACTGATGCTGACATGGCATTAAATAAAACTATACTCTTCTGTACGAAACATGGGCCAAGTTGATTTTGTCCTACACAGAGTTTAATATAACAGCTGTTCTTTATTATTATGTATAACAGAGAAGAAAAAGTCTTCAGGTTGGCACAATGTAAGACAGAAAATATTTTTTTACTTTTAAACCTAAAATAGTCTTTTCTGTTCTGTTTCTTCTTCAAATCTACATCACAACATTTTTCTGCCCTATCAATACAGAATCATCTGTATCAATACGCGTATTAGGAAGGAATGCATCACGATACATTGCTGTATTGATATTTTGAGCACAGCCCTTTTTAAAGCCCTGTTCCATATGCCCTTTTATACTTTGAGCACCTGCCCCTCCAAAGGTCTCTGCACAGCCCTGCACCACCATATTTTAGCTGGTAATAAAATTAGAGGCTGCCCCAAAAACTTTTGTGAGATACTGCAAGTACAGGTCCTTTCTGATTCATTCTGTGTGCACACTTTTGCAGTTGATGTTTACATCACCATCCTGTATTACTCAACAAAGGAAAAGGCGTATGTTTGCCAGTACATTTTAAAGGTCTACTAGAGTGTGCACCTTCTTATTTGGTCAGCCTATATATTATATATGAAGACATGGTAATTCCATGAAGCTGAAAAGTGTCTTAAAAAAAGTGAGGTGCCTGCAGTCAAGGAGCTTGTTGTTAAATTGTTTATTACCATTACAAAGGCAATTACAGAAGTTTGGAGCATTGCTTGTTCACTAGGCACAGCTGGTTAAAAAAGCAAATACCTAATGATTTTCAAGGAGAATAAAACACGTGATTTTTACTTTCACATGACAAGATGATTGAAATCAGCACAACTTCACTGCATTCACTGAGCTTTTTCACTTAATTTGCTTTAGAATTTTCTAAGCTGGTATGTGAAAAAAATCCCTTTCCAAAGAAAAAAAGAAAAGAAATAGGGGTGTATTTTTTTTTTTTTTTTTTAAATGTATACCTGTTTCCATCGAACTACATGTAAACTTGTTCTGTGGGAATGGGGAAAAATCTAAAGCTCTAGGGGCTATATTAGCTGTAATTCGAATGTGTGAATGCAGAAAATACTGCATTATGGAAACTAGATGGCGCTGAGGAGCATACTTTTTCCTATAATAATCGGCTCCATATAGTGGCCATACACATTATGGCCACTGAATTGTGTGTAATATCATAGGAAATTAGTATGCTCATCTAGAGGCCATAATGCAGTATTTTCTACATTTACACATTCAAATTGCTGAATAGTAGACTGAAAACATTCAATTTAGCCCTATTTGCAATGAACAAATTTTGTGCAATTTTGAAGGACAAAAAGGTATGCACATATTTTTAATTTTTTTTTTATAAATACACCCTGTAGGGAATGTGGTGAAAAGTCAAGCAAAAGTGCTATTTTTTTTTAATTCCCTTTAAAATTATTGGGTATTCGTTAAAATGTATGTTTTTATATTGTTTCACCTCATTCAGGTGAAAATGTATCTCCACAGTGGCTTGGGTCTACCCATTTAATAATTATGGTTATTTGGGTTCTTATTATCTTAAAACTATATACTGTATATATATATATATATATATATATATATATATATGGTAGGTTAATTGGATCCTGTATAAAAAAATTGGCTCTACTGTGTATGTATGTGAGTTAGGGACCCTAGATTGTAAGCTCCTTGAGGGCAGGGACTGATGTGAGTGTACAATGTATATGTAAAATAGACAGCACTATAAAAGTACCTGAAATAAAATAAATAACAATAAATATATATATATATATATATATACATACACACACATGCATATATATATATATATATATATATATATATATATATTGAAATATGGAGGATGTCTAGCTCAATGGTAGATGCTATTTTTGTACAGTGAGTCTATGTCATACAGGTATTATAGTTAAGGGCCTAGTAAACCTAGTAAACCCACTTTTATCAACCACTTGCCAACCAGTCACGTTGACTGTACTGCGGCAAAGTGGTTAGTTATCGTCCAGCGACGTAGACCTACGTCGCTGGACTCCTCCCCTTGTGGGCGGCGCGCGCGCGCCACCGGAGGCTTGCCCCCGCTGTATTCAGTCACAGCGGGAATCGGGCCAGGGGAGGAGCGGCGGTGATCACCGCCGCTCTTCCCCGATCATCGGGGACCCGAGTGTGGAGATCCGCCCGCTTGTGTAAACAAAGCGGGCGGATCTCCTAAGTGACAGACAGGGTCAGATTGCAGAGTTCAGCATAGCTGAACCTGCGATCTGTCCCTGTGTCACTCAGTCACCTCCCCCCACAGACGTTAGTAAGCACCAGGCATACATTAACCCCTTGATCACCAATAAAAATTAACCCTTTCCCTGCCAGTGTCATTTTTGCAGTAACAGCGCATATGTATAGCACTGATTACTGTAGTAATGTCACTGGTACCCCCAAAAGTGTCAAAAATGTCAGTTAAGGGTCTGATCTGTCCGCCACAATGTCGCAGTCCTGCAAAAAAAAAATCGCAGATCGCCGCCATTACTCGTTAAAAAAAAACACCAAAAATGACAGAAATCTTTCCCTTAGTTAGTAAACGCAATAACTTTTGCGCAAACTAATCAAAATACGCTTATTGTGATTTTTTTTACCAAACATAGGTAGCAGAAAACAAATTGCCCAAAAATGTAAAAAAAATTTGATTTTTTACATTTTTTTTTGGGGGGGGGGGGGAATTTCATATAAAAAATGTGAAAAAAATATTGTTATTTTTTCAAAATTTACGCTTTTTTTTGTTTATAGCGCAAAAAGTAAAAATCGCACAGGTAATCAAATACCACCAAAAGAAAGCTCTGTTTGTGGGGAAAAATGGACATAAATTTAGTTTGGGTATGGCGTCGCTCGACCGTGCAATTGTCAGTTAAAGTCGCACAGTGCCGAATCCCAAAAAGTGGCCTGGACGTAAGACAGCAAAATCCTCCGGTGGTAAAGTGGTTAAAGGGAAAAACAAAATCAGGAATTCCATGCAGGGGTTTCAACTTCAGTCAGTAAACACAAATGACAAATACCAAGCCACTCTGGTCAGCAGTGTTTTGGTCTCCCAGACCACTTGATATTCGGGCTCTCTCTCAGCCCAGGTGACAGGACCTTGCTGTTTAGGCCCTCGTGGCCTCTTGACAGGGTTTTCCCAGTATCTCCAGCTTGCACTCCCAGTCCAGTTCCCCTTGAGTCACTGGCCTCCGCAGCTTCCTCAGACCCTCTCTTGGTCTCCCAGAGTCTTGCCACTGGCTGGACTCCCAGTCCTTGGACCCAGAATCCCCCTCACATGGGCTGCCGTCTCCACCAAGTACTGCCAGCTCTCTTGACAGGGTTCTGTCGTCAAACATCTCCACCACACTGCTCTCACCAGCCCATCATGTGCACCTGGCCACACACACTGCTATTTTTCCACAACACCCAGACACTGGTTGGAGATTCTGCCCCACCCAAGACTCTCCAAACTACAGAGCAGCATCTGAAAATAGAAAAATCTGGAGAAAGCTGCCAGAGCAGTTTTCTCCTCTCAAAATAAATTCCTATGCATCGCTTAAGGATCGACTCACGTACATATACTGCAGCAGGGCAGCCCTTTACATGATTTCAAAAGCCGGGTCTGCGGTGCGCACGCCGCCGGCGACCCGCTCCCACTGCTATTGGACACAGCAGGAGCCAATCAGTGGTCCCAATGTCCACCTGGACCCGCCAATCATTCCTAAGGCAGGCAGGATGGCGGTCTGCCTATGTAAACAATGCAGATCGCCGCTCTAAGACAGGAGAAGACAGTGATCTTGTGTTTCTGCTCAGCAGGAACACAGATCTATGTCTTCTTACACTACAAGCACCTCCCCCACAGTTAGAAAGCACTCCCAGGGAGCACATTTAACCCTTTGATTGCCCCTGATGTTAATCCCTTCCCTGCCAGTGTCATTAGTATAGTTATAGTGCATATAATTTAGCACTGATCACTGTATTAGTGTCACTGGTCCCCATAAAAGTGTCAAAAGTGTCACTTAGAGGTTTATTTACTAAAGCTAGAGAGGGCAAAATTAGTCACAATTCTGCAGAGAAACAAATCAGTTTCTAACCTCAGCTTGTTTAATTAAGCTTAGCAAAAAAAACCTGGAAGCTGGTTGGTTTCTCTGCAGAATTGTGACAAATTTTGCCCTCTCTAGCCTTAGTAAATAAACCCCATAAGGCCCGTACACACGTGCAGATTGTTCGTGTGCAGTCTTTTGCACTTTTCAGCGGACAGGACAGCCCGGGGACAAAAGACGGCCGACGATCGGTACGTGTGTACGGGGCTTTAGTGTCCAATTTGTCTGCCACAATCTCGCAGTCCCACTATAAGGTTGCTGACCGCCGCCTTTACTATTAAAGAAAAAAAAAAAACAATAAAAATACCATGCTAAAACTTTAGTGCAAACCAATCAATATATGCTTATTGGGATTTTTTTTACCAAAAATATAGCAGAATACAAATTGGCCTACATTGATGAAGAAATTGGCCTACATTGATGAAGAAATTCGATTTTTTTTATTTTTTATTGGGTAAGTTTCATAGCAGAAAATAGGAAATATTGTTTTTTTGCTTTGTATTTTTTAATTGTCTGTCTTTTTTTAGCACAAGAAAAAAAGAGGTGATCAAATACCAACAAAAGAAAGCTCTATTTGTGGGGGAAAAAAAGGACATCAATTTTATTTTGGCACAGTGTCGCACGACTGCACAATTGACAGGTAAGGCAACGCAGTGCCGTATCGCAAAAAATGGGCTGGTCATGAAGGTGGTAAAACCTTCCGGGGTTGAAGGTGTTAAACCCATATTTTTCCAGAGGCAGGGACTATCACGATATATATATATATATATATATATATATATATATATATATATATATATATATATGTGTGTGTGTGTGTGTGTGTGTGTAAAAAAAATATTTAACAATCCCTCAATAATATTTTCAAGTTCTATAAATCGTTTTTTTAACATTTCATCTTTTCTACAGAAAATTCTTACAATTAAAACAATAAAGGAGGGATTTTTGGATTTCCTCAAATATAGTTTATTATTAGAAGTAATTATTGTAAATGTCTGACCCAGGTTTGAATACAACTGTATTTCCAAACAGGAAGGAACTTGTAAAGTGTTCCCAGGAACTAACGTGTTTGCGTATGATATACCTGCTGAGCCAAATGTCCTAAAATGTAATCACTGCAAATCTAGGAGACATTTTCACTGTTTGAATGCTTTGATTATTATATTATACGAGTGACATTGTAAGATGCTTCCTTTCCATCCCCATGCATGCAATTTTCTCTGTATTCTTACAATGTCCTCTTTTCAAAAAAGCATAAGCACGTCTTTCTTTCATTTTAGCTGTAGGGATGTTTGAGATCCCTTAAAGAGGAACTTCATCTTTATCATAAAAAAATATAGCAAAAGCATCTTTAGAAATGTTCAGTAATGCTTATTTCCTGATGGACTCCATGGTAGCCTATGTATGGGTTAACCCCACCTCCTCTCTTAGGCTATAGAATCCCACTCCCATAAATTTCAGCTCTCAGACCGTGACCGTGTTCCTTTTATGTCCTCCACCTTGGGACCCTATTGTCACCCTACCTGATGAAATCTGCGTCCTGCTTGTGTACGGATACAGGATTACCTCAGTCTGGTGTCTTGGCTGCCCAGGACCCAGCCATGGGCAGGTGGGTGGCTTTGGCATTCCCTCGGCTCTGTGTGGTGTTTCCCAGTATGGATGCTGCAGTCTGTAAGCCCTGGCAGGGTCTGAAGTCGTCTTGCCTCATTCCAGGGCAATACTCTTTATTTTCTCTTTGTGTATTCTTTTTTTGACTGGCTCTAGGAGTTTCTTGGCCTGTCATGGCGGCTGGAGCGCTTCTGTGTTCCAAGCCGCTGCTGCTTCCTGGTCCAACAGCTGATGCCACTATGGCGCATGTGTGGGGCCATGGACACGTTCGAGGCTTAGTTATCATGCATGCGCAGCGCTGCAGTCGGAGCTGAGGTCTGGTTTCACGCATGCACAGTTGCTCGGTCCCACAATCTCGACTGTTATGGCGCCTGCGCGACCAACGACGTAAACAGCTGTCAAGCCCCAGCTCTCTTGGGGAGTCCTGTGGGCACAGCGACAGCTTCCCTAGACCTGGCTCCTGCTGCCTCAGATGTCTGGTGGGAAAGGCATGGGGAGGGAGGCTGTAGTTCTACCTAGATTTAACCTCATGGCTAAGCAAGCCCTTTGGCTGAGCCCTTGACTCGCCAACCCGGCTTCTAAACAAGCCTGGTGTAGGAATCCTTTTGAAGGGTCCTCTCTGTTTGGCAATAGACTCGACAGTGCTATAGCATGGGGCACAGGCTGGAGGTCAGGCTTTCTACCCCAAGACCAGTGCCTGTTCGTCCAGAAGAGATCCCAACCGAGAAGGCAGAACTCGGATTGGGCTAGAGAGGCTCGCTTCTACAAGCTAGGTCGAGAATTCCGGAGGAATTTTAAAAGAGGCCAGTCATCCACCTCGAGGTCTATTAAGGACTCGGCTCCCAGTGGTCGGGAGGCCACTAAGTCCTTTTGAGATTGGGCCCCCTAAGACACATTAGGTGGGGGCGTGCCTGCTCTACTTTTAGCGTGTCTGGGCAGCCTCAATCTCAGACTTTTGGATTATCAGGACAGTCTCCACAGGTCACGCATGGTCCTTCATCAGAGATCCTCTTCTCAGATCTGTGCCTAGCCTCTTGCCTTGCTCAGAAGGAAAAAGATGGATCCTATAGATACTCTGGTAGCTCAAGGTGCAACGGTACCAGTGCCAGACCAAGAGAAGTTTCAAGGTATGTACTCACCCCTCTTCCTAGTTCTAAAAAAGAACGGCTCCTGGAGGCCCATTATAAATCTTACATTTAAACAAGTCCATCAAGAACGAAAGATTCCAGATGGAAACCAGTCCACAATTCAGAAAATGGTGCATCTGGCTGGTCTCAATAGACCTGAAGGATGCGTATTTCCGTGTGCCCGTTGCAGAGGGTTTTCGCAAATATCTCTGGTTTTCAGTCGAACATCGGCACCTTCAGTTCACCTGCCTCCCTTTCAGCCTTTCAACATCCCCAAGAGTCTTTTCAAAGGTCCTTGTAGTGGTGGTGGATCTCATCAGGACCAGGGGTATTCCTTTACACCACTACCTCAACAACCTTCTTCTTCTGTCTCAGGACAGAGATCAGTTTTTAGACCACAGGAGTCAGGTCATCTCAACTCTGGAGTTCGGGTGGTTGCTAAACTTTAAGAGCCATCTAGAGCCTGCTCAGCATTTGATTCACTTGGGGGCTCAGTTTGACAGGGTCAAGAGTGCGATTTCATTACCCCTGCAGAAAATTCCAGTAAGTCGGGAAAGAATACCTCCAGCCCTCGCCTCCTCATTCCTAAAGGCCTCTCAGTGCCTCAAGATCATCGGCACGAGGGTTTCCACAGCTCCCATGGTCAAATGGGCCCTCTGGAGAATGCATCATTTTCAAAAAGGCTTTCTCCAGCAGTGGAATCTGGAGAAACACAACCAACTCATTTTCATCTCCCCTAGCATGAGGGTCAGTCTTCTCTGGTGGCTCCAGTGCAAGAACCTGCTCAGGTGTCATTCCATCATTTCTTTCTCCTGAGTCCTCATCACAACAGATGCCATCAATTCTGGGTGGGGAGCTCTCTGCATGTCAGAAGTGGCCCAGGGCAGGTAGAATGTCCTGACACTTCGTGCCTCCTTCCTTGCTCTCCAAGCCTTCCGCCATCTGACGGAGGGGAAGTCCGTACTGCTCAGGATGGACAATACTACGGCAGTATCCTATATAAAGAAACAAGGTGGGACTCTGAGTCTTTCCCTTTTGTGGGAACTGGATCCTATTATGGCGTGGGCCCAGATGCATCTGGCTGACATTTCGGCAGTCTATATTCCCGGGATTCAGAATGTCCAAGCGGGTTTCCTCTCCAGAGTGCAGCTAAACCACAATGAGTGGTTCCCCCACCCAGAAACGTTCAGATGGTTATTATCCCTGGGGATCTGCCCCAAGGTTGACCTATTCGCCTCTCCTTGCAATCACAAGATGGAAAGATATTGCACTTGGAGATGGTGTCACCAAGCCTTCGGGATGGATGCTCTGACAGATCTGTGGAAGTTCAAACAGGGCGTATGCCTTTCCCCCGATCATCCTCAGGTTTCTACAGCGACTCCAAGCAGAGGCCATGAAGCTGGTTGTGGTGGCTCCATACTGGCCAAACAGGCCATGGTTCCCACTTCTTCTGCGGCTCAGCTACCGGGATCCGGTTCCCCTTCCCCACAGGCCGGACCTTCCTTCGCAGGGGGCATTGCTACACCCATGCCCGGAGATGCTGCGATTGATGGTTTGGTTTTTGAGAGGGAGAGGTTGGAAGCCCTGGGATGTCCCCCTGGGGTCATCCCCACCCTTATGAATTCCAGAAGGGCAAGTATGAACAAAATCTACAGAAGAGTTTAGGCCCGGTTTGCGGAGTTCACATCCTCCAGGGGGAAGTAATTCCTGAACCCTAGGGTTCAGGAAGTCTTGGAATTTCATCAGTTGGGTCTGGACCTAGCTCTGTCAATTTACATGCTTAGAGTGCAGGTCTCAGCCTTATCAGCCTTCACTGGTGTTTCCTGGGCTAGTCCTCCACTTGTTCAGCAATTTTTCAAGGGTGCAGTTAGACTCAGAGGAGACTGAGATTTCCTAAATGGGATCTTCCGCTTGTTCTCGATACCTTTTCTGAATCCGATTTTGTCAACTCCATGTCCGCCGGGGACCTCACTATCAAGACTGCCTTCCTGGTTGCGATCACGTCTGCTACAAGAGTCTCAGAGAACGGAGCCCTGGGATACAAGGAGCCATTTCTAACCTTCTTCCCGGATCGGGTAGTCCTTATACCTATGCTAAACTCAAATTCGAAGGTCACTTCGGTCTTTCATGAGAACCATCCCTACCTTCCGGACTTCAGAAGCTACCAAGATTCACCTCTCGGATGTGGGGGAAACCCTGAGTGACTATCATCAGGCTACAGCTCCCTTTAGACTAGTGGATAATCTCTTCATCCTTTTCTCTGGCAAGAATAGAGGAAAGTGGGCCTCATCCAGAACCATAGTGGCCTGGATCGTGCTGGCTATTCAACAGGCAAAGAAGGCAAAGGGCTTGGCTCCTCCGGAGGCGGTCACAGCTCACTCAACGAGGAGCATCTCGACGTCCTGGGCTTCACGTAGTACTTGAGGTCATCTGTAAGGCGGCCTCTTGGTCATCCATCAACACCTTTAATGTCCACTACTGCATGGAACCGGCATCCTTGTCCTCTTTCGATTTTGTCCTAAGAATTTTGTCTGTTGACAGTGTGAATTAAAAATTTTTTCTTTTGCTCAGCATACCCACTATGTGGCATTGGCTAGTTATTTCCAAAATGTAGGCTGCCATGGAGTTCATCAGGAAAACTGAAAATTTTCTATCAAATACTTACTGTAATTTTCCTTTCCCGATGGACTCCATGGCAGCTGGAGTTCCCATCCTCGGGTCTTGGATTTGGTCAAGTTACGGAACACGGTCACAGTCCGAGCGCTGAAATTTATGGGAGTGGGGTCCTATAGCCTAGGAGAGGAGGCGAGGTTAACCCACACGTAGGCTGCCATGGAGTCCATCAGGAAAGGGAAATTACTGTAAGTATTTGATAGAAAAGTTTCCGTTTTACAAACAGATACTTATGGATAACTGCAGGCTTGTTATTGCATACCTGTTTTTTTTTTCTTTTCTTTTTTTTCCTCTCTATTCTTTTTTTTATATTTCAATTTATTAACATTAAACAGACATATCTGTACAAAAAGGATCATTACAATATTCATTCTGGATAAGAACAATACAAAAAGTGTGGGATGTAGAGCCATAAAGAAAACAAATGGATGAACAATGAAACAAAGTATTCACCTTGTGTTGCCGTATTACTCATACAATAATGTGCGAGAAAAATTATCTTGTCATGTTTTATTTTATTTTATTGACTAAAAGAGGCTACAAGTAAAGGTAAAATCATTATAAGCATTTATTATTGCTACTTTGTAAGGTAGGCAATCATGCCACAGGTATCACTGATACTCAGCCACTTCACAGATCTTGTCAAATTTCCGATGATAACCTCTGGCTTTGTGCATTAGTTTATACATTGGTAGAGTTTGATTGATCAGTTTTTTCTATAAATAATATTAATAATATGAAGGAAATGAGTGTGTTTCCACTGAAAAGCAACTATTTTTCTTGCATTGTACAAAAGAATCTTCAATTTGTTTATGGCACTGTAGTTTATATCGTCAAACATAACCAAAATACACAACTTGGGATTGCAAATGTCAGGGATATTGAAGTTAGTGGAGATGAAGGCAGTAACGGTCACAATTTCAAATCATATGAAGAAAGTCGCCAGCTTATTTTTGAAATTTATGGCAGAGGGGTGTATATCTTTTATGCATCTGAAACAATCACAATGGTGTATAATAAATTCTGTAAAGAAAAAAAAAATCTAAGTTCAAAAAGTTTATCTCTGGCACATATTGTAGTATCAAAGTACAAGTTTAAGAATTCTTGCCAGTTGTCATCTGAAATATCCGGAATATCTTGTTGACATTAGATTTGTGGTTTAGAGACAGTTATAAAAGATATAAATTATTCAGGTATGAACTGGTTGAAGTAGAATGCCTTTAAGTTGAATTAAGAAATCGTACCTCTTGAGTCCCCCAGATTTGTGCCTGAGTTGAAGGTGATTCAGAGTTCCTGTTGTAGCATAGCAAAGGTTTTTAAGGAGCCTTGGGAATAGAGCTGATTAATATACACTGTTAAAAAATAAATAAAGGAACACTTTTTAATCAGAGTATAGCATCAAGTCAATTAAACTCCTGGGATATTGATCTGGTCAGTTAAGTAGCACAGGGGGTTGTTAATCAGTTTTGGCTGCTTTGGTGTTAATGAAATGAACAACAAGGGCACTAGAAGGGCAACAATGAGACAACCTCCAAAACAGAATTGTTTTACATGTGGAGGCCACTGAAATGTTTTTCCCTATTCTTTTCTGACTGTATTTCACTAGTTTTGCATTAGGCTAGGGTCAGTGTCACTACTCTTACTCTCTCATACTGGTCACTGGAAGTTCAACATGGCACCTCATGGCAAAGAACTCTCTAAAGAACTGAAAAAGAATTGTTGCTCTACATAAAGATGGCCTAGGCTATAAGAAGATTGCAAAGACCCTGAAACTGAGCTGCAGCACAGTGGCCAAGACCATACAGCAGTTTAACAGGACAGGTTCCACTCAGAACAGGCCTCGCCATGGTCGACCAAAGAAGTGCTAAGGGTCATATCCGGATTTTGTATTTGGGAAATAGATGTGCTGCAGAGGTTGAAGGGGTGAGGGGGGGGGGGTCAGCCTGTCAGTGCCAGACCACATGCCGCACGCTGCATAAAATTGGTCTGCATGGCTGTCATCCCAGGAGGAAGCCTCTCCTAAAGATGATGCACAAGAATGCCTGCAAATGGTTTGCTGAAGACAAGCAGACTAAAGATATGGATAACTGGAACTATGTCCTGTGGTGTGATGGGACCAATATAAACTTATGTTGTTCAGATGTTGTTCAGATGGTGTCAAGCGTGTCTGGCGGCAACCAGGTGAGGAGTACAAAAAAAGTGTGTCTTTCCTACAGCTAAGCATGGTGGTGGGAGTGTCATGGTCTGGGGCTGCATGAGTGCTGCTGGCAGTAGGGAGCTACAGTTCATTGAGGGAACCATGAATGCCAACATGTACTGTGACATACTGAAGCAGAGCATGATCCCCTCGCTTCGGAGACTGGGTATTCCAACATGATAACGACCCCAAACACACCTCCAAAATGACCACTGTCTTGCTAAAGAAGCTGAGGGTAAAGGTGAGGGACTGGCCAAGAATGTCTCCAGACCAAAACACTATTGAGCATCTGTGGGGCATCCCCAAATGGCGGGTGGAGGAACACAAGGTCTCTAACATCCACCAGCTACGTGATGTTGTAATGGAGGAGAAGAAGAGGACTCCAGTGGCAATCTGTGAAGATCTGGGGAACTCCATGCCTAAGAGGGTAAAGACAGTGTTGAAAAATAATGGTGGCCACACAAAATATTGACACTTTGGGCCCAATGTGGACATTTTCATTTATGGGGTGTACTCACTTTTATTGCCTGTGGTTTAGACATTAATGGCTGTGTGTTGAGTTATTTTGAGGGAACAACAAATGTACACTGTTATACAAGCTGTATACTCACTAATTTACATTGTAGCAAAGTGTCATTTCTTCAGTGTTGTCACATGAAAAGATATAATAAAATATTTACAAAAAATGGGAGGGGTGTATCCGCTTTTCTGAGATACTGTATAAGTGATTCTGCACTTACGGGTTTTGGGTGCAAGTGTCCAAAGTGTCAGGTGTCTGATTTGTCTACCTCAATATTGCAGTCCCGCTAGAAGTCGCTGATCACCACCTTTTACCAGTAAAAAAATTAAATTTTAAAAAACAAATTAAAATATCCCATAGTCTGTAGATGCTGTAACTTTTGCACAAACCAATCAATATACGCTTATTGGGATTTTTTTAAACAAAAATATGTAGCAGAATACATATTGGCCTAAATTGATTAAGAAGTTAGATTTTTTTACTTTTTTTTTTTTTATTGGATGTGCTTTAGAGCAGAAAAAAAGGACAAAAAATTGGGAAAGAAGGACAAAAAATTTACAGTTAAAGTAACAATGCCGTATCGCAAAAAATGGCCTGGTCAGGAAGATGGGTAAACTTTCCAAAGGTGAAGTGGCTAGAGAGAGTCTATGAATTTTAGGGTGCCAAAGAAATGTAGAGGGGTTGGAGTCAATGTCTTTGAATAGTGATGCTGGTATATAGATTAAAGAGTTGGCAATATATAGAAACACTTGGGAAAAAAATAATCTTAAATAAATTTACGCCCAATAAAGCGAGAGGGAGTTTTAACCAAGTTTTGACTTTGGTATTAAAGGCTGCAATACGCAGGTGTAAATTGTTGCCAATATATTTAGACAATGAAAATTGAATATCAGTCCCTAAACATTTAAAAGTGTGCATAATTTGCAGGGGACATTTAAATGGTGGAAGGAAATCTGGATCCATAGGAAATACGTGGGATATTGACCATTTAACCTTGAACCCTGAATAATTTTGCAAAATCTTGAACAATCTGTAACACTTTATCCAGAGTATGTTGTGGATTTATTATACTGTATATATCAATATGTAATCTGTGTATAGAGAGACTTGCTCCTGCAAAGCACTGATCTGGACGCCTTTCAATAGTGGTAATATTCTAATAAGTCCAAGGATTCTAGCGCAAGGAAGAATAGAAGGGGAGAAAGGGGGCATCCTTGTCTAGTTCCCCTCTAGTTTGTATACAAAGGTTTAGATACTATTATTATTATTATTACAAACAAAAGTTTGTATATCTAGTTTGGATACAAAAGGAATCAGAAATGCAGTCTTTTACCCAAAGCTGTGCTAATGGTTGCATGTAGTTAATTTGGATCCATGTAATTAAGTTGTTGCCAAATTCAGATTTACATAGTATATGAAACAAATAGGGTCATTCTTTAAAGTCAAATGCCTTATGTGTATCAAGGCCACTATGCCTCTGGGGGTTGTGGTGATGTTCGGAATTTGTAAATTCGTTAAGAGTCTACAGATAATTATATTTGTGGATTTGCCTAAAACGAAACCTGCCTGGTCTGAATTTATAAGTGAACTTACGACAGAATTGAATCTAAAGCCCCGTACACACGTACCGATCGTGGGCCGAACGATCGGCCGTCTTTTGTCCCCGGGCTGTCGTGTCCGCTGAAAAGTGCAAAAGACTGCACACGAATTCTGTCCGCCGACTGCAGAAGTGATGTCATGTGATATTACATACATATATATTACTGTAAAGACTTTGCATTTCATTCTGCACAATATATATAAGAAACGAATAAATACAGCATTGCACTTCAGCATGTGATCAGCTCTGCAGTTCTGTGGGTAATTTGCATAAACCAATCCCACCTGCCAATCAGACAGTAGAAGTTATATGCTCAGCAGCACACATAGGCTCTGTGTACACCATCGGGGTTACATAGCAGATAAGTAGAGAGAGAGAGAGTAGGAGGCGTCTCATTACTCTGTGAAGCTGACATTTTGTACTGTGTATATTATATATATATATATATATATGGGAATATTGTCTGATTAGAGAACACAAACACAGCTCTTATTGGGGCACATTAAAGGGGGACTCTGATGGCAATATTAAGGGGGACTCTGACCACATTATTAGGGGGGACTCTGACCGCATTATTAAGGGGGACTCTGACAGCATTATTAAGGGGGACTCTGACCGCATTATTAAGGGGGACTCTAACCAGGGGCACTTTAACCGGGGCTCATACAGGGGAACTCTGACCTGGACACATAAAGGGACACTGATGTAAGGAGGCACTCCGATGGGGAAACTGATGTAAGGAGGCACTCCGATGGGGACACTAATGTAAGGGAGCACTCCAATGGGGACACTGATGTAAGGAGGCACTCCGATGGGGACACTGATGTAAGGGAGCACTCCGATGGGGACACTGATGTAAGGGAGCACTCTCCAGTGGGGACACTGATGTAAGGAGGCACTCCGATGGGGACACTAATGTAAGGGGGCACTCCGATGGGGACACTGTTTTAAAGAGGCACTCCGATGGGGACACTGTTTTAAAGAGGCACTCCGATGGGGACACTGATGTAAGGAGGCACTCCGATGGGGACACTAATGTAAGGGGGCACTCCGATGGGGACACTGATGTAAAGAGGCACTCCGATGGGGACACTGATGTAAGGAGGCACTCCGATGGGGACACTGATGTAAGGAGGCACTCTGATGGGGACACTGATGTAAGAAGGCACTCTGATGGGGACACTGATGTAAGGAGGCACTCCAATGGGGACACTGATGTAAGGAGGCACTCCGATGGGATAACTAATGTAAGGGGGCACTCTGATGGGGGCACTGATGTAAGGAGGCACTCCGATGGGGACACTGATGTAATGAGGCACTCCGATGGGGACACTGATGCAAGGGAGCACTCCGATGGGGACACTGATATAAGGAGGCACTCCGATGGGGACACTGATGTAAGAGAGCACTCCGATGGGGACGCTAATGTAAGGGAGCACTCCGATGGGGACACTGATGTAAGGGAGAAAAACTAAATAAAAGGGAAGCAGTTGCAAAGTATGGCTACAACAAGGGTGAGGTATGTTAAATCACATGAAGCTTTATTGAAATGAAAAATATTATGGATAAAAAATGAAACAACAACATCAACATTGCATGGAATGGTATTAAGAAATAACCCACTGACATGAAGATAAAAAGCTGTAAGGGGTCCTGTCTAGTGAAAATGCCGCCACTACGCTAGGATCAGACTCCACCCACCACCCAAATGGCATATGAGGAAATCCACCGTTCACTTGGAGATCAAGGGATAATCATAATTGACCACTCTAAGATTATGAATATGTGTATATGTAGGGAGAGCCACCTCCAGGTTTGTTGAGATACCCGATTGGGAATAATGAACAAGTTGGTGGTGTAAAAGTCTCAGTCCGTGGTAATGCAGAGATCTCCACACATGACCGTTAGATGCAGGGTCCTCACACCTGTATTGGTATAAAGGGCAGTTGATTGCTCTACCACAGACTCTCTCTGGCAAATGGACATGTAGTTTGATGGCTGCACTTTCCAGAAGAAGTCTTCAAACACCATATAAACAGAACACAGCAATGGACACCATGTAAAGCAGCACGGACATATGGCTTTAAGTGGACAGAGAGAGTTATCCCTGCTACACATCTGCACACCAATAGGTTTTTAGAGAAATGGAAGACCCAATGTATTTCACATGGCATTGAAGTTATGAAGCTCATCGTAGAAGAGGAAAAACTCCAACTTAAAAACTTGGAGGATGAAATTAGTGAAACAAAAGAAAAATTGGAACATCTTAAATCCCTAGATGAGTTTGATAAGTTCAATGACCAACTTAAAAAGGAGATTGATAAATCCCAAAAAAATCTTAAAAGTACAAAGCAATCTAAATTCCAAAGGGATTTATCAGACTGGGCAAAAGGGGAAATCTTTGACCTAAGTGGACGTAACAGGAGGAGTCGCTCCAGACGTAGAAGGAACACCAATAGAAGTAGGTCCAATAATAGGCTGGGCGCCTCGGGAAGTGATGAAAAGGAAGATAGATCCGTCCGTTTTTTAGGGCAGGGAACCCCGGAAGAAGACGACTCACCCCCTTCATCAAGAGGGATATTGAAAACAAACAACCCTCCCCCCCCCAAAAAAGGGCGTAAAAGGAGGATCAAACATAGAAGCAGGATCACAACGGGAAACCAGGGCACGGACCAAAAGAAATTAGAGGTAAATGACCCTGTGACTGACCAGCCCCTGGAAGTAGAAGCCCCTACTCATGATGACTGTAAAGTGGTTAATCTGTCTAATTTTACGCTGAATAAATCACACATTTTGCTCCTACAAAAAGGTTTATCGTTTTCACCTACCGCAAAAATGGACCATTTCGATGTATACAAAGATATATGTCTATTTCTAAGAAAAGTTTATCTCTCCTCATTATTTTCCCAAGATCAGGACACAGTGGCTGACACCCATGGGTCAATTGACCCCAGTGATAAAGAAGCATTAGAGATCCTTGAGTCCCTACTTGACGAGAATGTTGATGAACCGCTGGATGAGGAATTGATTTCTGGTCCCTATCGCAGGAAATGTAAGCTCCTAATTAGGTCTACCATTATGCCTAAATTTACCACTAACAAATGGCTTAACACCTTTCTGATGCTTGTGGAAGAAGACTTAACCAAGATTGATTGGAGTCTTCCAGTTTCTGATAATCTCTCTGCTGATGAGAGACTAGCTCTGGAAGAGCTTAAGAAAGCAGAGGGCATTGTCATAAAAAGGAGTGATAAGGGCGGCAATGTGGTACTGCTGTCCGAGACTAGCTATGAGGCTGAGGTCTCTCGGCTGCTCTCGGACAGCAGTACCTATAGGAAGTTGGCCTTCAACCCTTTCGAACAATTGGCGGCCGAGATTCACATCAAGCTGTCCCTGGCGTATGAGGCCAACCTAATCACCAAGTCCGAGAAGGAATATCTTGAAATTCCTAACTACAATCTACCGACTTTTTATATTCTTCCGAAACTTCACAAAAATTTCTGGAACCCTCCGGGCCGTCCCATTGTTTCGGCAATCGGAGGACCCCTTGAAAAACTCGGTAGATACCTTGATTCATTTATTAAGGACTTGGTGATTGACTTGCCCTCATACGTGAGGGACACAGGTGATGTCTTACAAAAAATTAGCGATATTGAGGTCCCCAGTGGAGCTCTATTGGTGGGAATAGATGTTGAATCGCTATACACCTCAATTCCTAATGAATGGGGAATATTAGCCATCTACCATTTCCTTGAACAAAAATATTATCAATTTGGGGCCCAAAATGAATTCTTGGTCGAAATCCTAGACTTTGCACTAACTAACAACTTTTTCCAATTTCTCGGAAATAATTTCCAGCAAATACGAGGGACTGCGATGGGAGCCCCGTGGGCCCCATCATACGCCTGCCTCCACCTAGGCTTATGGGAGGAGGAAACCATATACACTTCCTTAATGTACCTCAGCCATGTAAAAACATGGCTGAGGTACATTGATGATGTATTGGTTCTATGGACTGGCTCTAGGAGTGAATTGGATGAGTTCATAATTGAGCTCAACTCTAACCCTAGAAATATAAAACTTACATATATAGCAGATCCCCTTGAAATTTCTTTCCTCGATCTTAAAATTAAGATAAACCAAGGTCGCCTCTCAACTTCCACATTTCGAAAGGAGACTGCTGCAAACACGCTGTTGCGTGCAGACAGCTACCATCCTGGATCCCTGATCCGCGGCATCCCGGTGGGGCAATTCATCAGGGTCAGACAAAATTGCTCTGACCCAGTCGAATACCACCGGGAGGCTGCTAAACTCTATTCTAGGTTCCGGGAGAGAGGATACTCTCATAGAACTCTCAGACGTGCGAAAAAATTGGCAGGTAAACGCACACGCCAAGAAATTCTTAATCCCATAAAGAAACAAAAACCAAAACAGGATAATTGTCCTAGATTGATCACCAAATTTGGTGGTCAATGGAATGAAGTAAAAACCATTCTAGAAAATCACTGGCACATTCTGAGAAGAGCGGGGAAAATAGGAGAGATAGTAGGACCCAGGCCCTTGTTGGTGGCAAAATGAGCGAGTAACCTGGGTGACTATTTGGTTCACTCAGAATTTCAAAAAAACACTAAACACACTTGGTTGACAGACCTCCCCCCACTTAAAGGAATGTTCCCCTGTGGCCACTGTGGCATTTGCAGGTTCGTAGAGAAGACCAACATCTTTACGAACTCAGAGGGTACTAGAACCTTCCTCATCCAGCGGTTCATCAATTGCGGGACTAGTAAAGTCCTCTATTCTATTCAATGCCCATGCAATAAATTCTATGTGGGCAAAACGAAGCGTCAGCTTCGTGTAAGAATTAACGAACATATCAAAAGTATTAGACTCAATGAAGACACTCCCCTTGCCCTCCATTTTAAAGAGCTACACAATAGTGACCCCAAAGGCTTAAAAGTAAAGGGTTTTTTTCCCTTGATCTTCCACCTGGACGGGGTGACTACGACAGGATTCTTCTTCAAAGGGAGAAGGCCTGGATCTTCCGTCTCGGTACTCTTACACCTAAAGGCCTTAATACCGAGTGTAGTCTTAAAGTATTCTTGAATCAATAACAACAATTTTGAAATAGCTATACTTAGACATATATAATACCCTTGCTTTTTATATAATAGATCACTACCGTAACACATACTGTTATATACTATATGGGTTATATATGTCCACTGTATACTTCCTGCCTGGTAATGTGGATACTGATTAAAAGTATTAAGGCCTTTTAAATATCCCTAGATTATGGTTTAGGGAATAAATGTGACAGGAACTGCTTCTCTCTTCACTACCTCTGCTACCTTTTTCTTTGGAGGTGATTGCATTTTCTGACCTCTATATGCTCTTCCCTATTCTTATTACATCTTGAGAATGATAACTGGATTCCTTCGCCCCCCCCTTTCTCCATAGGTAAACTCTTAACCACCCGGGATGTTGATTATCTACAACCATATGTGATATTATTGACTACATTGCTATATATTTTGTCTGTAACAATTTATGTGCTTTTTCCTAGTGCTGATCCCTCCCGAGTCCACTAGGGGTCTCTGTTTAGGTGATAATACGTCAGCAGGGAGCCTGACTGCTTTTATCCAATGATCGCTGAGCTCCTAGTATTAAAGGACTGACGTAATGGACGCCAGTTACGTCCTGAAGAAGCGTGCTGCGTCACGCGAAACGCGTCGACGTCACACGCTACTACGCCTGCAGACTCCACCCTCCACCCAGCTTGGAACACTGACCGCTTACACAGATCGGCTGCTTGGCGCCCAAACCCCCTTTGGTGGACGGTAATGCTCCCACACCCTCTGGCAGACACCACGGCTTGCTCCTTCAACAGACCCACCACGGCCGGACATGCTCTTGGACTGACCCTCTTAAACCGACGGACGGTACACAGTACATACTATACGGATCCATACTACTCATACGGTCAGTAACCGGCTTTGCTCTTGTGATTATATGTCTGCATACCTGTCTGTCCTGGCGAGACTCACATAACAGACAATACTACATGGAAGGCTGACCGCACGATCTGAGATGTACCATGTGTGTCTACCAGTGAGCACAGTCTCTTATCCCGGACTGCTACACCCACAGACCAGAGGACATTTCACCTACTAAGTGCTCCGACTGCTCAGACACATATATTGGCTGAATAACAGGTCGTTTATGTTAATCACTATTTCAAGCCGCCTGTCTGTCTGCTTGCTTCGCTTGCCTGTCTGTCTACTTAAAGCCATATGTCCGTGCTGCTTTACATGGTGTCCATTGCTGTGTTCTGTTTATATGGTGTTTGAAGACTTCTTTTGGAAAGTGCAGCCATCAAACTACATGTCCATTTGCCAGAGAGAGTCTGTGGTAGAGCAATCAACTGCCCTTTATACCAATACAGGTGTGAGGACCCTGCATCTAACGGTCATGTGTGGAGATCTCTGCATTACCACGGACTGAGACTTTTACACCACCAACTTGTTCATTATTCCCAATCGGGTATCTCAACAAACCTGGAGGTGGCTCTCCCCACATATACACATATTCATAATCTTAGAGTGGTCAATTATGATTATCCCTTGATCTCCAAGTGAACGGTGGATTTCCTCATATGCCATTTGGGTGGTGGGTGGAGTCTGATCCTACCGTAGTGGCGGCATTTTCACTAGACAGGACCCCTTACAGCTTTTTATCTTCATGTCAGTGGGTTATTTCTTAATACCATTCCATGCAATGTTGATGTTGTTGTTTCATTTTTTATCCATAATATTTTTCATTTCAATAAAGCTTCATGTGATTTAACATACCTCACCCTTGTTGTAGCCATACTTTGCAACTGCTTCCCTTTTATTTTGTTTTTCTGATTCTTCTTAGTTGCTTGGCACACAGGCTATATGCTGTTGGGTTTGAGGTAATATATTTCACATATATGTCACACCCTCACGCCCCGTAAGGGTCCTGAGTGGTTTTTCTGAGGTCCAGTACTCCCCCCCTTTTCCCTTGGTATACACTGATGTAAGGGAGCACTCTCCAGTGGGGACACTGATGTAAGGAGGCACTCCGATGGGGACACTGATGTAAGGAGGCACTCCGATGGGGACACTGATGTAAGGAGGCACTCCGATGGGGACACTGCTGTAAGGAGGCGCTCCGATGGGGACACTGATGTAAGGAGGCGCTCCGATGGGGACACTAATGTAAGGGAGCACTCCTATGGGGACAATGATGTAAGGGAGCACTCCGATGGGGACACTGATGTAAGGAGGCACTCAGATGGGGATATTGATGTAAGGAGGCACTCCGATGGGGACACTAGATTGAATTGCTAGATTGCTAGAGCAACAGGGACGCAGTGCACAGTGCGTGACAGGTCGGACAAGGAGGCTGATGAGGGAGAGAAAGATATTAAAAGGACATTGTATGAGGAAACTTATACTTGGAATTGCATGAGGAAACTTATACTTGGCAAACCCTTTGACTGTAATTATTATGGTGAAAAAAGCGAATAGAGCCATGATTAATTTTTAAAGGAAAAAAGCTGTTGCTGTCAGGAAAAGGATCATTTAAAGGAGGAGGGTAAGTTTAGGGCTCTCAACTTCTCTGGACACCTGCCTGTTTGGGCACAAGATGGCCAGGCCGCATTCTTCCCCTCTCTACAGATTCTTCCAAAACAGCTGCACTCAGCTGTGGCTACACACTGTTGGAACAGTGAGTGTTCCTGGTTGAGTTGCCTTCTCACCATGTTATTTGTGAACTGTCTCTGCATTATTTTAATACAAGTTATTTTATTAAACTGGGACTGAGTGTGTTATTCCCACCGCACTGTGCTGCACCCCATTTACATACACCTGACACAACTTCATCCTATTGTAAATAAGAAAAATGTGATTGTGGAATACCTGGTGAGTGCCACTGAATCTCACTTTAGCTAATGTCAGCAAAGACTTTATTGGGTAAATTAGACATAGACTTTAGGGGTACAATTTCCATGTCTTCCAAGTCTCATCCATTGCTACAGGTATACAGTCACTAGAGATTTCTTGTTAGAACACCATGACTTCCTCAGGTGGTTACAATGACCCTCCTGTTTACAAATCAGTTCTAGGCTTCATGCACACTGGGCATTTAGGGTTTAGGCATTTTGGTGCTGGGGGGCACTCTGTCCAGCCTCACTGATAGCAGCCTAAAAATTTATAAAACTCTATTTATTACGTTGTACCTTACCTTGCATGTATTGTTTCTTTTTCTCAGGAAAATTGGAGTTGCACCTTTAAATTCCTAGAGAATAAATGGATGGTTTGTTTGCTATTTGTATTGTATTCTTTTACTGCATCTATCTATTCAATGTAAAAAGTGCCTTAATTCTGCTATATTATATGCAATTACATATAGTAGATTAGGATACAGGATGCTGCATGATGCATAAAGCTAAATCTTTTATACTTCTAGAAGGAAAGTTAGATATGGATATACATTACTGATATACAGTAGTATGTTATGCATTAACCATTCATCCTTCTATCTGCATCTCTAAATTGCAGAACAGAGTAGCAAGCATTGTACAGTCAGCAAAAAAGTCACATCTTCCCCTTCATTCTAACCATGATGTCTCTTTACCTAGACTACAGGCTGTTACTATTACATTTTTTTTTAGGTTATTTTAGTATAATCAGTCAGCTCATGTACAGTTCACCTCTTTAGTTGTATTGGTCTCCATTGCCTCTGGATATTCATTTGGCCTGTAATTCTCATTAGTGCAATTAATAAGCATTTTCTGTCATTCTAGTTTTATAATGCCAGGATCTGCATCAAAATACTTGGCAGGGTCAAATCAAAGTGTACGCTTGCTTGGCAGTTAGCGGGGATCATTTTCTGAGAATCATATGTCTTGGAATATGTAGATTCAGAGGGGCTCCTCATTAGGGGAATAATTTCTCTCTCCTGTCATTTCTGATGAAGCCATCCACTGGTTTGACATGATGTGGCAGTATTCCAGCAAGCAGTTCCTACCGACTCAGCATTTTTCAGTTTAAACATGGTGCTGTGCTTCTTAGCATAGTCTTAAAAGTAGCATACAATACTGATCCCTGAAAGCATTTCACTGAGCATTTGTTATAAGCCTAAGTGGAAAGAAATTGATCATATATTTTAATCATATATTTTATTAATGCAAAACTAAAGTAAGAAAAAAAAATCAGTGCTAGGACTGATGATATCCACCTTCAAATCTGTTCCATTTGCTCTGTTCCACTGAAGAATCTTGCATCTATACATTTTCACGGCGTGGGACAAATCCAGTGTTTCTGACAAGAAGATCGGGTTACAGCCGCAAAGCAAAGATATCTCTGTCATGGTGATTTCTGTCCTCGTCATGGTCAGAGGACAGATTTTTTTTCAACCCTCACAATGAAAGTATGTCATGAAGGATACCAGTTTTCTGAGTTGGAGCAGAGTTCTGGGCCCTCTGTTCTGTTTAGGGCTTTTGGCGTCAGGAAGAATCAATGCTTCCAATCTATAAACCCCCACCCCCCTCTGACCAGTCATTCAATCCTTATTCATGTGGACAATGTCACAGATGTTACATCGTCCACTTGGGAGCACCAGGACCCTCTTTGTGCACATTCTCAGGGTTTTCTCTGAAGGCAACATTTGAACCTGGGAGAATGGGCTCCCCATTTGGAGGTGTTCCAGGACTACGTGTATGTGTAGCACCCTCCTAGTCAGGTGCTAGATAGGTAGCATACCTTTGGTTCTGGCTGCTTAGCAGAATTACAGGTTAAAGTTATGTGCTTCCTGCTTATCAGGGAGCAGAATTTGTAGTTAGGCCTGTTGCATGTGTCCAGAGTGTGATTTATCTGGGCTGAGGGAGTGTCCCCACTGTATCCAATGGGGAGGCATGTTGGACAGTGCAGGAAACCCAGCCAGTGACACACAGGCTTTCATGGCTACTATCTCAGTGGGTTGGCACAGGAAAGTGGTGCATGCTGGGATATGTTATAAAAGCCAAGGACACATGTGGCAGGGGGTCTTTGGGTGGAAAGCCAAGTCCCAGAAGGAGGGTGACGGCTGTCTCCTCTTCTGAAGCTGTGGAAGGTGGTCATGGGCAGTCGGCCTAGTGAACCAGAAAGTGTGGCTGAACCCAGAGGTCCAGTGGAAGCTGACTAGTGGAGTTGGAGGCAATGGGGATCTGGAAAAACAGTGTCTGTGAGTACAGAACAACTTGCCCAGGGGTCCGCCAGGAAGGGGACCACTCCAGGGGCTAGAGTCAGCGGATGAGTGTTAGCCCACAGGCAGTGAGAGTAAAGGGGGTTCAGAGTTTATAACCCTGAAGAGAATCTTCAAGCGGGAACAGTTAATATATCTTCACTTCAGTGGCAGGGTGAAGCAGCGGCCTTGCCACATTTTACAGTGAGTTGTCCTCAAGATTGTGCATAGTTACTAGTTGGAGTATCCCACTCATCCCTTCTCCTATCCAAGTCCTCAATAAAACCACAAAAACAACGTCCCCTGGACTGATTATTGACTGAGCCAAGAACTTTGCTGAGGAAATTGCCAAGAAATTGCCATTTATCTGCTGTCATTTGCTAAGGGTAACCCAGGGGAATCCAGAAAGTGTAATTCTCAGCAGTCCCCTAGGGGGCAGTGCTACATATGTATGCGTTGGGAATAACGAATGTGAATTTGCTAGCATCTTAGCTTAACAAAAAGCTAAACAGATTTATGATCGAACTTTTGAAAAGTTCGGTTCGGCCAGAACATCCGAACTACCCGAAGGTTCGGCCCGGATTTCAGAACCCCATTGAAATCAATGGGACCCGAACTTCGGTAATCAAAAAACACCATTTTAAAGCCCTAAAACCCAATAAATGCCCCTAAAAAGTGCATAGGGTTCTGGGTCATGCTCCAGGGACTATTAATCACACAAAAAAAGTTCTTAAAAATTGTCATTTTTGATAGAGAGCCAATTATTGAAAAGAAAAAAGAGATTTGGATTTGGATTTAGTATCTGGGGGGGGTCTAAAACATGTACCTGTGAAGTTTCAGCTCTGTAGCATGTCCAGAACCAGAAAAAAAGAGATCGTTTGTATTTTGTCACTTTCAGAGCACTAATATGGCTCCGCTCCCGTCAGCATTTTTTTTTTTTTTTTTTTGCTGCAGGCGTTAATAGTGCTTTTTTGAGGACATGTTTGGAGTCAGGCATGACATCTGAACATGTCTATAGGGGTATATATACATACACCCATGTCTGTATATATACACCTGCACATATATAGGTGTTAAAGGAGCAGAACACTATACTTTTGCTAATTAAATAATTTGAACTAATATGGCTAGGCTCCTAACACACCTATATATGTGTAAATGTAAAATACATATCAGTGTGTGTGTATATATATACCCCTATACAGAAGTTCAGATGTTTTGCCTGCCTCCAAAGAACCCAGAAAATGCCCAAAAAAATGCCTGCAAGAACAAACCTGGGCATTTCTTTTTTGGCGCTGGCATTTTTTTTGGCATTTTTTGGGGTTCTTTGGAGGCAGGCAAAACATCTGAACTTCTGTATAGGGGTATATAAAAACACACACTTATATGTATATATACCCATACACATATATAGGTGTTAAAGGAGCAGATATAGGTGTTAAAGGAGCAGAACACTATACTTTTGCTAATGAAATCATTTGCACTAATATGGTTACGCTCCCATATATACCACTATACAGAAGTTCAGATGTTTTGCCTGCCTCCAAAAACCCCAGAAAAATGCCTGCAACAACACACCTTGGCGTTTTTTTTTGGGCGCTAGCGTTTTTTTGGGCATTTTTTTGGGTTCTTTGGAGGCAGGCAAAACATCTGAACTTCTGTATAGGGGTATATATATATATATACACACACACTGATATGTATATTACACTTACACATATATAGGTGTTGGGAGCGTAACCATATTAGCGCAAATAATTTCATTAGCAAAAGTATAGTGTTCTGCTCCTTTAACACCTATATATGTGCAGGTGTATATATACAGACATGGGTGTGTATATATACCCCCCTATAGACATGTTCAGATGTCATACCTGACTCCAAAAATGTCCTCAAAAAAGCACTAGCAACGCCTGCAGCATAAAGAATGCTGACAGGAGTGAAGCCATATTCCTGCACCGAAAGTGACGTCAGAGAAACTAGCTTTTCTCTATAGCGGTCACCCTGCTATGGAAGGGTTTGGTCACCCTGCCATAGCAGTCACTGTCAGTTCACCCTACACTACATTACGGTCACCCTGGCACTTAACACTTTCCCTACAGAAACTAAATTTTTGCATCTAACTAAAGTGTAAAGGAGCACTCTAACTACACTAGATATCCCTTTCCTCACACTAATAAATGCTAAATGACACTTTTGAAGCCAATTTAACAGAACTGCTTCCATTCTCTTCCATGTCCCTGTATTACAATGCTAGGAATTTGCCAGGGCTATCTTATATACTGGGGGGCGTATTCACTAATGATTGGTCTAGGGACCCCCTAGTCACTCCAATCACATTCCTAGCTTTCTCCTGCCCCCTCAATTGGCTTTTGCTAATGGTTCTGGTCCATTCATGGGCTTTTAAAGCCCATTTCTTGTCCCATTGCATTTTGGTCGGTTCTGGTTGCCGAATTCTGAACTTTTTGGGCAAAAAGTTCTAAATTCGGACGAACCTCGAACAGCCAATGTTCGGGTCGAACCGATGGTCGACCCGAACCGTTCGATCATCCCTACAGCAGAGGGAGCAGGTTCTTGGGTGGCATCATGGAAATGGAATACCATAATTTACAGTATGCCTTTCCTCCAATGAAGCTTTTACCTCAACTACTTCAAAGGATCAAGGCCATGGGCATTCCAGTCATTCTCCAGATTTGCCTTGGAAACTGTACAAAGGCACCCTAAACCCTGTGGCAACCAATAAAAATTCATCTTTTGCTACTGTGATGTCAGATAAGTAGTATTTATCAGGGTATAACACATGCTTTCTCCTCCTAAAAATTGAGTGCAAAACATGCGTGCGTGTTATACACCGATAATAAAAAAAATAAATAAAAAAAAGGTAATTGGGGTAGGGTGCCAAGTAGGGCTGAAAATTGGCTGGTGCATAGAGTGTCAGAGGGGGTCAGGTGGGGCAGAGGGGAAGGAAGGGCAAGCGTCGCTGGATTACTACCGCTTACCCGGCGGTTGCTGTCATACGAAGTCCCTCCTCCTATGATAGATGGCACACTGGCCCAATGCTGGGATGTGTGACGTCTATCATAGGTGGCGGTCCAGGAGGCGGGACTTCAGATGACAGAGACCGCCGGGTAAGCGGGAGATACCTGCTCTGTGTAATCCCCCCCCCCATGCAATGGGTATTGGAGAGGCTGCATTGATGAAGACTGCACTGGTGAGGCTGCTTTGATAGACACTGAACTGGTGAGGCTGCATTGATGGGCACTGCACTGATGAGGCTGCATTGATGGGCACTGCACTGATGAGGCTGCATTCATGGGCACTGCACTGGTGAGGCTGCATTCATGGGCAATGCACTGGTGAGGCTGCATTCATGGGCAATGAACTGGTGAGGCTGCAGTAGTTTTGGTGACAACTTCTGTCACCAGGGATTTCCTCCTTTTAGAAGGATTTCCCCTTCCTTCCTGTTTTGGTTATGGGAATGGAAGTAAAGGGAAATCACACTATTGTAACACAGATGGCTGAAAAAGAAGTGGCAGGGGTTATCTATCTCTTACTCTGAAATGAAAAAAAGTTTTGCCTTTGTACTTTGTTTGTAGTTTTGTGCTCCTCTGCTTGAATTTCTGCAGGATTTAGTGTGCAATGTAAAGCAAAATAAAGCTTGGCTCCTTACTGGCAAAAGAGAGGTAGTTGTAGCCACCCCTTTTTTATCTGCTGTCACCTCTCTGTGTGTGCCCACAAAGGACTTTTCCCTAGTCCTAGCAGAGACTTTTACTGTGTAACTGTAACAGCCAGTGAAAAAACATGCCTCCATCCACTAGAGAGTAGTCAGGGACACTGGGGTTCTGGACCCCAACCAGCTAGCCAGCAGAATGGGGCTGATTTACTAAAACTGGAGAGTACACAATCTGGTGCAGTTCTGCATAGAAACCAATCAGTTTTCAGGTTTTCTCAAATCTTAATTGAACAAGCTGAAGTTAGAAGCTGATTGGCTACCATGCACAGCTGCAACCGATTTTTTTGCACTCTCCAGTTTTAGTAAATCAACCCCAGTGTTTTTTATATACTAATGACTGCTGCAGTGGAAACCCCCTCTATAAGTCCATCCACTAGTTAGGGCTACCCACACCTGGTAAAAGAGAAGAGTTCACACTTGGACAGTGACTGTTTGCTGCCTGTGTAGTAAACTGTTCAGCTGTTGCATTATCATTATTTGACGCTATTTGATTGTGCAGTTAATTCTTCCAATGCATTAAAAATCTCTGGGATATCATCTGTCGCGGACCCTACTTCCCCCCCCTTCTTTTCCTCTCTTCTGCACCCCCAGTACTTTACTATCTTCCCCAGCATGGGATTCTTTTCTCCCCCCTGGCTGCTCACTCCTTTGCCTGCCCCCCCACTGTGCTGTCCCTCTCCCCTCCCCAGCAAGGTGCCTGAATGTCTGCTTCTCCGCCTTCATGCTCACTGTGGACAATGAACACATTCCTTGTGTGGGCTCAAAAAGAGGGGGGCGGGGCTGGTTGCTGGGGCAACTGGACGCCAGGCTGGGAGTTGCCTGGCCCACCTGCTGGGACACAAGTCCTAATATATTTAGCTGAGTGAGAGTCTCTCCTGTGTGTAGTTCATCTCTGCTGTTTGGAAGACTGTGTGGCTCTGAGCTGCGGCCAGAGAACACAGAATCCCTTATTGGTTCCTGCGGGCCTCTTCAAACCTTCCTACAACCTGGATTTTGGATTTACCCTGTCCCTTCCTACAACCTGGATTTTGGATTTACCCTGTCCCTTCCTACAACCTGAATTTTGGATTTACCCTGTCCCTTCCTACAACCTGGATTTTGGATTCATCCTGTACCTGCCTGCTGGTGAGTGGATTAACACTGGGCCTACCAGAACTCTGCCTGAACTTTGTCACCTCATTGTTTGCCCTGATCTGTGTGTGGCCCAATCCCTCGCTGGCCAGGACTTTGCCCATTCTATTGGGAGCCCCTGTTACGGACTAACCCGTTTATCTGCAACTCTGTCCTACCCACGTTGGGTCTGACCCTGGGCACCTTTGTTTGGCCCTTTCTTTGTGAACATACCCGCTACCTTTCAATAAAAGGCTTTGTTGGCACTCCTGCTCTCCATGTGCGTTCTGCCTTACCTACACTTCCGTCACACTGGTTGGCAGCGGCGGGATCAGAACGCTGAAGAGGATGGAGAGCAGCCCCCTCACACTGGACCCAACGCGGGGTGGGGAGTACAGAAATTGGACTGTGGCAAGTTTGCAAGAAAAGGCTGGGGAGTTAAGCCTTACCTACAGGGGCCTGTCCAAAGAAGAGCTGGTCACCGCCATTGAGGAAGCCGGCCTTCAGAGAACTGAAAGCTTGAATGCTCCGCCGTCAGAGAATGAACAGAGTGCATCCACCGTCTCAAGTCCCAGGAGCCCTTGGATCACATGGTACGAAGAGGAGATGGCTATCCTGGGGCCCGGGGCCACCTTGGATGACAAGCGGGAGGCTATCCGAAGGGCTCATGAGCGAGAAACCATGAGAGGCCTCAGGGGATATGACCCTCTCCCCAGCCCACGAGTCGGTGGGCCTGATCGGCCAAGGGTGACTCGTAAAGACTTCAAGCCATTTTGTGAAGCTACAGGGGATGTGGAAGGGTTCTTCCAGGACTTCGAACACTTATGTCAGCTGCTGGAGGTGCCCCGTGGAGACTGGGTACGCCACCTAGTGGGCCTGCTGGAAGGGGGTGCGGCTGCTGCCTACCGGACAATGAACGCACAGTGGAATCGAGATTACAGTAGGATCAAACAGACTATACTAGAACACTACGCGGTAACTTCAGAAACCCACCGGATCAAATTCCGGGACCTCTCCTGTCATTCTGAGCCTTCCTTCAAGATGTATGCGCACAAAATCTTGCAGGCCTGCAGACGCTGGCTGGAGGGGGAGCAGGCCTTTACTATTGAACAAGTTGTCCAGGCCTTTCTAAAGGAACAATTCTTTGCCAAATGCCCAGCAGAGGTGCGGGAGTGGGTGAAGGAGAGGGACCCTGGCACCCTTGAGCGGGCTGCTGCACTGGCAGACGAGGCCCTTGCCATTAAACCCCATTGGAAGAGACTGGTAGTCGAGCCGCCCAAAGCCCAGAACACAGGCAGACCACTTCCCAGCAACCCCCTGCCACTCCTCCAGCGCCCTGTCGCCCCAACACCATCCACAGCCCCTTCCTACCGACCTCGTACTTCTGGGCCATTTCTGGACCGCCGGTGCTATGGGTGCAACCAGCCCGGGCATCTTCAGGCCAGCTGCCCTCAGTACCGTCGCACCATGTCTGCCAGCCACAGTCGCCCAGTCAACTACCTAAAGTTGACCCCAGAGGAAGAACCACTACCCCCACCTCCCAGTGACTGGCTGACCCCCACTGTTGCCAATCCTCCTCGGGGAGTCTACGGTGTTCATCCCCTTGTCCCATCCTACCCAGAGCAGAGGCAGCGCCACCTGCAGGAGTTCCTGATTGATGGAGAGAGAACTACGGGATTTCGGGACACTGGGGCCTTCCTCACCATTGCTGATCCCCGCGTGGTAAAACCAGAAGCCATCAAGCCAGGCCCCGGGTTCTTTATTGAAATGGCAGGTGGTACTACGAAACACATCCCCAAGGCGTCGGTTCGCCTTGACTATGGGTTTGGGGAAAAGCGCTGCCAAATTGGAATCATGGCTGGACTACCTGCGGACATTCTGCTTGGAAATGATTTAGGAGAGCTACAGTGCCAATACGTCGGAGCTGTGACCAGGAGCCAAGCCAGCCACGGCCTGCCTGCCGAGAAAACCCAACGGGACTCCCCTTCTGCCCTGGATCCGGTGAGTGTTACCAACCCTGACCAGAATACCACCCTGACCTGGGACCGTGAGAAATTTAAACAGGAACTAGACTCTGACCCCACATTGAGCAAATTACGGTGCTATAGGTGTAACCAACCTGGGCATCTTCAGGCCAGCTGCCCTCAGAACCGTCGCACCACATCCGCCAGCCACAGTCGCCCAGTCAACTACCCAGAGTTGGCCCCAGCGGAAGGACCTCTACCCCAACCTCCCAGTGACTGGCTGACCACCATGGCGCCCAATCCTCCTCAGGGAGTCTACAGTGTTTATCCCCTTGTCCCACCATACCCGGCAGCAGGACCTTCAGTAGGTGAGCCTATTACCACAAGTGCCTCCAAGGAGACCTGCCGAGGTCCCCCTGTCGGCACTTGTAAAATAAAAGGGGGAGGGGTTGTCGCGGACCCTACTTCCCCCCCTTCTTTTCCTCTCTTCTGCACCCCCAGTACTTTACTATCTTCCCCAGCATGGGATTCTTTTCTCCCCCCTGGCTGCTCACTCCTTTGCCTGCCCCCCCACTGTGCTGTCCCTCTCCCCTCCCCAGCAAGGTGCCTGAATGTCTGCTTCTCCGCCTTCATGCTCACTGTGGACAATGAACACATTCCTTGTGTGGGCTCAAAAAGAGGGGGGCGGGGCTGGTTGCTGGGGCAACTGGACGCCAGGCTGGGAGTTGCCTGGCCCACCTGCTGGGACACAAGTCCTAATATATTTAGCTGAGTGAGAGTCTCTCCTGTGTGTAGTTCATCTCTGCTGTTTGGAAGACTGTGTGGCTCTGAGCTGCGGCCAGAGAACACAGAATCCCTTATTGGTTCCTGCGGGCCTCTTCAAACCTTCCTACAACCTGGATTTTGGATTTACCCTGTCCCTTCCTACAACCTGGATTTTGGATTTACCCTGTCCCTTCCTACAACCTGAATTTTGGATTTACCCTGTCCCTTCCTACAACCTGGATTTTGGATTCATCCTGTACCTGCCTGCTGGTGAGTGGATTAACACTGGGCCTACCAGAACTCTGCCTGAACTTTGTCACCTCATTGTTTGCCCTGATCTGTGTGTGGCCCAATCCCTCGCTGGCCAGGACTTTGCCCATTCTATTGGGAGCCCCTGTTACGGACTAACCCGTTTATCTGCAACTCTGTCCTACCCACGTTGGGTCTGACCCTGGGCACCTTTGTTTGGCCCTTTCTTTGTGAACATACCCGCTACCTTTCAATAAAAGGCTTTGTTGGCACTCCTGCTCTCCATGTGCGTTCTGTCTTACCTACACTTCCGTCACATCATCCAATTGTTAGCCTATAATGTTCAATATTTCTTTCTAAATAAATTATGACTGCCCAATCTTCTTACATTCAGATGTGGCAATACACATTACTACATTTTAAACGGTTTGATGTCATTTCCTTGATGCATTGTATTACTGTGTCTTGGAGATATTCATATATATACATGCACAGTTATTTGCAACCACCTCCTCATCCCAGGTATGTCAGAGGCTACAGAGCTATTAGCAGAGTCATTTGCACACGAACAGAGGACCCGACACATCAAACAGCTCCTTCAGGGGTAAGTGCTACAAATACATACTGAAACACTTGTGACAAAGTATGCCTACAATGTTGGCCATACATTGTCATTTTTAAACTGAAGGCTGTCAGGTGGGAGGATGCTTACAGGGCCACCCATGGCTCAAACTTATTCCAGTTCATCAGGAACTGACCAAAATTTGCTCTGTGTAAAGCTAGGTTTTGTTTTTAATTTCAAATTTTATTTTATGTTTTTTTTTTTTTTTATGAACACATACTGTAGACATACACAAAAACAGAGAAAGCATATCTCAAAATACATAGCAAGCCAAAAACAGCCACCAAATACACAAAAAAAAAAAAGAGAGAGAGAAAAACCACAGTCATAATAATCATTAAACATTAAACTTTGCGGATAGGACCTATTTTTACCAAAACCACTATGTCTAAAAAGGCTTGTACCCTAGCTCAATACCAAACTCACGTGGGCTATCCACAGTGACCAAATTGAGTCAAACCTCTTAGATGAATTTCTGCCAAGGGTTCAATAGCAATGGCAAAAAGCAAGGGGTGACAAAGGGCACCCCTGCCTAGTGCCACAAAAAAGCTTAAAAGGAGAAGACTGTACACCATTGACCCTGATGGAGGCCCTGGGGACTAAATACAATAATTGAGCCCATTGGCAAAAATGTAGAGCCAAAGCCAAATTTCTCTAAAACAGTCCAAAGATAGGGCAATTCTATACTATCATAAACCTAATGGCATCCAATGCCAAAAAGGCATGATTGATCCTTAGAATTGACAGATGGAATCTGCATATTAAGATAAGCCAGTCTAATATTTACTGCAGTAGACATACTGTATTTGGCAAAAAGCCAGCTTAGTCAGGATGAACAATATCATTATCACCATTTCAGTCTGTTGGCCCAAACCTTGGCCAATATCTTAACATCAGTCGACAGTAAATAAATCGGGCGATCTGACTCTGGGTACAGAGAATACTTATCTTTTTCAGGCTAACTATAACTGTAGCATCACGCATTGAATCCGGAAGACACCCCTCCAATAAAGCTGCATTAAAAGTTTTAAGTAGTGCAGGCAGCAATCATTTACCATAATTTTTATAAACTTCAGTCAGTATACTCTCTATCTCTGGTGCTTTGTTAGTCGGAAAACTAGCCACTGCAGCTTCCAATTCTGATTAAGTAAGGGGGGCACTGAGAAATTCTTCATCTGCCTGTGATTGCCCAGGAGAATTGATGGTGTTAAGATAAGGGGTCAACTTGGCTAAGGTATAATTAGACCATGATACATATAATTCTTGGTGAAAAGAGGAAAAAAAAATAGACAGAATAGAGCCTATATTAGTACACACCCACCCCTCTTGATCTACCAGCTACCTCCCCTTCTGCCCAGGTCAGTTGTTTCTGAATAAAATGTTTATTTCGGGCCCTATCTAACAGCAATGAACCTAAATCTGACTTTGGTCCCCAGAGCCTCCTTGACATGTTCCAGCTCTCTGCATGACGATATTTTAATAATGCCTACTTGTTTAATTAAAAGGCCTTGAAAATAAGCCTTAAGGGCATCCCATACTATACTAGGTGGTGCTGATCCTTCATTCTGAGTGATACAAATCCCAAGATGGGACAACAAGGAGTCCTCAAGAAATAGATCCAGCCAGAATAGGTTCAGATGCCAAGTGATTACCATTGCCCCTGGGCGCCCGGAGGTTAATACGTTTTAATGGAAATGATCGGAAATGCCTTTGGCTCTATTACCACATCCTTAAAGGCCAAGGCAAGATCTGCAAAGCACAAAACCAGATCGATTCTGGACAATGAGCCAAACAGCGTTGCCAACTTACCAGATTGAAGATTACTGACACAACACCCAAAATTTACTGGCACAGCCACGTGTTACTGGCATTTCCAAAAGTTACAAAATGACAGTTTTAAGTGTAAATTTCAGTATTTAGGCTACAAGTACAATATGCAATTAGCAATGTGATTTAAGGTAGATATTAAGGCAAAAAAAATAAGTAAAAATATTATTTTATTTTCGATATAGTAAGAACGTAGCACAGGGACAGGGCTCAGGAGGACAATAAATTAGAATGAGGGCATGAAATGGATTCTCGCAGTGACACTAACAGCAGTGTGCAGCAGCACAGATGATGTTGATGTTGAGCTCCCGTATCAACCCCACATCAATCAGACCTGACCCGGCACCCCAATTCAAGTGGACCCTCGCAGTGGGTAGTCAGTGTACTGCTCCCCCTGCCATCCGTACCACTGCTGAGCCTCCGGTTTGGGCGGCATCTGGGACCAGGTGTCGCTTGACCAAGGTGAGAGTGGCTCCCGTGTCTCGGAGACCTTGAGTGGGCATTCCATTTAACTGGACCGATTGTAGATGGTGCTGTTGGTTCTCTGTAGCGGCTTGCACCGGTTTAGCTTCATGAAGGGTGTGTTCCTCAGTGTGTTTGAACCTGGGTACGACTAGGGGAACCTCTGTGGGATAGTAGGGGACAGTTGTCCGTGCTGAAGGGGGTGACCCTGGTCGGATCCATGCAGCTTGATTCCTGCTCTGGGTACAGTCTCGTCGATAGTGCCCAAACTGCTTGCACCTGTGGCACTGTACCCCACTGCGGGACGGGTATCTGGTGTTTGGAGGAGTTTCGCCCCCTCTGTAGTAGTAGTGGTCCTGTGGTGCGAGCCTGCTGCCGGGTCACAACCGGATAAGCTTCGTGGATGGTAGATTGGGGAACAAAAGCTGAAGTCAGCTCCCCCAAGTCGCTGCCCAAAATAACGTCTGCGGGTAAATCCTGCATCATGCCCACCTCCACATTCCCATTCCCCGCTCCCCAATTCAGGTGTACCTTGGCAGTGGGGATCTGGTAGATCATAGCCCACTAGGAAATGTCCTTGAATGAAGGTAACAACACAGCCAGCACTTGGCTACATCCCTGCTACATTACTAGCCTTGCTGCTGCCTGCTGTGACCTAACCAGCTCTGACTGTTGAACCTCTCCTGATTTCAGCACATGGTTTGTGAGTATGCAAGTGTCCCATAAAGAACGAGAAATAAAACAGGATTTTTTTTTACCAAAAAGTTTATAAAGCAACACAGCTCCTCTGTGTTTGTAATTCCTCTCTTTTCTACAAAACCTAACACAACTTTTTTTTTTTTTTTTGCCAGGCAGCAATATAACCCAATTGTCTCTGAATATTGGAATCCTGTGTCCTTTAACCACTTCAGCTCCGGAAGATTTACCCCCCTTCATGACCAGGCCATTTTTTGCGATACAGCACTGCGTTATTTTAACCAACAATTCTTGTGACACTGTACCCAAATATCATTTTTGTCCTTTTGTTCCCACTAATAGAGCTTTCTTTTGGTTGTATTTGGTCATCTCTGCTGTTCTTAATTTTTGCGCTATACACAAAAAAAGACCGACAATTTTGAAAAAAACAATTTTTTTTATAATTTATAACATGGCCAATAAATTTTTTTCTAAAAAATCTAATTTCTTCATCAATTTAGGCCAATATGCATTCTGCTACATAAAAAAATGAATCCAAATAAGCGTACATTGATTGGTTTGCACATAAGTTATATTGTCTACAAACTAGGGATATATTTATGGAATTTTTATTTTTAATTTTTACTAGTAAGGGCGGCAACCAGTGACTTATAGAGGGACTGCAATATTGTGGCAGACAAATCGGACACTAACTGACACTTTTTACACTTTTTTGGGAACCAGTGACGCTAATACAGTAATCAGTGCTAAAAATATGCACTGTCACTCTACTAATGACTCTGGCAGGGAAGGGGGTAACATCAGGGGTGATCAAAGGGGTAACTGTGTGCCTAGCCTGTGTTTAGTGTAGAGTGGGAGGTGCTTTTACTAGGGGAAGGCATGGATCCATGACCCTGCTTTGCAGGAACTCAGGATCCATGCCTTCTGTACTGACAGAACGGCAATCTGCCTTGTTTATATAGGCAGATCACTGTTCTGCCTGTGTTCAGAATGGTCAGCAGGTGCCAGCGGACATCGAGTCTGTGGGGCCCGCTGATCGGTTCCCGCTGTGTAGAATTACAGTGGGAGCAAACTGCCGGTCGCACACATTCGTGCCCGCTAGCCGGAAGTGCAGAATTACGTATATATATATATACACATGATCCTGCACAGCGTGGCTGCCAGGGGCGGACGTACAGGGGTCGCCATGGCGACCGGGCCCCATGCTGCAGGGGGCCTGAGAGGGCCCCCTGTATGTATAGAGATGGGGAGCGGCAAGCGCAGCTGAGACCGAGCTCCCCGATAAATCGGCACTGAAGGAGCTGGTCTCTCACAAAGCAAAGTGAAAGCAGAGTGTGTGCTGTGCTCTCTGCCTCCCCCTACAGTGCAATACCCGGCAGGAAGGTACAACAGTCCTCTCTCTGCCGTCTTTTACAAAAAGGCTTTCTGTATGTATGTATTTATATGCATGTATGTGTGTGTATGTATGTGTGTGCATATGTGCATCTATATATGTATGTGTGTGTATGTATGTGTATGTATGTGTGTGTATGTATGTGTATGTATGTGTATGTATGTGTGTGCATATGTGCATCTATATATGTATGTGTGTACTGTATGTATGTGTATGTATGTGTGTGTACTGTATGTATGTGTGTGTATGTATGTGTGTGCATATGTGCATCTATGTATGTATGTGTGTGTATGTATGTGTGTGTATGTATGTGTGTGCATATGTGCATCTATGTATGTATGTATGTGTGTGTGTGTACTGTATGTGTGTGTGTATGTATGTGAGTGTGTGTGTGTGTGTGTATGTATGTGTGTGCATATGTGCATCTATGTATGTATGTATGTATGTATATGTGTGTGTGTGTGTACTGTATGTGTGTGTGTATGTATGTGTGTGTGTGTGTGTATGTATGTGTGTGCATATGTGCATCTATGTATGTATGTGTGTGTGTGTGTGTACTGTATGTGTGTGTACTGTATGTATGTGTGTGTATGTATGTGTGTGCATATGTGCATCTATGTATGTATGTGTGTGTGTGTATGTGTGTGTACTGTATGTATGTGTGTGCATATGTGCATCTATGTATGTATGTGTGTGTACTGTATGTGTGTGTATGTATGTATGTGTGTGCATATGTGCATCTATGTATGTATGTGTGTGTGTGTATGTATGTGTGTGTACTGTATGTGTGTGTATGTATGTGTGTGCATATGTGCATCTATGTATGTATGTGTGTGTACTGTATGTGTGTGTATGTATGTGCGTGCGTGCATGTATGTATGTATGTGTGTGTGTGTGTGTTTATATGTGTGTGGATATATGTACGTGAGTGTGCTTCAAGGTATTACCTATTTGAGTTTATGGACTTTTAGGGACTTTTAAATGATTTTAAGCTGAAGTGTGCAGTAATTCATCTCTATACATACAGGGGGCCCTCTCAGGCCCCCTGCAGCATGGGGCCCGGTCGCCATGGCGACCCCTGCGACCCCTGTAAGTCCGCCCCTGTATGTGTGTTTTACTTTGTTATACATTGGAAAAAAAAAGTGTCAAAAATATGCTTTTTCGGGGGGGCCTTCATGATTTCTTGCATCGGGGCCTTGATCAATCTAGTTATGCCTCTGGTGGCTGCCCTGTAGCAGTAAAACTGAGATAGGGCAGTTGGCAAGTCCAAGAACCAGATTTTATGCAAAGTACAATAATCCTTGTTGATTGCTTTAATTTTTTTTCTTCCTCTTTGTGGCCACCCTCTCATCACTTAAGTTATTATGCAAAAAAAAACTTCTTCTTAGATAAGATAATGAAACAGCTAAACGGTTAGGTTAACTGATAACACCGAAGTCATGTGAGATAACATCATTCAAAGTAACCTCCGGTGAAAACTAACATCAGACTGCTGTACACAGTCTAATACATAGGATCACCTGCAGAAATGGCATTTCATGTGTTCCTATCCCTGGCATTCTTCCGTTTGTTGCATCCTGTTTTCTGTGACTTTGAACCTATCACTGGAGATGATGCCAAATTTTGTCAAGGTGACCTTCATGTAATCTACCCCAGTGTGGGAGATGTTTCTTGTGTGTACGTTCCATACTGCTTTGGGTATGCCCAATGTCTGAGAAAAGTTTTGGGCTCCCCATGGATACGATATCCTCATGCTAAACCAGAAGAGTTTTACACCCTGATAATGGTGGATCCAGATGCTCCAAGCAGATCCAATCCAATACACAGATTCTGGAGGCACTGGTTGGTCATTGATATTCCAGGTGATGTTCTCCTAAGAGGAAAAGGAGTAACTGGAACTGTCGCTTCTCCTTATTATCCACCAAGTCCACCAGCTCATAGTGGATATCACAGATACCAATTTCTGCTATACATTCAAAATCCTGGCATTTCTCCTTCTCTCAAAGACAGTGAAAGATCTCTGGGTCCTTGGGATGTCTATGCTTTTGCCCACCGCAGCGGACTGAAAGATCCTGTTGCTACAACTCAGTTTATGACCAGAAATCCATGGATGTAGGATATTTTTAAAACACATGCAAATTCTTGATATTTTTCTCTGGTATGTTTCTTTGTTGTATCTTGTATTCATGAACTCAAACGTCACATGCCTGATCAAGGGGTCCTGCGAGGCTCCGAGATGTAGTTTTTGCTATAATGATGTGATCGCTAAATAAAGCCTTGGACCTGTTCAGGAGATCCTTGGTGTGCTAGTGACATTCTCTCGCTTTGTATTCATAAACTAACATGCAATCATTTATAGTGGGTATGTGATAATCACATAGCATCCCTGTTAGAAGCAAATATTTGTTAATATAAACTATATTACCAAAAGTATTGGGACACCTGCCTTTACACGCACATGAACTTTAATGGCATCCCAGTCTTAGTCCATAGGGTTCAATATTGAGTTAGTAGCCCATCCTTTGCAGCAATAACAGCTTCAATTCCTCTGGGAAGGCTGTCCCTAAGAGATTTAGGACCGTGTCTATGGGAATGTTTGATCATTCTTCCAGAAGCGCATTTGTTAGGTCAGGCACGGATGTGGACAAGAAGGCCAGGCTCACAGTCTCCACTCTAATTCATCCCAAAGGTGTTCTATCGGATTGAGGTCAGGACTCTGGGCAGGACAGTCAATTTCTTTCACCCCAAACTCACTCATCCATGTCTTTATAGACCTTGATTGTGCACTGGTCAAAATCATCTGGTATAGGGGGGGAATATGGTGTGGGGTTGTTATTCAGGAGTTGGGCTTGGCCACTTAGTTCCAGCAAAGGGAACTCTTAAGGCATCAGCATACCAAGACACTTTGGACAATTTCCTGCCCCCAACTTTGTGGAAACAGTTTGGGGATGGCCCCTTTCTGTTCCAACATGACTGCACACAAGTGCACAAAGCAGGGTTCAAAAAGACATGGATGGGGGTGGAGGAACTTGTCTGGCCTGCACAGAGTCCTGACCCCACCGCGATAGAACACCTTTGGGAGGAATTAGAGTGGAGACTGCAAGCCAAGCCTTCTCGTCCAACATCAGTGTATGACCTCACAAATGCACTTCTGGAAGAATGGTCAAACATTCCCATAGACACACTCCTAAACCTTGTGGACAGCCTTCCCAGAAGAGTTGAAACTGTTATAGCTGCAAAGGGTGGGCCAACTCAATATTGAACCCTGCAGACTAATGCCTCGTACACACGCGTCGATAGTTGACCGTGAATTTTCGGCCAACGTCCGATCGGCCGATTTTCGGCTTGTTAGTATGATGCTTTCGACAACCGACTTTTCGGCCGAATAAAATCTGGTGGGCAGGCTATAAAATTTTTGTTGGCCGTCAACACAAAGGACCGATTTTCTGTCAGTCAGTACAGATTTTAAGACTGAGATGACATTAACCACTTTACCACCGGAGGATTTTGCTGTCTTCCGTCCAGGCCACTTTTTGCGATTCGGCGCTGTGCGAATTCAACTGACAATTGCACGGTCGTGCGACGCCGTACCTAAACGAAATTTACGTCCTTTTTTTCCCACAAACAGAGCTTTCTTTTGGTGGTATTTGATCACCTGTGCGATTTTTACTTTTTGCGCTATAAACAAAAAAAGAGCGTTTATTTTGAAAAAATAACAATATTTTTAACATTTTTTTATATGAAATTCCCCCCAAAAAAGATGTAAAAACCAATTTTTTTAAAAATTTTTGGCCAATTTGTTTTATGCTACATATGTTTGGTAAAAAAAATCGCAATAAGCGTATTTTGATTGGTTTGCGCAAAAGTTATTGCGTTTACTAACAAAGGGAAAGATTTCTGTCATTTTTGGTGTTTTTTTTTAACGCGTAATGGCGGCGATCTGCGATTTTTTTTGCGGGACTGCGACATTGCGGCGGACAGATCGGACCCTTGACTGACATTTTTGACACTTTTGGGGGTACCAGTGACATTACTGCAGTAATCAGTGCTATAAATATGCACTGTTACTGTAAAAATGACACTGGCAGGGAAGGGGTTAATTTTATTGGAGAGGGAGGGGTTAATGTATGCCTGGTGCTTACTGACGTGTAGGGGGGGAGGTGACTGTGTGAGTCATGGACAGATCGGATGTCCAGCTATGCTGAACGGTCCGATCTGTCACTCCCTGTCACTATGGAGATCCGCCCGCTGTGTTTACACACAGCGGGCGGATCTCCAGACTCGATCCCCGACGATCGGGTAAGAGCAGCGGCGATCGCCGCTGCTCCTCCCCTGGCCCGACTCCTGCTGTGAATGAAAACAGCGGGAGCGAGCCTCCGGCGGCGCGCAAGCGCCGCCCAGAAGGGGGAGTGTCCAACGACGTTAATACTACGTCGCTGGACGATAACGAACCACTCTGCCGCAGTAGTATTACTGTGAGCGGTTCTAGAGTGGTTAAAGTTCATGTGGGTGAACTTTTGTGGTTAGATTTCCTTCAGATTTTCCTTTTCTATGTAGTGCACGGGCCTGTCAGATTGCATACAAATTCAAAGTGTTTAGGTTTGACCTCATATTATATGGTTTTGGTAAATCTAAAGGAAAGTGGAACAAGAAAATTGTATAGTGTATGGCCAGCCTAAGTCTAAAGGAAAAAGTCTTCAGAAAATCTTATAGTGTGTTTATGGCCCATTAGAGTTGTCACCAGAACAAGAAGAGAGGGGAATTCCTCTGGTGGGGACAATTGTTCCAGTGAGGAGATTTTCTGCATTTTGGAAGGATTTTCTCTTACTTAAGCTGGATACACACTATAAAATTTTCTTTAAATTTTTGCCTTTAGATTTACTATATAATAGGAGGTCAAACCCAAACACATTCAATGTGTATGCAATCAGTCAGGCCCTTGTACTACATAGTTGAAGGTAAATCTAAAGGAAATCAAACAACTAAAGTTGTATTGTGTATATCCAGCTTTACCATTGTGTCTTTAGAAGGAAGAGGGAAACCATCGCACACTGCAATAAAAAAAAAAAAAAAAAAAGACAGGAGTTTTAATCATTCCCTACTAGATCCTAAACTAAAACATTTTAAAAACACCAGCTTTAAAGTAGAACTATAGGCCAATTTATTTTCCTGGTGCCTCCATGGCAGCATAAAAAACTAACACCCACACAACATTCCCTTTTTGTCCTCATGGAACGCACAGCCAGTGTGAAGAGAAAAAACCCTTACCTGCCACCTTTGGTGGTTGTCCACGCAGGTTAAGCCTCTCCTGTAGTGCAGTCCCTGACCTTGAGATGCTAAATGCTCTAATAAGGCAGGGAACCCCTTCTGTGGATCTTTTGGGGTGAAAAACCGGGTGCTAACCAGCCCCACGTACAGCAGTGCAGCCAGGACTATGTTCCTCAGAAGAGCTGTCAGTGTCTGAAACCTGCCTCCAAGAAGTGAGTGGATCCATTCAACTGTGACACCGCATTTCAAAGATAAGTATGTTTTCTCTTTTTTTTTTAATTTATCTGTGAATGGCCTCAAAAGTTGTGTGTTACATCTCCTCTCAGATGGGTACAGCTACACCATGTTCCAGTATGCATTCTAGTGGCAATTGTGGAAGAGAAAGCTAAGTGTCTACATTCAAGGGAATGGTGCATTATGCTGAACAGGTGAAGTGGATAGAGCTCACATGGGGGCCATCTTTGGTTTGGGCAAGTACTCCTCCAGTGGCCATCTTGGAGTTGGTCAAGACTACTTGGAAACCATCTTAGAAGTGGGCAAAGTGAGAAGTTTGTAAAGGACCAGGAGGCAGGCAGAAGAGTTAAGGAATGTTGGGTTAAAGACCCAGCGGCTTCTAGATAGGGCATTTACATGATGGAACTGTATGCCAGCACGTCCATAGCCACAAACCCTGCATCAAGGGCCATTTCTGGCTGCCTAGCGAATAGATATGCCCATACTCATGTCTCAGTGTGGCATTATTATTATACCTGACTAAATATCAGTGTTCCAGCTGCCCTTCACTGTGAGCTCACTGCAAAACAAAGATACATACGGTTCCTGAAGGTTAGGGTCATCAGACCAGGTAGGTATTTTGCTGCTAAAAGAGTGCATTCAGGTGCTAACTGACCTCAACCTTGGCTAATGAGCCCAGGCTGTCCCACTGACAGGAATATGCATGAGAGGAGCACCAGAAATCCAGTTCAAGGTAGAGAAAATCCTCTTCCATACTGCAAATGCTAACACTATGGCCTAAAGAGTGGTCCAGGACTGCCTTAATAAGGCAGACAGAAGCTTTGGTCCATTCTGCAGGGAATTGCTTTGAATCCTGGGTGAAGCTGCATATACAAAATAATGTGTAAAAATTGCCTTAAAGAAGGTGACAGAAGGTAATCCACCCCACTATTTATAGCCGCAAAGGAATACCATGAGCTTGGATGAAATTGCATTTTCAAGATAGTGTGTCAAGATTGCCTTAAAGGAGTAGACAGAAGCTCTCCTGCCCACTATTCATAGCCGCAAAGGTTTGCTGTGGGCCTGGGTGAAGTTACCGTATCCAAGTTATTGAGAATACCTCAAGCTGCATTCCAATACTGTTGCTTCCAACTGCATAAAGCCTCCCTCAGTAGAGAGTAGGCCAACTGCTGGAAAGGAAGAACAGAGAGGATAAGATGGTACTTTATGTTCAGCATAAGACTTTGCAACTGCTGACCATTCTCTTAAAGGTAGATAAGTTTACCATGACTGGAGCCAGGTAAGAAACCAGAGCAGGCTCTAGATAAGAGAGTTGCCACAGCATTTCCTCAGTTGGAAGACGTAGCTTGCATTGCCTTCCAGGGACAGGTTCTCTTTGAGACAGTCCAGGTCAACCGCATTAGAGATACAGCTGAAATTGTACACAAGCCTTCTTCCGCTAGTAATGAGAAGAGTACAGATTGCAAGGTCCCTTTCTCCTTCTAATTGTTAAGAAGCGTCTTTTCTTCATTTGTGGTCTCTGCATATCCTCTGAAGGTTTTCTGGGTCAAGGTGCTTCTGCCCCTAGTGTGGTGGCAAACAGTTTACTATCCAAGAGCCCATGGTGGCATTATTTGGTATGCCTCTTGAAGCATTAAGGGTCTGGGTTCAGATGCAGATTTTCCATACAAAACATACTAAATTTGCATTTGCATCCCTTCGCCTGGGACACTTTCTGGCTTGATGGGCATCTAAGATAATTATTGTTCCCATCTGGGGGTGGGCTCGGGTGTGTTCAAGGTACTGGTCCCGGCCAGCCCATCCACGTCCTGCGGTGCTGCTGGTCACAGGTGGGGGGGGCATTTCCCGGTCCACAGCTGTGCAGGCCAGGGGGGTGTCTCACTGCCTGTGATTGGCAATGTGCTGTTTCGGCTTCCTGGTGGGGTCAAGTGGGTGGGTGGGTTAGGGCTGGGGTCATGGGCGCGCCTGAGCCCATCTCTATTCCCATCCCTTAAGCAATTTCTGTGCCTTGTTTTTGGGCACATGCACTACCATTCTGGTATCCTGCCCCTGATTTATTGGTCAGCACCTCATGTATTAGGATGCATAACCCAGTACTGGCCTCATTGCCTTCCTGAAATATTCTCATAGAGAGATCCTTAGATGGGGAATAATTGGTGCAGGATCTATTGAGCAACTGGAAATGGTCCTCCAGATATTCCAGTAATTTGGATAGGTTCATACACACTCTAGTCTCAGATTCAAGCTGTCTGTACCAGGAGTGATCTGGATCTCCACTTTTGTATGAGAGGCCTAGAATTGAGGGTAGCCACATGTGAGGCAATTCCTTTGGCCTGGTTTCACCCCAGGCTTTTACAGGCCTCTATTCTTTGAGGGACAAGTTGACTTCGCCTTTGGTCAGGTGATTTCCCTATTGCTAAGGCTCAGGGGTCTGGCTCTCATGCAAGGAAATCCTCTCTTCCTTTTCTAACCACTTGCCGATCACCCGCCGCAGTTTTACTGCGGCAGGCTGGCTCGGCTGCGCAAAATGACGTAGCCCTACATCGGCCGCACGCGTGGTGCTGGGGGGCGAGGGGATGCCACTGGGCAGCGGGAAAGCCGATCCACGGGATCGGCAGCCGCGACTGCCGCCGGGCACCTGTGATGTCTCCCCGCTGAGAGAGAAGGACGGACAGCTGTTGTAAATACAGCCGACCATTCTTCTCTCTGAAATGATCACAGACGTCTGTGATCCTTCTACATAGGATCATAGGTCTCAATGATTATTTCAGAAGCCCACCCCCCCCCCCCCTTAGTTATAAACCACTCCCCTAGGCTCACATTTAACCCTTTGATCACCCACTAGGTTAACCACTTCCCTGCCAGTGTCATTAGTACAGTAACAGTGTATATTTTTAGCACTGATTACTGTAGTAATGTCAGTGGTCCCCCCAAAAGTGTCAAAAATGTCAGTTAGGGGTTCGGTCTGTCCACTACAATGTCGCAGTCCCGCTAAAAATTTCAGATCATCGTCATTACTAGTAACCAGGACTGCTGTTAGAAATCGCGGGGCCCCGTATAGACTACCTGGCAGGGCCCCCCCCAAGAAAATATTAAATATATATTTAGCTAAAATTACAACAAAATCATTATTAGCAGACAGAAATATAACATAACTCCTGCTAAATCTAAAAAAAAAACTATGTTAAATAAAAAAGAAGATGAGATGAGAAAAATATACAGGCTGGGCAGTTGGAGCTCAGTGATCAGAGAGACAGAGAGAGAGAAACAAAGTTACAATTTACAAATAAACTCCTGAGCAGAGATAAGTGCTGGGGGGGGGGGGGGCCCACACAAGGGAGGGGGATTAGTGAGGGACAACTGTCTCTTTCTCAACAGATAAAAGGGAGAGGGACAGATAAGATTCAGGTGCTGGAGGAAGATTTCTGTATTTGTTGTCCATCACTAATCCCCCTCTCTGTGTGGGCCCCCCTGTGTGCTCGACCCCCTACAAGAGGGCTGGTGGTCCCCCCCTATCAGCGGCCCTGCTAGTAACTAAAAAATAAAAATGACATGTCTTTCCCCTAGTTTGTAGATGCAATAACTTTTGCGCAAACCAATCAAAATACGCTTATTGCGATTTTCTTCACCAAAAATATGTATCAGAATACAAATTGGCCTAAATGGATGAAAAATTTTGATTTTAATTTTTTTTTTTTGGGGAATGTTACATAGCAGAATGTGAAAAATATTGTTTTTTTTTGTCTATAGTGCAAAATAATAAAAATCGCAGAGGTGTTCAAATAAAATGACCAAAAGAAAGCTCTATTTGTGGGGAAAAAAATTACAATAATTTCATTTTGGTACAGTGTTGCACGACTGTGCAATTTTCCGTTAAAGTAACGCAGTGCCGAATCACAAAAAATGGCCTGGTCATTAAGGGGGCAAATCCTTCAGATCCAAAACTGGTTAAGGAATCCCCATGGAAAGACACCTAAGACAGTGGATCATTATGGGGAAGAGACTTAGACACCCTTGATATCAAGGGGCTTGGTTGTCTTTGGAATATTGTTTTCCAATTAAATAATCCATGAAGGGCACCTCATCCATATAGTGAGTTCCCTTAACTGCTGCCCCTTTAAGTGAAAAACACTAAAAACAAAAATAAAACATATAAAGCAGGCGCTGTTAAGTGATGGCTAATGTAGATATAATGGAAAATAATATACAAATGTGGCAATAGTGTGAACACAACAATACACTATTGTTATATAACCAGCAGAAATTATTAAATGTGAAGCATTCACAGTCCATATACAAAGAAGTCGTCTTAAGTGGAATAAATTAGTGCTCAATAAATGCTGTCACCCACACCATGCCTTCTTATTTTGATAAAAATGCTCCAACTCATGATAAGACTCATAAATCTGCTCACCAAAAGCCCTAGGTCCCAGGGGCCATACAGCCTTATCAGCAATCAGAACACCTGGATAGGTCTGCACCTCTCCATTCCCTCTCGGATGGCCAATGTTGATTATATGGAGGTAAAACAGAGACACCAATAATAATGCAACACTGTTTTATTAAATATTAAAATTCCACCACACACACACATCAATGGTTAGGCTTACATAGAATGTGCCCTGATCGGCACCAGCTCAGATCGCATATCAATTGCATCCACTTTCCTCAACCATGTAATGGGATTGGGCTCACCCCTCTCTAAATGCTCCGAGAAGCCGGCGTGTGTTCCACGGAGTCGCCGGAAGTGACGTCACTGGTTAGTAAGGAAGTGTAGACAGGCGGACATCAATGCACTTCACCGTATGGCGTCTTCAAGAAATCAGCAGAATTGCACCCCCTGCCAAACAAAAATCTGTCTGAAGGCTAGACATCCTAACTAACTATGCTACAAGTAACGTTTGTACATATATACACAAAATGGACAGTGAATGGCCTTTCCAGGGCCCAAAGATCCTCCGCAAGCATGCAAAGGAAAGGGTGTGCACATAGCAACGTTTGCATCCTACATACTCACAGTGAGACTGCCCTCTCCGCAGAGGCAACCTGACTCTTTCCTATCCTAGTCAGACCCTCAAGTTAGGATGAAGAAATGCGGAGTCCACCCGACTGGTGTTCATAATGTCCTTCTCTCCGTAACACCAAGGCAACACATCTGCTGGCTGCAGGCTATTAAAAGAAGAGCAATTTGGGCAGCAATTCGGACAAAGTTTCTCCCAACAATTTGTGAGATCTTCGCAAATTGTCTTTTAAACAAAGTATCTTTGCAAAGTGTCCTTTCTCAGGACTCCTCTTTAGCAACAGTAGTGGCCCAAGGCCAAAAAGATCTTCACAAAGTGTCCTTTAGAAGGATGTCTCTGTGAACTAGGGGTTTAACCCCTCCAGGTAGCAGCCCCTGGATTTAACAGAAGTGTTTTGTGGCAAAAGTTCTTTCTCCCAGGTGAAGAAACTGTAGCAGTTTCGCTGATCTGCATCTTCTTTTGCAAAGATAGAAGGGAAGGAGGATTTTGGAAAAGGGCTCCTAGCCCTACAAGCAACTTAGGATACTATTCAGGCACACTAGCTCCTTTGTAACACAAACTTCCAGCTGAAACAAGAACTCAGCACACCTCAGTAGTAATGGTCAGGATGAGGTACATGGATGATCTTGCCTTCAGGACTCCCGATACTGATGGCCCAGGCTTGGCCTTTTCAAATCGGGCGGTTGACCTCCACTCGGTCAATGTAGATGGACCACCCCAGATTCCAATTGGCCTCGATTGACAGAAGGTGTCCCATAATTGAAGCTTGGACTGGTTCCTATGTGGCTTGGGGACATAATGGAAGTCCCAAACAGCTTCTTAAGCAAGCATAACAGGCTGTCTATAACGAAATTCTGACTCGTTTTGTCATATCATACATTTTCAAAGGATATTGCCAGCTTAAACTAGAGGAATCTCCGGTATTTAATTGTAATTTGATAAAAAAGCGGATCCCACCTGTGAAACAGCTGCCAAGCGTCACCATACCAGTCAAAATGGCGGCGGCTTGCATTCTTAGCCTCACTTAGGCGTGAGCCGGATAACGCGACATCACTTCCGGTCTCAACCAGAAGTGAGGTATTGACCGCGTCATACCCGGAAGTCAATATACCGCTACTGTCGATGGAAACCAGCTGTAGCATCACGCCAGGAGGAGGAACATTGGTGACAGTGGATCCGCACATCAACAGAACACAGGAATTAGATGGCATAAAACTTAACTACACATAAATATCAGCTTATGACTCATAAGTAAAAATGTGAGACATATAAACCGCTGAGGACATTCAATATGAGAATGAACAAATGTGCAGACATAGATTATAACAAATAAATGGGATGTAAAAATCATGAAAGCCAAAAAAAAACTTATGACAAAGATAAATGGAAAAAATAAATAAAATTATAAAATATATATGTATGTGTGGACAAAAAGTATATACATTAAAATAAAGAGGAAGTGGGCATAAAAGGCATATATTATGTAAAAATAAACAAAAACAAAAATGGTCCTAAGGAAAAAATCCTAAAATGACAAATATAGGAGATGTCACGGAAAAGATCAAAAAATGTGTGGAAGTGCCCATCGATGGGATTATCAACCATTTAGGAGGCATTGATAAATGCGTTGATATCCCATTCGATGTTCACGCCATATGGTGAATAGGACTGGAGGGTGTATATCCAACAAGTTTCACGACGTGAAACTCCATGTTTATTGGAACCACCTCTCCAGGGGGCAGTGAAATGATCAATAATTTGAAATAATGTACATCTGGGATCTTTTTGATGGTAACATAAATAATATTTGGGTATATTGTGATTACCAATATCATCCAAGGTAAAAGTAATGTGCTCGTTTACCCTAATGCAAAAAGGCCTAGTGATACGTCCCACATATTGTTTCTGACAAGGACAGGTCAGTAGGTACACAACATTGGTGGTAGTGCAGGTGGAAAACATTTTTTTTATGACACATGGAATGGGTGACTGTAGATTGGAAAGATAAAAATTTCCTTCTACCGTCACAATTCAGTTTACACACCCTGCACCTCTGACATGGGAAGAAATCGACCATGTCCAAATAAAATTTGGGTTTAACCGGTGGATCCAATACATTAGGGGCCAACCTCCCCTTAAGGGAAGGTACACCCCTAAAAGTAACCACTGGACTATCAGGGAGAATGGGACCTAGAATTCGGTCATTTTTCAATATATCCCAATGTTAGTGGAAAATGTTTTTAATTTGTTTATGTTGGACAGAATATTCTGTAAACAGGGACCATTTTGTGAAATTGGAGTTATCTCTATTACTAGAGGTAGAATTAGCCAGTAACTGGGCTCTGTCTTTATGGGCAACTTCAGTGATAGCAATATCCAAGACATCGGCTTTATATCCCTTGGCTACAAACCTTTCTTTGAGGACTTGTGATTGTTTGAAAAAATCTTCAACAAGTGTGCAATTTCTCCTATCCCTCAGATTATAGGGTCTACTCAATAAAGAGAGAATTACAGGAAATTGAAAACGGAATTTGAAACTTAAGGCCAAAGTAGCAGAGTTGGAATCATTTTCCCATTCAGCTGCACTACTTCTGCCTAAAGTTTAAAATTCTCATCCCAATTCCCTGCAATTCCAAAGTGTCAAATGTGCTCAGGTGTGACCATACAAAAAATGTAATATGTAAATATAAATAAAGTGCAAAGTGTAAATTAGTATGATAAAACCTAATTATACTATCTGGTATAATTAGGTTTTATTGTACTTATTTACACCTTGCACTTTATATATATTTACATATTACATTTTTTTGTATGGTCACACCTAATACCTAACTACAGTGTTTTGTATATACTGAGCCACCCACTTCATGCTGTACACTTTGAGCCACTAATTTTATGTATTCTGTACATATAGAGATGCACACTGTATTATGTACACATTGAGTCACCCATTGCCTGCATACTTTACCCAGCAAGCCACATGCTGTAGTTTGAACACATTGAGCCACATACTGTATGCTATACACACAAAGCCACATACTGTATGCTATACACACTACGCCACATACTGTATGTTATACACACAAAGCCACATACTGTATGCTATACACACTACGCCACATACTGTATGCTGTACACACTACGCCACATACTCTATGCTGTACACACTACGCCACATACTGTATGCTATACACTCTACGCCACATACTGTATGCTATACACACAAAGCCACATACTGTATGCTATACACACTACGCCACATACTGTATGCTATACACACAAAGCCACATACTGTATGCTATACACACTACGCCACATACTGTATGCTATACACACTACGCCACATACTGTATGCTATACACACTACGCCACATACTCTATGCTGTACACACTACGCCACATACTGTATGCTATACACTCTACGCCACATACTGTATGCTATACACACTACGCCACATACTCTATGCTATACACACTACGCCACATACTGTATGCTATACACACTACGCCACATACTCTATGCTATACACACTACGCCACATACTGTATGCTATACACACTACGCCACATACTCTATGCTATACACACTACGCCACATACTCTATGCTATACACACAGCATAACCTGTACACATCGAGCCACACATTGCTTGTATTCTGTTTTGGTGCATACTGTGCTGGGATTGCACTCTTCACTCCTGTATGTGTCACTGTTCAGTTTCAGTGCTCTCTGTACCCACTGATGTCCAAAGCTCTGCACATTCATAATGCACCATTCTCTATGACCTTGTGGGCTACTTACCGGCACCTGGAAGCAGCAAAAGCAGCAGAAGAAAGCGGATCATCCTGGTGCCATGGAGCTCAGACAGAGGCGGGCTGGTGTGTCAGCTCCTAATTGAGAGGTGGGACAGGCTGCAGCTCTGTGGTGCCCACGTGGGATCTCCCCCTAGCTAGCAGGTGTCTTCCGTGTGTACAGTGGAGAGGGGAGGGGCCTCTGACTTGGGCAGCTAATCGGCTTCAGTGTACAAGTGAATTGATTTGCTTGTACACTGAAGAGAGAAGCTGATTAGCTGCTTGGGTCAGAGGCCCCTCCCCTCTCCACTGTACACAAGAAAGTGACCTGCTAGCCAGAGGGAGATCCCACGGTCCCCCCTTTTGGCATACATGATCCTTTAGTGACATCACTGTAAATTAAATTGAATTATCTGCCGGCACTCACTGTTAAACAGGAAGAAGAACTTCTGTCGAGTCAGGAGCTGCTGAGCATCAGGTGGCTAAAAGGCTGGTGTGCTGAGCGCACGCTGGTGACTGTCTAATACTGCGAGGGCGGGACCTGGGCGGCTCCAGAAGAAACCACCACCTACGCATGCACCACCCACGCTACCCTACTGGACAGGCACAGGCCAGCCCCCGCCATGTTCGCCCAATCACTGGGTGCCTGTCCTGAGCCTGAAGATCATTAGGGAATAATAAAGGTCAGACAGCCCCTCCAGCCTCCCCCACTGGCTGGGACAAGTCCCGGCAGAGTAAGGTAGCCGGGACAAGGTCCTATTTGGTGGGACTCTCCCATCAAAAAAGGGACAATTGGCAGCTATAGGACAGCATGATACTCCAGGGGTGGATTGAAATGGCCTTCTCCCCACTCTGATGAGCCTGTTTCATGCTTACATTCTGTAAGTGCTTTTTAACCGGTTGCCGACCGCCCCACGACTATATACTGCGGCGGTCAGCCCCGGCCAGGCAGAGTGACGTATCGGTACGTCACTCGCCTGTCACTGACTTGCGAGCCTATCGCGGGCGGGCGCGCAGACAAGTCAGTGCGTGTGACCGGCGGACTCGATGTCCGCCAGTCACACTGCGATCGCTCCTGTGAAGGGAGAAAGACAGAGCAGCTTGTGTAAACAAGCTGCCTGTCAGTGGTGCCGTAAGCAGAACTCTTTCAATAAGGAATGAATAATTAAAATAACCCATACATTAGCTTTAAATATATAAAATTATGACACTACAGACTTGCATTGGTACAAACGGCCAGGGCATTTATTAAATATTTTTAAAATACTATGTGGGATTTAAACAAAGGTATAGCTTGGCCCTAAAGCCCAAACTAACCACCACTGAAAAATAAACAAATAATACATATATATACTGTAGGATAGCCAAAAAGCACAGCCTATACCACAAAATAAAATTAAACATCCCACAACCACTAAGCCGTGACAAAAACAGAAAAACAGGGCGGGCGGGAGGGACAAAAAGTCCTGAAGCTATTGTCTGTTGCTCCCGCTGCTGAATGAATTTTAACCGTTAGATTTTCTCTTTATATAGGGGAGTCCAAACGGCTCAAGGTGAAAATTCTGTCACTTTTGGACCAACCAACAACAGGTAATAAAAAAGTAACCAGTAATATTACATTGTCATTGTCCAATCAATAATAGAGTTAAATGACCAATCATATATTCTGTCTTATCAACCAATAGACTGTCTTTAATAACATGTAATTAAATCTTTTTTTTTTTTTTTTTTACCAACTGTCATGCTACGTCCCCACAAATGAATGACAGGTACATTTTATGACCTGTCCTTCATCTTTTTGGTGCCGTAAGCAGAACTCTTTCAATAAGGAATGAATAATTAAAATAACCCATACATTAGCTTTAAATATATAAAATTATGACACTACAGACTTGCATTGGTACAAACGGCCACGGCCTTTATTAAATATTTTTAAAATACTATGTGGGATTTAAACAAAGGTATAGCTTGGCCCTAAGGCTACATTCACACCTGAGCGTAGCGTTTTTCGCGCGTTTTTTACCGCGATTTTACCGTGATTTTTGCGGCGTTTTTTACAGCGATTTTACCGCGATTTTTACCGCGATTTTTGTACAGGCGTTTTTAGATTGAATAGAGATCAATGGAAAACGCCTGTAATCTGCCCAAAAAGAAGCTCATGTACTTTTTTGAGCGTTGGGCGTTTTGTAAACAGCGTCAAAACGCTCAGATGTGAACAGGGGCCATTGAAATGAATAGGATTTGTCTTGTTGGGCGTTTTGAGAGCTGATCCTAGAGCAGAAAAACGCCCCAAAAACGCCCCAAAACGCCTAGATGTGAACGGAGCCTTAAGCCCAAACTAACCACCACTGAAAAATAAACAAATAATACATATATATACTGTAGGCTAGCCAAAAAGCACAGCCTATACCACAAAATAAAATTAAACATCCCACACGCCAAACCCATTAAGGGGATGGCACCACCACAAGGCCTAAGGCCAACTCAATGCAAGATTGTAGGCCTACATTAAAAATATCATTCGCCACATCTGAAAAATGAACCAAATCACTTCTATAAAAGCCGCCTAATACCCCCTCCAGGTCAGAGTGTCTATAAGACAGTCCACCTACAGAGGGCATAAATTTAGCCACGGATCGATTTACACGTTTGCGATTTCTCTCCAAAAACAATTTACCCTCAGAGAACCAAAGCAAACGCGAAACCATCTCTGAAAACACCAACCTACAGGAAGGAAAAATAGAATTAAAATACACGAAATCAGACCTGACTTGCAAAATAATATCAATATTCTTGCGATTCCCCAAATCATTACCACCTGCATGTAGAATAATAATATCAGGAACGGGCCACTTCATGCAAAGAGCAGAAAACATAGAACGCATATCAGTCCATAGAAGACCACGAACACCACACCAATATATTTTCACTGATGTAGAAGGAAATCCTAGATTACTGCCATAAGTCCTTAAATTAGCTCTTCTGTGGGCCCAAAAAATATAGGAATGCCCGATAATCCATACAATTTTAGCATTACCTGCAATTTCAAAATGAAAGGTTAGGTCTAACATAAGATCTGAAAGCATTTGATCTCCACCTGCCAATATTTTGAATAGAGCCACTGGAAAAACCTGCAACAGAAGCAGAAGTGGCAGCCCCAATTCTAAACGAATGAGACGTGATTGGCAAATGGTCCAAATGCAAGTTAGCCAAACATTTTTTAAGAATAGCACTAAATTGAAAGACAGTAACAGGAAGACCATTTTGGTGAATGAAAAATTGACCAAAAAACAGAGGCCTAACTTTCAAATACTGTTCCACCAGCAACACAACACAAATGGTAGTATCAACCTGTTTATTCAAGGAAATCAAAAAACCTTGTCCAGATTGGTCAGTTTTACATTGCCTCAAGCAAATCCTCAAGGACCCGTCAACCAAAGATACATCTTGAAACAGCAAACCATTACATGCTGTAGAAGACGAAGCAAATAACTCGGATACCCTAAAGGCTCCAAAATAACAGACACAAAAAGCAGTCTGAAACAATAAAGATTCAAAATTTGAAAAACAAACTGAAGATGTAGCACCACAAAGACTTTTCAAAATGGACAATGATATGGCAAACCTCTTATCAGAAACAACATGAGCCTTACGATAACCACGCAAAACAACTTTCACAGAAAAATAACTAGCACATGATGGATAACCACTCAAACGTGCAAAAAATGAAATGCCGGCCAAAGTTTTATTTACATAAGCAAAAGAAAAATTTTTACTACATAAGTCATTCAAAAACAACATAACAGACCCCTCATCCACAGGAAGTACAGCCCTCCCTCTCGATAACCAGAAAGAGGACCATAACCCCCACGAGGACAGATAAGACGACCAAGTAGAAGGAGCCAATGAATTCCGAATAGCCGATGCAACGTCAGTCAAACAAGGGTCCACAAGTGGCTGGGGCAAGACAGGCCAATTGGAGCAGCCTGGGGCGCCAACATCCGAAACCTGTGGAACTGCAGGCGGGATAAAGAATCAGCTATATCATTCGAAAAACCTGGGATATACTTCGCTTTTAACCAAACATTCAATCGAAGACACTGCAAAACTAAGAAACGTAATAGAGAACTGACAGGTAAGGAACGAGAGGACAAACAGTTGACAGCAAATACAACTCCTTGGTTGTCAGAATGTAAAATAATCCTCTTATTCCTAAATTGCTGTCCCCACAATTCCAATGCAACAAGCACAGGAAATAACTCCAAAAGCACTATACTAGAAGTCAAACCCCTACTAATCCAATCAGGATGCCAAGAAGCAGCAGACCAATTGCCATCCCAATAAGCCCCAAAACCGTGGGCGGCAGATGCATCTGTGAATAAATTAAGAGCAGAAGCAGAACAAAAATCATCCTGCCAAACTGAAGATCCATTAAAGTCATCCAAAAACCTTAACCACATCCGCAAATCCTCAGATATAGCAGAAGAAATTCTCACAAAATGAAAAGGGGATGAAAAACCAGAAATGGCTCTATACAAACGTTTACAAAAAACCCTGCCCATAGGCAGCACACGACAGGCAAAATTTAAAAGTCCCAGAAGAGACTGAATAGTCCTCAACTGGACTTTTTTCTTACACAAAATGAATTGCAACAAAAATTTTATCTTTGAGATCTTGGCAGCTGGGAGGCGAAATTCCATCAATACAGTGTCTATTTCAATACCCAAAAATTCAAGCCTGGTGGTAGGGAATACAGTCTTCTCATTAGCCAAGGGGATTCCAAACTCATAACAAATAATTTTGAATTCAGTAAAGATTCTCAGACAATCCAGAGAATCAGCACTCCCAATGAACAAGAAATCATCAAGGTAATGTAAAACATTACCAGAAGACGCCCTACTGGATACTACCCATTCAATAAAACAAGAAAAGAGCTCAAAATAAGAGCAGGACAGCGAACACCCCATAGGCAAACATTTGTCGTAGAAAAACTGATCACAAAAAAAAATTCCTAAGGAGTTGAACGCAGAAGGGTTTATAGGCAAGAGTCTAAACGCAGACTTCACATCAGACTTGGCTAACAAAGCAGAGGCCCCAACACCCCTAATCTTCTTCAATGCATCTTCAAATGTGGAATAGGATACAGAACAAAGAGAAGGGTCAATGTCATCATTAAGAGACAGCCCGTCAGGGTAGGACAAGTGATGGATAAGGCGAAACTCGCCGACCTCCTTCTTTGGGATAAGCCCTAATGGGGAAATGCGGAAATCTGGAAAAGGGGGAGAAGAAAAAGGGCCAGCCATCCTACCAGCATCAATTTCATTAAAAAGTTTTTCACTAACCAACTCTGGGAATTCACGTACAGAAGGTAAATTTTCAACGACAAAACATCCAGAACCAGAATATGGGGGCAAATAAAAACCAAATCTAAAACCCTCATACAAAATCAAAGCTTTGTCACTGTCTGGGTACTCCATGAGCCAGGGAAGCATTTTTTCCCAGCTCACCGGAGTTGCCGCTCTTTTGAAAAAGCTGATCCTTAGCTGAAGGGACAGAAGGCGGATTATTCTTTTTAAAACAACGAGAAATAGGGTGATTATTTGCACAATGTGAACACTCGTGTCTAAATCTGCAATTAGAACGGGAACACATGCCTTCATTAAAAGCAAAGCACACTCCCTTTCTTAATTGCCCAAAGTTGGAAGAAAGGGCAGAAGATCTTGAAGGGGCAGATGATCTTTGTGGCAATAACAAATTAATCCACAACCCCACATCCTTTACTCCCCACTTTAAGGAATGATGAATAGAAAGCTTCTGTCTAAAGGATTCATCATAACTGTACCAACCAAATCCTTGAAAATGTTTGTAAGCCTCCAGGACAATGTCGAGATGTTGAAAAAGACCTGAACATAATTCAGGACGCCTTTCACCTAAAACACTCGCAAAAATACAATAACCCTGCAGCCAATTATTAAAAGACTTTGGAATATTCCTAAGTCTATCCTCACACTGCTTCTCACCATCCTTACCTGCAGTTCTGTAATGAGGTAATAAAGTCAAAAGATCAACAAATTCCCCCCTCCAAATCCGTTCTTTAACCGAAGAAGGTAAATGAAATCCTAAAGGTGAAATTTCACAAGGCATACTCTCCTTCATGCATACAGTAGGTACCAAAGGAGAAGAAACAGGAACAGAGGGGGTAGATACATCATGCAAAGCAGGGCGATCTGTAGGAAGCAACGCCTCAGACCAAACTTCGGTCAGAGGGTCCGCAACAGATGGCCCCTGGACAGGCACATTAGAAACAATAACCTTGTCAACAGGCATAGTAGAACCCACAGCAACAGGAGAAGACATTTGAGAACAAAATTCAGTCAACATGGCAAAGAAATTCCTGAGCATATGAGACTGACCTTCAGGTACTGCGTCATTAACGACCACAGTACCAGTAGAACACCCAGGCAGGATCCCTGAAGCAGAGCAGTCAGACGAGGAAACTGGAACGACAGGAACCGGGATGGTAGGCCGAGCCGCTGACACTTCCGGACCGACAACCTGGAAAGAAGGAGTGATATTAGCAAAGGGGGCCGACTGAGAATTGGTACTACATGTACCTCGAACGGGCCTTCCCTTTTTCCCCGAATTCCTGCAGGAAGCGGCGACATCATCTCCAAAACGACCCGGTCGCTTCACCGAGCGGAGCGGGCGTCCATCTTGCCTCTTTGCGACCGTCGCCCGGAAATGACGATCCGGAACTGCGTCATCGGGGTCAAAGACCTGACGATCCGGAAATGCGTCACTGGGGTCATGGTCCCGACAGGCAGGAATTGCATCACTGGGGTCACGGGCAGCCTTTCTGACTGGACGACCTCGGCCAACATGACCCGCGTCAGCAGGGAGCGCCACAGACACAGGAGAAACGTCATCAGTAACAGCCGAAGATCGGCAAGGCTCCACCGGCTCCGGGATCGAAGAAAATGACAGGCAACGCCGCATCCATTCGACACCATCAGCTTCCCCGGCCCGGTTCAAGATCTGCTGGAGAAGGGATTCCATAGCAGGTCAGTAACAACAACAAAAAGTCCTGAAGCTATTGTCTGTTGCTCCCGCTGCTGAATGAATTTTAACCGTTAGATTTTCTCTTTATATAGGGGAGTCCAAACGGCTCAAGGTGAAAATTCTGTCACTTTTGGACCAACCAACAACAGGTAATAAAAAAGTAACCAGTAATATTACATTGTCATTGTCCAATCAATAATAGAGTTAAATGACCAATCATATATTCTGTCTTATCAACCAATAGACTGTCTTTAATAACATGTAATTAAATCTTTTTTTTTTTTTTTTTTACCAACTGTCATGCTACGTCCCCACAAATGAATGACAGGTACATTTTATGACCTGTCCTTCATCTTTTTTCTCCCTGTGTAAAAGTGAAGATCTGTCCGTTCTACTATTTAGAACGGTTGATCTTTGCTTTTACACCAATAGGAATGTCCCTACACAGTTAGAATCATGCCCCTAGGACACACTTAACCCCTCCCTGTCCAATAAAGTTAACCCCTTCCCTGCCAGTGTCATTTTTGCAGTAACAGTGCATATGTATAGCACTGATTACTGCAGTAATGTCACTGGTACCCCCAAAAGTGTCAAAAATGTCAGTCAAGGGTCCGATCTGTCCGCCGCAATGTCGCAGTACCGAAAAAAAAATCGCAGATCGCCGCCATTACGCGTTAAAAAAAAAACACCAAAAATGACAAAAATCTTTCCCTTTGTTAGTAAACGCGATAACTTTTGCGCAAACCAATCAAAATACGCTTTTTGCGATTTTTTTTACCAAACATAGGTAGCATAAAACAAATTGGCCGAAAAATGTTAAAAAATTTTGATTTTTACTTTTTTTTTGGGGGAATTTCATATAAAAAAATGTGAAAAATATTGTTATTTTTGCAAAATTTACGCTCTTTTTTTGTTTATAGCGCGTGACCAAAAAATCGCACAGGTGATCAAATACCACCAAAAGAAAGCTCTGTTTGTGGGAAAAAAAGGACGTCAAATTAGTTTAGGTACAGCGTCGCACGACCGCGCAATTGTCCGTTAAAGTCACGCAGTAAAAAATCGCAAAAAAAACCCTGGTCCTTTAGCAGCCAAATCCTCCGGGGCTTAGGTGGTTAACCTGTGTGCAATAAATACTTTAAATCTCTACACTTAGGTGACGCTTCCCTGTTCTCTCCCTTCTTGTCATTTTTTACATAGCTGGCTATACTCTGAGCATAGCTACCGCCACTTATCTTGTACTACCTTTCTACAGTATATATTGATGGACTAACATATGGTTTATACATGAACTATTGATTAGACTTATTATTATTGCTGTTTTCACACTGATCCAGCATCACCTTTTAGCCAGAAACACTGTGTTTTTTGTATGTCATTTCTCCATCTACACTCCAGCACTTTAATTGAGAAGTAGTTGCCGATAGCAACCACTGCCATGACCATGACTTGGAAGCACACTTGCACTAATCACTGTAAAGCATTCATTACTTTCTCCTCTGACACTCCTGCACTTTACTTGAGAAGAAATAGCATTACTTGGGCAAATACTCAGCCGTTGACGATAGCAACCACTGCTGTAACTCAGACAAAATCAAAGGCGATGCCCCCAAATGTAGCACTGTTCCTGTAGGGCTTGCTGTATGATGACTTGTTGGGCCTCCTCTGATTACCTGTAGACAGTCACTTAGGGTACAGTTCACACATTCATCCTTACTCCAAATGGCTCGGTACTCACTAAACAGTACAGGGGATTTGTTTTTTGTATTTGTTGTGGAACTTGGATGGGAGAAGGGTAAATAGTGGGATACTCCAACTGGAACTAATTACAGTTGATAAGTACAACTCTCACTTGGCCTCACCAGGTTACTTGTGAAAACAGTTGCTCTGCTTTAACCAACCTGCCACATGCATGGAAAGGGTTAAGTCTCCTTCCTCTCTCTCCAGCAACAGACTTGATGAACTACATTATCTTCAGAATACTCTCTAGCATCCCCTTTACTGACACCCATCCACTGACTCTTCTAGCTGCAGGGATGCCCCCCCTTATGTCAGGCCCCTTGACACAAATCTGTACTTGCTGTATGCAGAATCAGATCCTTCCAGTGTGTCACGTACCTGGTCCTGAAGCCGAAATGCTGAGAGGGCTCACCTTGCGGCTGAGTGCTTGAAGGTGGTAACAGGAAGCACGAAGCTCAAAGTAGCAGGGATTGCCAGCTGTGCCCCAGATGAGGATTGGTGGTAGGGAGATCTCTCTGCAGGTGAACACCAGAGGAGGTGAGCATTAGGACCCAGGAGCTCTGAGGATGTTGCAGACTGCACACGGCTGGAAGTTGTCTGTAATGGAAAGTGCAGCTGGCAGGATCAACAGGTAAGTACTGGAGGCAGGTACTGCAGGCTGGGTACAGCAGGTGGGCACCAAGGCGGATCACAGCAGACAAGGCACAGCCAAATGCGTAGTCAGGGACAGAAGCAGAGGTCAATAAGCCAGTGGTCAGCAGATCAGATAGCAGAGTCGTGGTTAGGCAAGCCGGGGTCATACACAGGGCAGACGACAGGAGAAGATCCATGAACAATCTGAGGTCAGAGCTGGCAGCGAGACAAGAGGAATCCAAGAGCAAGCCGGGTTGACAACAGGTGATCAGAAGCAGCAGCAAACACAGGAACAGGAAGCAGGAAACAGGAAGCTGAAGACCAGTCAGCAATGTTCATGTGCCACAGATATCCTTTTAAAGGCCAGAGGGTGCTGGGATTGGACGTGCACTTTGTGCGCCAGCATGCACACATCTTCGCCCTAGCGAATGTGCGTTTGCAATACGTGTGTGTGTATTCATGCTGGGGCGGCCATGTTGAGAATTGGCTAATGTGCCAGGTCTATGAGCGATTATTCTCCGGCTAGTTCCCTGACACAGTGTCTCCCTTCCAGTCAGCTTTTACAGGACCTCAGGGTTTAGTTCCTCTCTAGCTCTTTAGGCCCTTAGTTTAACTACCTGAGGCTGCGTGGCAACTTCTACAGAGGAGGAGATAGCCTCCCCCTCCCTCTGGGACTCTGCTCTCCTGTTGAAAGTCCCCGAGCAGATGTGCATTTGACATTTATACAGTATTCCAGCATGGACAGAGGCATTTTCCTCTGCCAATCACCAGGACTGTACTAAATGCCTGTGAACTCATTTGTCAGGTTTCCTCCCACTTTCCAAAATGCCTCCCTATTGGACCAGTGTGAAACATTTCAGACAAACTTAGTTTCACCTGAGAACATTGAGCAGACCTCAATAGCAGATCCTGCTCTCTGGTAGGCAAAGAACAATATAGATTTACCAGGCAATCTCTCTGGTAAGCAGAAAGGATCCAAAACGATACTCTCTCTCTAGCACCTACCAAGGCGGGTGCTACACTTGAATAGGTGAATGTGATTTTTGCTGTAGAATGTGTACCACCCTGAGTGACTAATGCTTGTGTACAGTGGGGCAGTTGGAGGGGTGATAAAAACATAGTTCAACAGCTCTCCTGGCTGCACATCTGAAAAAGCCAAAATAGAGATAGAATATACTGTTTATTTATATCAGGGGTGTCCAAACTTTCTAAACAAAGGGTCCATTTACTGTCCCTCAGACTTTCCGGGGGCTGAACGTTGGTGTCAGTGGAAGGAATAGTGCCCCACCGTTGGTATCAGTGGGTGGAATAGTGCCCCACCGTTGGTATCAGTGGGAGGAATAGTGCCCCACCGTTGGTATCAGTGGGAGGAATAGTGCCCCACCGTTGGTATCAGTGGGAGGAATAGTGCCCCACCGTTGGTATCAGTGGGAGGAATAGTGCCCCACCGTTGGTATCAGTGGGAGGAATAGTGCCCCACCGTTGGTGTCAGTGGGAGGAATAGTGCCCCATCATTGGTGTCAGTGGGAGGAATAGTGCCCCATAATTGGTGTCAGTGGGAGGAATAGTGCCCCATTGTTGGAGTCAGTGGGAGGAATAGTGCCCATCATTGCTTTAAATGGGAGAAATAGTGCCCCATCATTGGTATCAGTAGCAGGAAAAGTGGTCCATCATTGGTATCATTGGGAGGAATAGTGCCCCATCATTGTGTCAGTAGGAGGAATAGTACCCCATCTTTGGTTGCAGTGGGAGGAATTACGCAGTGCCGAATTGCAAAATATGGCCTGGTCAGGAATGGGGTAAAATCTTCCGGTCTTAAAGCGGTTAAAAATACGCTCATTGAGAATTTTTAGACCTACGTCGCTGGACTCCTGCGCTTGTGGGCGGCGCGCGTGCCGCCGGAGGCTCGCTCCCTATGTATTCAGTCACAGCGGGAATCGGGCTAGGAGAGGAGCGGCGGTGGTTACCGCAGCTTTTCCCCGATCGTCGGGGATCGAGTGTGGAGATTGTGTAAACAAAGCGGGTGGATCTCCTAAGTGACAGGCAGGGACAGATTGCAAGATTCATAGCCGAACCTGCGATCTGTGCCTGTGTCACACAGTCCCCTCCCCCCACACACGTCAGTAAGCACCAGGCATACATTAAGCCCTTGATCACCAATAAAAGTTAACCCCTTCCTTGCCAGTGTCATTTTTACAGTAACAGTGCATATTTTTAGCACTGATTACTGTAGTAATGTCACTGGTACCCCCAAAAGTGTCAAAAATGTCAGTCAAGGGTCCGATCTGTCCGCCGCAATGTCACTGTCCCGCAAAAAAAAAAAATCACAGATCGCCGCCATTACTAGTTTAAAAAAAAAACAATAAAAATGACATACATTTCCCGTAGTTAGTAGCTGCGATAACTTTTGCGCAAACCAATCAAAATACACTTATTGCGATTTTTTTTACCAAAAATATGTAGCAGAAAACAAATTGGCCTAAAATGTTAAAAAATTTAGATTTTTACATTTTTTGGGGGGAATTTCATATCAAAAAAAATGTGAAAAATATTGTTATTTTTTTCAAAATTTTGCTTTTTTTTTGTTTATAGAGCAAAAAGTAAAAATCGCACAGGTGATCAAATAACCCCAAAAGAAATCTCCATTTGTGGGGAAAAAAAGGACATCAATTTAATTTGGGTACAGCATTGCACGACTGCGCAATTGTCCGTTAAAGTAACGCAGTGCCGATTCGCAAAATATGGCCTGGTCAGGAATGGGGTAAAATCTTCCGGTCTTAAAGCGGTTAAAAATACGCTCATTGAGAATTTTTTTGTCAAAGACATGTAGCTAAATACATTTTGGCCTAAATATATGACAAAAATTTAATATATTGGATATTTTTTAACTGTCAAAGTAGAAAAATATTGTTATTTTTTCAAAATTGTCGCATTTTTTTATTAATATCGCAAAAAATGAAAAGCGCAGAGGGGATCAAATACCACCAAAAGAAAGCTCTGTTTGTGGGGAAAAAAAAGGACGTAAATTTTGTTTGGGTACAGCGTTGCATGACCGCGCAATTGTCAGCTAAATTCGCACAGTGCCGAATCACAAAAAGTGGCCTGGACGTAAAGCAGAAAAATCCTCCGGTGGTAAATTGGTTAAAGCTGAAAGTCCAACTCTGCAGTTCCCCTCCCCAATATAATTAGGTCCAGGGGGTCGCAGAAGATGCTGTATTATGGGGACACATATTGCATTTAACAGCTAGCGCCTCAACACAAGATATATTATGCATTTTTTTGGCACACACCAAAAAAATTGATGGGGGCTCCTATAAAACTTACGTTTGATAGGAGGAGCAATTCATTTTTCCTTTTTATATATCTAACCCTTGCTCATCCTATCCAAAAAAAAACTGGAGTTCTGGACTTCTTCCACTTTTAACCACTTAAGGACCAACCCACGTACATTTACTGCGGCAGGGCGGCCTTTAAGCGCAAAATCGCATACCTGTACGTCATGCCTGTTGCTGGCTCTGCCGCGCTCACACTGTGATTGGACACAGCAAGAGACAAGCAGCGGATCCAGGGCCTGCGATGGCCGCTGGGACCCGCAGATCATTCATAGCAGAGACTGAACAGCGGTCTGCCTTTGTGAACAAGGCAGTCTGCCATTCTGTCACCGAGGGAGATCTTGTGTTCCTGCTAATCTGGAACACAGATGTCTCTCTTCTTCCAGTCAGTTCATCCCCCACACAGTAAGAAAGCACACCCAGGGAACACAGCCTACCCTTTAATTGCCTCTGATGTTAACCCCTTCCCAGCCAGTATCATTTATACAGTGACTGTGCTTTTTTTTTTTAAGCAATGATCACTGTATTGGTGTCACTGGTCCCCAAAAATTGTCACTTAGTGTCAGATTTGTTCGCCACAATGTCGCAGTCCCGCTAAAAATTGCTGATCGCCACCATTACTAGTAAAAATAATTAAAAAAAAATAAAAAGTACATAAATCTATCCCATAGTTTGTAGACACTATAGTTTTTGCGCAATATACGCTTTTTGGGATTTTTTTTTTACCAAAAATATATAGCAGAATACAAATTGGCCTAAATTGATGAAGAAAGATTTTTTACATTTTTTTTTTTTTTTTTATTGGATTGTTTTATGCCAGAAATGTAAAAAGTATTATTATTTTATTTTTATTTTTTTCAAAATAGTTGGTATTTTTTTGTTTATAGTGCAAAAAAATGAAAAACCGCAGAGGTGATCAAATACCACCAAAAGAAAGCTCTATTTGTGGGGAAAAAAAGGACATCAATTTTTTTAGGTACAGCGTTGCACGACCGCGCAATTGTGATTTAAAGCAACGCAGTGCCGTATTGCGAATAATGACCTGTCATTAGGAGATAAAACCTTCCGGTGCTGAAGTGGTTAAACAGCACATTAATACTGAAACCAGAATGAAATGTGAGCTTCAGGGAAGCCATTCATCAAATGTTACACAGCCAAGTGAATACAGCATCCAATAATTGTACTAGAATTCTGTGTTCAGACTAGTTATTACCACTTATTAACACAAGAAAATAGCTGTAGCCTTCAGGCTGTATTAGTTACGCAGTACAACATCAAACATTTATAATGTGGGGCTATAGTGACACTCTGTGGCAATAAAGAGAACTGCCACCTGAGTTGGAAATACCAAATCAAGCAAAAAATTACAAAGTTTAAAAAGTTTTATGTAAAAGTAAATATTTACAGGGCTTACCATAAATATTCACCCACTTTTCTATAATTCTGTAGTATTACAACCTGAAAAAGATTATTTACCATTTGTGTGCCGTTTCACATTGGTGCGATGCGGGAACCCTGCAAATCCACTGTGGGTTCCCGCATCGCACCCGACTCGCAGGCAGTTCACACTGCCATATGCGAACTGCTGGGAGTGTCAATACAAAGTTAATTACACCCCTAGATCAGTTCACATATCACAGTGCCAACTGTCAATTCGGAAAGGAATCGAATCGCATAGGTATGAACACCCATGCAATCCAATTTTGGTACAGATCAAAGGGTCCTGCAAGACTTTGGTCTGAATGCGATGCAAATTCAGCCATACAATCTGTATGGCTGAATTGACATTGCATGTGATTTGCAGAGCAGTGCGGTGCAAATCATACGCGAAGTCTGACATCGCTATAGTGTGACCTGGCATTGAGCTCTAAAACATAATTACATTTTGTTTTAAATTTAGTTTTTTTTTTTGTAATATGTATGTTTATGTGTTCAGTGACATTGCGCATTCTGTCACATAACAATTACACTAATATTTTAAACAGAGGATTGTGCAGTACTAGCTTTATATTGATATTATTTAAGGTGAGGTAAAAAACACTTTTTTGGTGTACTGGCAGCAATCAGTCCACTATATATATATATATATATATATATATATATATATATATATGTATATGTATATACAGTATCTCACAAAAGTGAGTGCACCCCTCACATTTTTGTAAATATTTTATTATACCTTTTCATGTGACAACACTGAAGAAATGACACTTTGCTACAATGTAAGGTAGTGAGTGTAAAGCTTGTATAACAGTGTACATTTGCTGTCCCCTCAAAATAACTCAACGCACAGCCATTATTGTCTAAACCGCTGGCAACAAAAGTGAGTACACCCCTAAGGGAAAATGTCCAAATGTGGCCCAATTAGCCACTTCCCCTCCCTGGTGTCATGTGACTCGTTAGTGTTACAAGATCTCAGGTGTTGTCAGAATGTTTATACTGCTCTGAATACAACAGTGTCTATTTATGTCAATAAGCAAAGATCTGTGCGGTAGGAGAATCTCCACTTATTTCCACAAATCAATATGTAGCGAATTCTTTTTATTGATTAATTTCTTTTTAAAAGCATATACCAATCTTAGTGAAAACAGTCTGCAGTATGGAATATATAAGAATATTTATTCACGAGACATGTATTCACGATAAATGATCAAACTTGAGATGACACAAAAAGATAACTTTACATAAAATATGAACTTCAAACAATAAATGCAATGTGAAATGTAGCTCAATAATGAAAGTAAAAATAAAGCAAGATTGCAATTTCTCCAGGTATAGTATAAACCATAAATTAATGTTCTATATAATCAGACCACAATTGTCTGCGAATTGCGAAGTCCGACAGTCACTCCACTGCAGATGAAGTGAGAATAGGCCATGCCAAACGTGAGACTAATACGCCAATATGCGCTAAATCTGATATTAACCACTTAAGCCCCGGAGGATTTGGCTGCTAAAAGACCAGGGGGTTTTTTGTGATTTTTTACTGCGTGACTTTGACGGACAATTGCGCGGTCGTGCGACGCTGTACCTAAACGAATTTCACGTCCTTTTTTTCCCACAAACAGAGCTTTCTTTTGGTGGTATTTGATCACCTGTGCGATTTTTTGATCATGCGCTATAAACAAAAAAAGAGCGTAATTTTTGCAAAAATAACAATATTTTTCACTTTTTTTATATGAAATTCCCCCCAAAAAAAAATTAAAAATCAAAATTTTTTATCATTTTCGGCCAAATTGTTTTACGCTACATATGTTTGGTAAAAAAAAAATCGCAAAAAGTGTATTTTGATTGGTTTGCGCAAAAGTTATCGCGTTTACTAACAAAGGGAAAGATTTTTGTCATTTTTGGTGTTTTTTTTTTTTTAACGAATAATGGCGGCGATCTGCGATTTTTTTTGCGGTACTGCGACATTGGGGCGGACAGATCGGACCCTTGACTGACATTTTTGACACTTTTGGGGGTACCAGTGACATTACTGCAGTAATCAGTGCTATATATATGCACTGTTACTGCAAAAATGACACTGGCAGGGAAGGGGTTAACTTTATTGGACAGGGAGGGGTTAAGTGTGTCCTAGGGGCGTGTTTCTAACTGTACAGGGACATTGCTATTGGTGTAAAAACAAAGATCAACGGTCCTACATAGTAGAACCGTCTGATCTTCATTTTTACACCAGGGAGAATGACAGGCTGCTTGTTTACACAAGTCGCTCCGCCTTTCTCCCTTCACAGGAGCGATCGTAGTGTGACCGGCGGACATCGGGTCCGCCGGTCACATGCACTGACTTGTCTGTGAACGAGCCGCGGTGGGCGCAAGTCAGTGACAGGCGAGTGACGTATACGTCACTCTGCCTGGCCGGGGCTGACCACCGCAGTATATAGTCGTGCGGCGGTCGGCAACCGGTTAATAAAAATATATAGAAACAAAAATCTGCTTTTTAGAGAAAAATCTACATATGGTTTATACAGCTGGGATTGTAATCTTCTTACCCTTTAGCATGAAATGTAAAACATTTAAGGAAGTACATAAACAATATTGAATAATAATGAAATAATTAGCAAGGAATATTTACCATACTTAAGATGGCTGCTAGCTTAGAATGGTCGTTACCAGAGTCCTTAAGATGGCTGCCTTTCCAAGGTGGTGGCCAGGTAGGGAGGAGTTTCGTTTGGCGTCCCTCAAAGTTTCAGATACATGATGGAGCAAAATGGAGTCTGTGTAGATGAGTCTATGCATGGCTGTAGTAGCGTGTGTATTGTATGTGTAATGTGTGTTGTGAAATGTGTCTCTCTCTCTCTCATCTGGGTTTCCCTTTTTATATGGTATTGAACAAAGGACTATTAAAATTACCATAAGTTAAACCCAGAGGGAGTAACATTATCCCCATTGGTTGGGACATCTTATTCATTAACTGGTGAGGTCATTGGGTGACACCTCTTGGTTGACCAGAATAATAAAATTAAATGATGATTCCTCCATATTTAAGAGTATCATAAAATAACATAAAATGTATCCATACTCTCATCTATTACATGTCCATTTATATCCATGATGTATCTAAATAGGGAATGAATCTGGTAACACCATAATATATTTAATATATATATCTTCTAGATATATTGGAAATTACTTTTCAACCTAAGACTTCAACTAGTGTAACGCTCCTGCGTTTTTATATGGTGTGGATTTTCAGCTAAAGAAATAGTTCCACGTCAGTAGTCATGTAAGAGATATGCTGAGATACCATTCCCAACCTCAATGACTCATCATGTGTGGAAGGTCTTATTTCAGCCAGTAAATACACACAATTAGCAAGCTGGTTCTTAGAGTGACTTTATGCATGTGGTAACACAATGATGAAGGTTGAGGGATAGGTTGAGTGGAGGTGGTAGGTGATAGACACTTGAAGGTGAGACAGTAGCAGATGGATGCAGGAAGGTTTAGCAATGTTGTATGATAGCAGATGATAGAATAGCAGGTGGACATACAAAAGAGATCAACCCAGTGCAGAAAAGTAGCAGTAGTCTCAAGAGCTAGCAATCTAGTTTATGCAGATGTGATAAACAGTCTCTACTATGCAGAGCTAGATAGTGTAAGCTTAGTATAAGTTTATAGAGAATTCCCCTGCGGGGTACTTAGCACTATTAGCGATACAGCCGAAGGGTGGTTCAGGAGAGGCGGATGATCCAGTAGCGGGATACAGGGATCAGCGCAGCGAGGTTCCGTCAGCGAAGTAAGCTTGCAAGCATGGAAGCTTCAAGCAAGGTTAGCATCCAGATAAGGGTGTTTAAACGAACACATGTGAGTGAGAACCGACGCCTTAAATAGCCATCTAGTCCGGCGCTGAGTGATGACAGCTCCAGTCTTAAAGGTGTATGCGCACCTTTCCAAAAGTAAATGGTAGGGCGCATACACTTGTGGAAAGTGTAATTTAGGGTACCAAAGGTACCGGAACATTACAACTAGTAGCAGTCAGTCACCAGAGATGGCAGTATTGTGTTGCTTTGAGCTTCAGCATATAGCAATATTGCAGCATTATTTGACAAAGAGCTTACCATCTCAGACTTTCTAGAGTCTGGCAAGGTTAGAAAAGTTTTATGATTAATTTTTACAGCTTACAAAAGGTTTAACATGAAGTCTTTCTAAACATGCAGTGATGAGTCATCAAAATCAGTTCTTTTAGCAAGGATGAAACAATTATAATATATAACGGTTTTCTACATATCTATGTATGTTAGTTATATATATATTTCATTGTTAATATTCTGTTACATATAAGATTATAATGTATCTGTAAATCTTATTTTTAAATGGGTCTAAAACACAGAAAATACCGACTAAGGTTTATGATTACCACACAGATAAGATTACCTTGGTATAGCGTCTTAGACTTTATGTTAAAGAAAGTCAACAGACTATTTATTTATTACCTTAGGTCAACACAGCATGTTTGGGTAAACCTGTTTAAGAATTTCCTGAATAGGCTCTTTTTGTTAAAGTAAATTTAACCTTTCAGTAACCTAACAAAAATGGATGTCATTGCTTCATATTTCTATATAGAACAAAATATAGCATTTCCATTTTCTCCTTTTTAATCTCCCCAAATAAGCCTGACAGTGTGAATGGGAACAGGTGTGTTAAATTTGGTGTTATCGCTCTCACTCTCTCATACTGGTCACTGGAGGTTCAACATGGCACCTCATTGCAAAGAACTCTCTGAGGATCTGAAAAAAAGAATTGTTGCTCTACATAAAGATGGCCTAGGCTATAAGAAGATTGCCAAGACCCTGAAACTGAGCTGCAGCACAGTGGCCAAGACCATACAGCGGTTTGACAGGACAGGTTCCACGCAGAACAGGCCTCCCCATGGTCGACCAAAGAAGTTGCGTGTATGTGCTCAGTGTCATATTCAGAGGTTGTCTTCAGAAGATAGACGTATGAGTGCTGCCAGCATTGCTGCAGAGGTTGAAGGGATGGAGGGTCAGCCTGTCAGTGCTCAGACCATACGCCGCACACTGCATCAAATTGGTCTGCATGGCTGTCATCCCAAAAGGAAGCCTCTTCTAAAGATGATGCACAAGAAAGCCTGCAAACAGTTTGCTGACGACAAGCAGACTAAAGACATGGATTACTGGAACCATGTTTTGTGGTCTTATGAGACCAAGATAAACTTATTTGATTCTGATGGTGTCAAGCCTGTGTGGCAATAACCAGGTGAGGAGTACAAAGACAAGTGTGTCTTGCCTACAGTCAATCATGGTGGTGGGAGGGTCATGGTCTGGTGCTTCTTGAGTGCTGCCGGCACTGGGGAGCTACAGTTCATTGAGGGAACCATGAATGCCAACATGTACTGTGACATACTGAAACAGAGCATGATCCCCTCCCTTTGGAGACTGTGCGCAGGGCAGTATTCCAACATGATAACGACCCCTAACATGCCTCCAAGACAACCACTGCCTTGCTAAAGAAGCTGAGGGTAAAGGTGATGGACTGGTCAAGAATGTCTCCAGACCTAAACCCTATTGAGCATCTGTGGGGAATCCTCAAATGGAAGGTGGAGGAGTGGAAGGTCTCTAACATCCACCAGCTCCGTGATGTCATCATGGAGGAGTAGAAGAGGACTCCAGTGGCAACCTGTGAAGCTCTGGTGAACACCATGCCCAAGAGGGTTAAGGCAATGCTGGAAAATAATGGTGGCCACACAAAAGTTTGACACTTTGAGCCCAATTTTGTACATTTTAACTTAGGGGTGTACCCAATTTTGTTGCCAGCAGTTTAGACAATAATGTGTTGAGTTATTTTGAGGGGAAAGGCAAATTTACACTGTTATACAAGCTGTACACTCACTACTTTCCATTGTAGCAAAGTGTCATTTCTTCAGTGTTGTCACATGAAAGATAGAATAAAATATTTACAAAAATGTAATTGGTGTACTCAATTTTGTGAGATACTGTATGTATGTGTGTGTGTATATATATATATATATATATAGATATATATCTATATACAGTATATATATATATATATATATATATATATATATATATATATATATATTTTTTTTTTTTTTTTTTTTTTTTTTTTATTGGATGTTTATTTGCTGATGAATATTGATTTTGTTGTGCTTAAGATATTTGCTCGATTATGTGACCACTGTGTGTTAGCTTTTACAGTCGTCACATGAACAGAAGCCAGTCCTGCAGGCTCCTGATTATTGCTAGGGACCAAGACCTGCCTTTGAAAGCTCTGACGCTGTTCTGAGAGCGTACTTTCGGCACAGAAGCCTCTGTGACCCATGGATGCATGGATAAAACATATCCACTTTGACAACACACATATGCATTATGTACTGTAGGTGGCCACAGGTTAAAGAGAGAGCACGAGGTATTTTCTGTAAATGCATATATTAAGGGGTGTTTTTTTTTTTTTTGTTTACCAGGAGATCTATAATCACAGCATACGCTTTTGTTTTATAACCTCAGCATTGTAATATCAATACAAACAATAGTCATTACAGACAGTCCAATATAAGCTTACTTGAAAAATGTCCTTTTATGCTATTAGTGCTGACTGTTTGCTCTGTCTTCAGCTTCCGGGATTTGCATGCTTTTTGGCTTCTCCTTTGCTCATTAGTTTCGTTCAACTTCAAGGGCCTATATATCCCATGGTACTTTACTGCCTTCAAGCAGTGATTCCTGTACTAACTCGGACTCCTTTAACCACTTTAGCTCCGAAAGGTTTCACCCCCTTAATGACCAGGCCATTTTTTGCGATTCGGCACTGTGTTGCTTTAACTGACAATTGTGCGGTCATGCGACACTGTACCCAAATAAAATTTATGTCCTTTTTTCCCACAAATGGAGCTTTCTTTTGTTGGTATTTGATCATCTCTGCGGTTTTTATTTTTTGCGCTGTAAACAAAAAAGAACCACAATTGTTAAAAAAAAGCAATATTTTTTACTTTCTGCTATAAAACACACCCAATAAATATTTTTTTAAAAATCCAATTTTTTAATCAATTTAGGCCAATATGTATTCTGCTATATATTTTTGGTACAACAGCTTATTTTAGAAATCTGAACCAGGGGCAGAGCCCCTGCACAGGGTTCTCCTCGAGCAGGACTTGGCCTAGGAACTCTGTTTGCTGCTGCTCAGGCCTTAGACTATTTATGGGCTCCCTTATTACCAACAGGACACATCTCCCCAGAGATTGGCTGGAGTCCCATTAATATTCAGGCTGTATGCCCTGTTCTTCTTCCCACTATGCTTCTGGAATCCTCTAGAAGACCGTGGGACGTAACAGCAGCAGCCTGTGAGATACTGAGCAGCCCTTATGGATCAACCCTTGCTCCTCTGATTACACTGGGGTCAACTAAATTTACCTAGCAGCCCACTCTACTTCTAGGGGGGTGCTACACACAGTTCCTGTCCGAACACCACTGGTGTAGACACTGTGAGCAGGAACTTGGAAGCTCTGGTATCTGATGAGCAGAGCTACAGCTGGTAATGCACTGTGGAAACAAGTCCAGTTGATGGTGGAGTCAGGTGTCACACTAAGTGACAGCTGAGTGGAAGGACACCAGAACGTAATGAAAATCAGAGTTATGAAAAAGCAGAAGTTGGCAATTATTAGGCAGCAAGTTACAGAGTCACTAGGCAGAAGCGTGGTCAGCAGTAAAGGCCGGGCTGGGCAGCGGAGCCACACAGCAAATATGAGCAGGCATCGGTAATCCAAGAGCAAGTTCAGGAAACCGGGTCAGTAAAAGGATTAGGATGCACATCAAGACTGGATCACAGGAACAAGGCTGAAGATAATTTAGCAAAAAAATAGAGTTCAGGTTTATATAGGCCTCCTGGTCAGTGCCATCTTAAGAGAATTATAGGGCCCCGGGCAATGCAGTGCACTGGGGCCCACCTACACAATCGAGAATAAAAATGCAAATTATCAATTAGGCGATATTTTTTTTTTTTTAACAGAATCGTTTTTATTGATTTGCAAAGCAAGGGACATACAATAGGCAATATTTATTGGTAGGGCAGTGCCAGGCTAATGACAGCTTCCAAGTTGGGTGGCTGGGTCCGGTGAACACACACATGGATGGGAGTCAGACTCGACTGTCCTGTGTGCGCCTGTTCCCGTGGAGGCGGACAGGCATTCCTGCAGTTGTGGGCTCCCCCACCATGGCCCAAGTGCCCTGACAGCAACACAGGGCTGACAGGCGCTTGCCACCTGCTAAGTTTGGTGGCGGGATACACACGGGACTAATGCTTGGCTGGGGCTGAGTAGCTGGGCAATTGGGGCCCCCCGGGTAAGTGGGGCCCCTGGGCAACTGCCCAGAGTGCCCATTCGGTAAGATGGCCCTGCTCCTGGTGACAGTGGATGTGCACATAAGTGTGGACAATGATGAATGTGCAGTCAATGTTCTATTCTCATAGAAATGTGTACGCCTATGTCATACAGTGCCTCTTAGCCTAAAAGTTGGCACCATGTTCCTGATATGACATCACAAAAATTCCATTAGGCATTTCTCCTAAACAGGATATTTTACTGTTTAGTGTTTTATATAGATGGGTGTACTGATTGAAGACTTTTTTTTTTGTGGCCATTCTGGAATTCTTCATTTAACCCCCTCCCATCCGAATTTTCGGGAGTCCGTTTTTAAACGGCCTCCAGTGACACGCCCCCCGCGCGCTCCTGCGAGCGCGCAGCGGGGAGAATCTGTGTCGGCCGTGTCCCTTGGACACGGCCGATCACAGATCGTGGTGAATGGCCAATCACAGCGGCCATTCACCACGTGATCAAGCCGTCCAATGAGAGATGATCTCATATGTAAACATATGAGATCATCTCTCATCGCCGGGGCTCCTTCCTCACACAGACACTGCAGTGTGAGGAAGGAGGGGGAGCCGACAGCCGCTGGGGACACAGAGAAATGTAATCAGGGCACTGATCACCAGTGCCCTGATTACTAAAGGTAAAAAAACCACACACATTGCCCCCCCATCAGTGCCCACAGTGCCCGCCATCAGTGCCCCCATCAATGCCCACAATCAGTGCCCATAGTGCTGCCAGTCAGTGCCCATCAGTGCCTGCTCATCTAGGCACTGATGAGCACTGACTGGCAGCACTATGGGCACTGAGTGTGGGCACTGATGGTGCTGCCCATCAGTGCTCATCAGTGCCGCCCATCAGTGCTCATCAGTGCCACCCGTCAGTGTCCATCAGTGCCACCCGTTAGTGTCCATCAGTGCCACCTGTTAGTGCCCATCAGTGCCACCCGTCAGTGCCACCTCTCAGTGCCCAGCAGTGCCACCTCTCAGTGCCCAGCAGTGCCACCTCTCAGTGCCCAGCAGTGCCGCCTATCAGTGCCGCCTATCAATGCCGCCTATCAGTGCTCATCAGTGCGGCATATTAGTACCTCCTCATCAGTGCCCATAAGTGCCACCTCATCAGTGCCCATAAGTGCCACCTCATCAGTGCCCATAAGTGCAGCCTATCAGTGCCCATAAGTGCCGCCTCATCAGCGCACATCAGTGAGGGAGAAAAATTTATTTTCAAAATTTACTCGCAGAAAATAAGAAAAACTTTTTTTTTTTTTTCAAAATTTTCTGTCTTTTTTCTTTTTTTTTGTAAAAAATAAAAAACCCAGAGATGATTAAATACCACCAAAAGAAAGCTCTGTTTGTGTGAAAAAAAATGATAAAAATTTCATATGGGTACAGTGTAGCATGACCGCGCAATTGTCATTCAAAGTGTGAGAGCGCTGAAAGCTGAAAATTGGCCTGGATGGGAAGGGTGTTTAAGTGCACAGAAGGCAAGTGGTTAAAGTAATTTTGATAGACTTTCATATATTCACTTATACAGACTTGCTCTTCCTTATTTTTGTTATACAGTATACCTGAATATAGAAACTTGAAGATTAGTAACTAGAAGGAGCTTCTAGTGAAATTTGCTCTGTTTCTCTTTAAATAACTGTTGAAATATTAGCAACCCTGGGAGAGTATTGAGCCAGTCAACACATCATCAGGGCAATATTAGGGCAGTACTGAATTAATGCAGCCAGAAACATGTCAGCAGAGACACAATCAGAATTGTACTGACACAGCAGTACATGTCACTTATAGTACATTATTTTATAGTGCAGGAGGCTTTCACTATACTGTAACAGATATTCTATTTTTTTGGTGTTCTGCGTGACAACTGATTTGCTAGCAAAAAGAAGCCATGGGAACGTCTTTTATTTTCCTCTAATAGTCTGGGTGACTTATGTGATATTAAAACAGAGAGACCATTACATTTCTCAGAAATTGTCACAGATAACTCACTGCTTATGGCAACAACTTCAGTCCAGCATATTGAAAAATCCCTGCTTCTGTCACATAAGGTGAAACTTCAGTGCTGGGGATGAATTGCACACCAGTAAAGTGGAATGGTAACAAGGACATCCTGCTGACAACTTCTTTACAATGCCTGTTGCAGTTAGAATTTTCTAGTGACTGGGAAACTATTTATAAAGTTACCATCTCCCTTTTTTTTTACCAGATCTATACTTCTATTGGCTTCAACTTTGTTAAAAATCGATGCAGCATGTTACCTATGTTCGGCAATAATCTTGCTTATTATTGGATATTCAGCATGAACAATTTCTGGGAAATCAAGCCCTATGGTGAACAGCAGGAAATTACTACCTTTTAGAGTAGACCAGGGGCTTCAGCCCGAAGGTAAATTTGATAACCCATCCCACATTTTCAAGTAAGTTCAGCCTAAGCTCCACCCAATGCCCCCCCCACACCCCTGCCCAATGCCCCACCATGCACAATGCCCAGTGCCCATCAGTGCAGCCTCCCCAGTGCCCATCAACTCAGCCTCACCAGTGCCCATCAACTCAGCCTCACCAGTGCCCATCAATGCAGCCTGATCAGTGCCCATCAGCTCAGCCTTACCTGTGCCCATGAATGCAGCCTGATCAGACAGTGCCCATCAGCCCAGCCTCGCCAATGCTCACAAGCCCAGCCTTGCCAGTGCCGATCAGCTCAGCCTTGCCAGAGCATGGGGAGAGGAGAGCCTCCGGTTTACACAGAGTGGGGATCTCCCACTTACCCAGCACTGTGCGGCTGTTGTCATACGGGGTCTCGCCTGCTGGACCGGCTCCTATGATGTTTTTCACAATATGAGGCATTGCTGTTTCAGTGCTTTTTTTTTTTTTTTGTTTTTGTTTTTTGGGGCTTTTAGGATCTCTGAATTGCTGGCTAGTAGTTTTCGTACCAGCGACGGTTTGACTTTTAACAAAGTCTCTCTATCCGGTGACACACTTCGTATTTTTCTTGCTAAAAGCAAGACTGATCAATATGGTTCGGGCAAATGGATTGAACTTTTGCGTAGTTCAGATATATCTCTTTGCATTGTGTCCTTGGCTGAGAGAATTACCGTATTTTCCGGCCTATAAGACGACTGGGCGTATAAGATGACCCCCCTAATTTTCAAGTTAAAACATAGGTTTTGGGCTATATTCGCCGTATAAGACTACCCCCCTTCCGAAGCAAGGCAACACCATATGTAACATATGAAAAACATCAAATTTCTCATAGATCTCCAAGGTACCCCAAGTACTGTAATACATGTAATCTCTCATAATATCTCCAAGGTACCCTAAGTATTACCAGTAGATGTAATCTCAAGACACTGGCTGTGCGGGAATCCTGTACCGGTATACCGTATGTACCGTAGCTTCGGCTACATACAGTATACCGCGCTGAGCCAATCACAGTGAGCGATGTATTCTATTATTGAATGCAAAGCCTGCTCGGATTGGCAGAGTCAGAGAGGCGGGCTGATGTTACTCCGCCAATCTGAGCAGGCTTTGCATTCAATAATAGAAAACATCGCTCTCCCTGATTGGCTCAGCGCGCTATACTGTATGTAGCCGAATCTACGGTACATACGGTATACCAGTACAGGATTTTCACACAGCCAGCGTCTTGAGAGATTACATCTACCGGTAATATTTATACTTAGGTTACCTTGGAGATATTATACTCGGCGTATAAGACGACCCCCCATTTTTGGGGGATTTTTTTGAGGTTCAAAACTAGTCTTATACGCCAGAAAATACAGTATTTGTCTTCGGCCTGTTGTGGTTGGTCAATTTTTTGCACATGGAAATGGAGTCCCTTTGACAGTTTAATGCTGTTCTCAAAAAGTGTCTACATTACTTACATTTAGGTCATATGCCAATCTCTTCGCATTCATTTAGGATTGGCGCTGCTAGTGCTGCAGCAGGTATGGGTTTTTCAGATGGTTTTGTTAAACATTTAGGTAGGTGGCGATCTGACGCTTATAAATTGTATGTTAGACCTGATAACATCATTTGACTTGCAGGTTCCAAGAAGGTGGTATGGATCGTGGATCATTCCTATATTTTTTTGGCACGTAGGAGAGCTGAAAGGAGGAACTACGGCCTGAATTTGGGTTCGATCCATCTGCTTTCGTGATTTTTTGGTGTGGTGTCAGAGGTATAACTTTGGAAGATTCCTCTCGTATTTTGAATTATCTGTATGTGAAGTGGCCTACTCCTGATATTTTTATTTTTCATGTTGGGGGTAATGATGTAAATTGTATAAAGAATTTGGATGTCATTTTGAGTATCAAATCTAGTTTCAATTTTTATTCTCATTTTTCAAAATGTGTTTTTATTTTTTCTGAAATTATCCCACGTCTCATTTGGATTTCAGATACTGCTAAGTATCTGGAGAAGAATCGGGCTATTTCTAAATTAATGCCCTCTATAAATGGTTTGTCTTTTAGGCATTCCAATTTAGAGGGTGGTCTGGAAGGTTTATATCCCTCTGATTTTGTTCATTTGTCAGATATTGGCAATGATATTTTTTAGATCTGCAATCCTGTATTGATTTGGCCGCGGGCTCTGTGGTGGTGCCATGCTCGTAGTTTTTGAGCATGGCTGGTGGGTGTGTTGTAATTGGTAGTAGTTTGAGCTGCATGGCTAAACTACAGGTTTTTATATATATTTAAAATGGTTTAATATATATATGTATTTTACTTATTATTTAATAAAATGGTCGGGGCCTATCATACCCACAGGTATTTTTTTCAGATCTATTTTATTTTTTATTTAGGATATTTAATCTTAGTTAAAATAGCTGTTCTGGCTACGGTACCATAAAGTTTTAGGGATTTTATGCTATGTGGAGCCTTTTATATTTTTTGGGGATTACCTATGACTAACCAGTCTAGATGATCAGTTTGCATGTTGCAAGAGGATCCTCGGAGGACACTAAAAGGCCCAGGCTGGGTATATAGCCAAGCGTTACTGACCTTCCCTAATAGAAGTTCTATGCCAGCTGGTAAGTGAGCACTTTGTCTATGGTGGTGGTGGTCCCTTTAAGAACAATGGTGCCGGGCGGCGCCCTTTTTAAATGTAAGGCACCTCACCAAAGGGTAAGGGAGACCCCTTCGCAGCCCCTGAATCTCCTCAGGAAGAGCAGTGCTGCGGGCATGGTACAGGACATTCTCCTGTACCATGCCCGCAGCACTGCATCTTCTGTACCATGTCCGCAGCCCTGCATTCTCTGTACCATGCCCGCAGCCCTGCATCTCCTGTACCATGCCCGCAGCACTGCATCTCCAGCACCATGCCCGCAGCCCTGCATCTCCAGCACCATGCCCCCAGCCCTGCATCCTCTGTACCATGCCCGCAGCCCTGCATCTCCTGTACTATGCCCGCAGCCCTGCATCTTCTGTACCAAGAGACGCGAATACCCTATTAAGAGCCAACAGTCACCATCCAAAATGGTTAAAGGATGGAATACCAGTCGGAAGATTTCTTCGTACAAAACAAAGCTGTACTAAACCATCCGACTATGTACATGAAAGTAATGAACTATATGGATGCTTTCGAGAAAGAGGCTGTTCACATAATCAGCTTAGGAAGTCCAAGAAAAGGTTTGCAGGACGAAAAAGAGAAGATCTGCTTAGAAAAAAGGAGAAAAGTGACGTAACATGAAATAACGCGAGTCCCACGAGGATAATAACTTAGTACGGTGCACAATGGGACACGGTATATGGGATACTGCAAAAACATTGGGGTATCTTGACTAATACACCAGGATTGGCCAAATTAGCAGGTCCAGCACCCAAACTTGTGGGACATAGAGCTAAAAATTTGGGAGACATATTAATTAAATCTGAATTTGTCAAAGAACCCAAAGAGACGTGGTTATCACAGTATCCCAGAAGAAAAGGAATGTTCCCTTGTGGAAGATGTCAGGTCTGTCTGTTTGTAGATAGAACCAATACCTTTCAAGATTCTCTGGGAGAGAAAGACTACCAGATCTGTGACCTGATAAATTGTTCCACAACTAGGGTAATTTATATGTTAACTTGTCCATGTAACAAGATATACAGTATAGGTTGAAGAAAGAACATATATTACTTCATCACTTGTGGATTTTACTTGATCACTTTTTGGTTTGGTGCATGTAGATAAATCGCATAATCAGCACATCTCTGTAAAGGTTTATAGTGATTTGGGACTGTGTCTATAGCAGTGGTTCTCAACCAGGGTTCCGTGTAACCCTAGGGTTCCTCCAGAGGCTGCTAGGGGTTTCTTGAGCAATGAGCAATTTCTGCCTCTCAGATAAGTTCCCCTGACACCATTGATCTTTTTAGTTATCTGGAAGAAGGTAATTCCTCCCAATGTCCACAAGTTTAAGGAACATTCATCCCATTGACCATCACACATGTATCATGAGTTGTAAATTTAGTCATTTTTAGCAGGGATTCCCTGAGACTTGAAAATGATTTCAAGGGTTCCTGTGTGTTGAAAAGGTTGAGAAAGGCTGGTTTAGAGGGTGGATTTACTGAAGCCAAATCCACTCTGCACTACAAATGCACTGCAGAGTGGGTTTGCCTTTAGTAAAAAAAAAAACTAAATCTCACAGGAGAGTTGCTGCTAAAAGAACGTGTATAGGATTTGGTTTGTTAGTGCAGTTTTTATTATTTTTTGTATTTTGTAGGCAATTTAAAACAGGAGATGTGTTACTACTAGATCACCAGGGGAAACAGAGAGCAAAAAAGCCTAAAAAAAAATGAATGCAGCCACCTTATCTAATAATTGGAAAGCAGCAATATACAATATTACATTTTTGGTTTTGGGATTAATACTGCTTTAAATCTGAAGTTCGTTTTTTTTTTTTAATAAAGTGTGTTCCATGTGCTTTAAAATCTTCCCTCCTCTGCCCGCCAGATACCTTCACAGCACTGGAAAATCACCTCTGCAGGGAGTTAAAATTAGCAACTGCACCTGACTTTCTATTCCTCTGCTCCATTCATAGGAGCCTTACTACTGGTTCTTGCAATGAGAAGCGCTCAATGAATGGAAGAGGTGGACCTTTCATTCATCCGCCTATTCTCCATTTATAATGTGCTCTTTATTGCAGGAACCAATCGTACGGCTTCTATGAATGAAGCCGAGGGAAGGGGTTAAAAGACCCGGTATAGATGGTACTTTTGAGGATTACATGTTTATAAAAATTATAAACGCAACACTTTTGTTTTTAAACTCAAAAATCTAAGACTTTTTCTATGTACACAAAATGCCTGTTTCGCTCAAATATTGTTCACAAATCTGTCTAAATCTGTGTTAGTGAGCACTTCTCCTTTGCTGAGATAATCCATCCACCTCACAGGTGTGGCATATCAAGATGCTGATTAGACAGCATGATTATTGCTCAGCTGTGCCTAAAGCTGGATACACACTATCCAACTTTTGTGGTTAGAATTCCTTCAGATTTACCTTTTCTATGTGGTGCAAGGGCCTGCCTGATTGCATACAAATTGAAAGTGTTTAGGTTTGACCTCATATTATATGGTTTTGGTAAGTCTGAAGGAAAAAGTCTTCAGAAAATCTTATAGTGTGTATGGCCCATTAGGCCCCTTTCACATGGGTGTAGCGCTACCCACGCAGGAGCCGCCCAAGTATGATTGGTTCCCTACTCTGCCTCTCAACCCCAAGAACAAGCTCCACCACTCTGGCACACCTGGCAATAGTGTAAGTGCAAGACCAATGAAAACACACACGTTATGATAAAACACAGAAATTCTGAAGTAAAGAAAGTCTTTACTATGGTTACTCAGGTTACTGTGTAAAAATAACAGACAGCAAAAGTGTATTCTTGAGTGATTTAGCAATCACTGAGCTTAAGAGCAATCAGTGGCGTAGCATGGGTTGTCATCGCCCGGGGCAAGGTAAGTAATTTGCGCCCCCTAAACAAATCTACTAGACCACTACACAGACCACTACACTGACACCTATACTGACCTAGCTGACCACTACACAGACCTACCTTATTCCTACACTGGCCTACCTGATTACTATACTGACACCTACACAGACCTACCTTATTCCTACACTGACCTACCTGATTACTATACTGACACCTACACAGACCTACCTTATTCCTACACTGACCTACCTGATTACTATACTGACACCTACACAGACCTACCTTATACCTACACTGACCTACACCGACCTACCTGACCACTACAGAGACCTACCTTATACCTACACTGACACCTACACTGACCTACCTGATCACTACAGAGACCTATCTGATTACTATACTGACACCTACACCATACTTGCCAACTGTCCCTTTTTTCCTGGGACAGTCCCTGCACATAGAAGCCTGTCCCAGGTAATTTATATTGTCCCTGGAAGCGCCTGTTAATCGGGCTGCCTATAAATGTTACGCAGAAATAGTGCAGCTGAATGGGAGACTTATTCTAACTCTGCTACTGTGGCCTTAAGTTTTAAATTCCCATTTTAATTTCCTTTAATTCTCTCTATATTGAGTAGACTCTATAATCTGATAAGTAGGCGAGATTAATTATGCAGAGAAGGCAGAGCTTCAGGGAAGTGGGTGTGGTAAGTAATTGATAGCTTTGCTGCAAAGTGTCCCTGGAAATTTTTTTTAAATGTTGGCAACTATGCTACACTGACCTACCTGACCACTACAGAGACCTACCTTATACCTACACTGACACCCCCCATACACTGACACCTACACTGACCCCCCCCCCTCCCACACTGACACCTTCACTGACAACTACACTGACCCCCCCCCCCATACACTGACTCCCCCATACACTGACACCTACACTGACCCCCCTACACTGACCCATCTACACTGACCCCCCTTACACTGACAACTTCACTGACCCCCCTACACTGACCCCCCCTTACACTGACAACTTCACTGACCCCCCCTACACTGACAACTAAACTGACAACTACACTGACAGTGACCCCCCTTCACTGACCCCTTCACTGACCACCCCTACGCTGACCACCCCTACATTCCCACATACACTGAGACCTACACTGACAACTACACTGACCCCACACACTGACTCCCCTACACTGACACCACACACTGACTCCCCTACAGTGACCCCCCCTACACTGACTCCCCTACACAAACCCTCCTACACTGACACCACACACTGACTCCCCTACACTGAGACCTACACTGACCCCTTAAACTGACAACTACACTGAAAACTACACTGACCCCACACACTGACTCCCCTAGACTGACACCACACACTGACTCCCCTACAGTGACCCCCCTACACTGACTCCCCTACACTAACCCTCCTACACTGACACCACACACTGACTCCCCTACACTGAGACCTACACTGACCCCCCTTAAACTGACAACTACACTGACAACTACACTGACCCCCCCTTCACTGACCCCCACCCATACATTGATACCTTCACTGACCCCCCCATACACTGACACCTACACTGACCCCCCATACACTGACACCCCCATACACTGACACCTACACTGACCCCCCTATACACTGACACCCCTAACACTGACCCCCCCATACACTGACACCTACACTGACCCCCCATACACTGACACCTACACTGACCCCTCCATACACTGACACCTACACTGACCCCCCCTATACACTGACACCTACACTGATCCACGCATACACTGACAACACCCCCTACACTGACACACTGACCCCTACACTGACCACCCCTCTTACACTGACACGTATACTGACCCCCCCATACACTGACACCTACACTGACCCCCCATACACTGACACCTACACTGACCCCCCCTATACACTCACACATACACTGACCCCCCCATACACTCACACCTACACTGACCCCCCCATACGCTCCCACCTACACTGACCCCCCCCCATACACTCACACCCCCTACATTGACACCCCCCTACACTGACCTATCTCCCCCCTCCCATGTCCACTTCCCTGGGCTCCCGGGGCAGGCAGCACATCACTCACCTCTTTCTGTGTCCAGACGCTGGGGACTTGAAGAGGCGATCCGGAGCGGAGGAGAGACACAGCGTGTCAGCAGCAGCAGCCAGCATGGAGGCAGTCGGTCCGGAAAGCAGGGAGAGACTCCAAGAGCACCGGCTGCCATCTTCACCCACAACCAGCCCCGCTCCCCCTGGCCGCACATGACACTTTCAGCGTCCACCGCTCGTCCTGCACAAAGAGGCAGTAAAGGAGCCAAGTGCAGGAAAGAGCGGGCGGGCCGCCCGATGGGGCATTGTCACAATAAAGGGATGGGGGACACTATGATCTTGCGGATGGCGGGCGTGGGATGTGCCCCCCTAAATGTTGCGCCCGGTGCCAGTGGCCCCCTCCGCACCCCCCACGCTACGCCACTGAGAGCAATATAACTCAATGTATTATATCAGACTGATTCTAGGGGATTCCAAATCAGTGAACTACCCCAGAAGCAGAGACAAGCACTGAAACAACAATGAATCACAATATAACAGTTTAACACAAGCTGAGTTACCTCTATTTAAATTGGCGCTATGAGTCCAGGCAGGAGGAGAGCAGAAGTATGACTTTCTCCTATGTCAGACTTCTCTCTTCTCTCCCCTGACACCACAGGCCCAACTACAAACACTGTACCTAATTCAGTGCTTAGTGAATGAACTCCCAAGTCAGACTACACAGCACATACACTACATATACAGAGCCCTGAGTATGTGTGTGTGTGCCCGTATGGCACCAATAACTTCAGTACCTTGGAAGAAGGATGAGGCCTTGTATCTTCAGCTAACCCCTTTAGTTAGTGCATTTAGAACTCCTACTTAGCAAAAATGGAACTGTGGTATGCTGACAGTATCCGCATAGCAAGGCAGACACTGTGACTGCTTAACAGGACTTCAACAAGACCCAGGTTGTGGCAAGTGAGGGGCAAAGTCCTTGTTTCCTGCAGATGGGCAAGTGCCCTCTCACCAATCCTGCGGTCAGGGCCCAAACGAATATCCTGGAACACTCACACTGGAGCGATTCACTCAGCCAATGAAGGTGGGTCTGGACAGGCACCCGGGATTCCCCTTTAACCAGGCTGGACCTCTGGAACACAGCAATGGACTGACCTGGGAGACAACACCTCTCCCCTAAGTCCAGTCTCTCCCCCTGCCTCGTGGTGACTAAACTCTCCCCAGCAGGCAAGATGGTTTCCTTCATTCCTTCCTTGCCAGAGAATGCTGGGGTTTTTAGTCCTGTCTCCAGTGATAAGAATGGATCCACCTATTTTGGGAACTACGCATCCCAGAGTTCTTTGCAGTTCTTCAATCCTCCCTGGATTGGCTATCTCCTTCTGCAAATGAGAAACAGGGGAGGGTTCTAAGTGTCTGTGAATTCCTTTCTCACTGCACAGTGAGAGGAGGAGAGGGAGGGGGAAAATTCGGCCGCAGTTGCTGGCAGGCACTTTGTCCCTTCAGTGAAAGCCTCGGTCAGCCTGGCATGGAAGCAGGAAAAATGTGAGGCCCCTGCTATATGGGATTTCCTATCTGGTCCGCCTGTCAGTTTTTCAGCCACACCTGATCACATGCTCCATGTACCTCTATGGAGCATCGGATGTTAGTGGAGACATGTCCGCTGACACCCACTGTTATCCTGTCCATGAAATCCGGATGGATGGAAACCCTATTTTCCATCTGGAGGATCGGATGTAAACAGACAGGCGGTCCATTTTCATCCGATCTCCCATAGAGGAGAGCAGGGATCTGACAGCTCTGTCTCTGCAAAGTAAGCAGAGACGGAGCTGTCATCCGCCTGCTCAGCGGGGATTGGCAGATCGATCCCCACTGAGAAAAACTGAGTCTGCCGAGTGCACTGCTCGTGTGAAAGAACCCTTAGGATGGCCACAATAAAAGGCCACTCTAAAATGTACAGTTTTATCACACAGCACAATGACACAGATGTCGCAATTTTGAGGGAGTGTGCAATGCTGACTGCAGGAATGTCCACCAGAGCTGTTGCTCGTGAATTGAATGTTCATTTCTCTACCATAAGCCATTTCAGAGAATTTGGCAGTACATCCAACCAGCCTTACAACCGCAGAACACCTGTAACCACACCAACCTAGGACCTCCACATCCAGCAACTTCACCTCCAAGATGGTCTGAGACCATCCACCCAGACAGCTGCTGCAACAAACGGTTTGCATAACCAAAGAATTTCTTCACAAACTGTCAGAAACCATCTCAGGGAAGCTCATCTGCATGCTCATCGTCCTCATCGGGGTCTCCACCTGACTGCAGTTAATCATTGTAACCAACTTGAGTGGCCAAATGCCCACATTCTTTGGCATCTGGCATTTTGGAGAGGCGGTCTCTTCACAGATGAATCCGGTTTTCTTATATCTTTGAGCTTAGCTTATGAAAAATGGGGGCAAAAACAAGTGTTGCGTTTTTTATTTTGTTCAGTATATAAACCCCAGCAACACCAAACACCAGGGAAGCTTAACGACACCCCTAGCTCACAGGGAGTGGGTTGAATGACACTGGGCATCTTGCATCCTGGAAAAGGATGGTGCTGTACCTCAGAGTGGTGAGTGTCCGGGTGACAGTGCAGAAGTGGTGAATATTGCAGTAAGAGATGCTGTTTTTTTTTTTAGAAAGTGATAAGCATATATATTTTTTTTCTTTTTACATTATTAAATGAAGTTGTCCTATATTCACATAGCAGAATTTACATTAGTGTATTGATTCACAACTGTGCTCTTTGCTACCGTTTTTTGAAAATAAACCCTACCCTGAAAATAAGACCTAACATGAGTTTCTGGGATGGCTGCAATATAAGCCCTACCCCAAAAATAAGACCTAGTTGTAAAAACATGTTATACGTTCTGTAAAAAGATTATATAATGTTCAGTGTGTCTCCTTGTGTAACTTTATTGTGGAAAATACCTTATTTACAGTGCCGCTGGGCGCTCACGTGACCCACCAGAGCTCTTCTCCTCCCCCTCCCTCTGCAGTGCTCAGAGCAGGCTGACTTCAGAAGGGATCTCTGCCTCTCCCTCTGCAGAATTCAGAGCAGGGAGGAAAAGCTCCGGTGGGTCACGTGAATGTATTTTCCACAATAAAGTTACACAAGGAGACACACTGTACATTATATTGTATAGTTAGTCTTTAGAGCTATGGTTTTAAGAATAGTAGTTGCCATCATCCCTAATAAGATTACTAGAAAGTGGTTTGGTTCCTCAAGCCAAAGAAAAAGTGGGATTGTGTAGGCAGAAGTATTATAAATAAAACAAAATGTAATATTACATTTATAAACAGGATCCAGCCTTATATGATGCCTCCACCCCTTTTCCAGGTCCTTTCCACAATCAGGAGCATATGATTACACGCAAGTGGGTATCATAAAAAAAGACCTGTAAGTCTTTACTTATTGACCCCTTCTAAACACATTGGCAGGAATTTTTACCACCAAGTGTAACACTCCCTCCCCTAACTTTTAGAGGACAGGAAAATCCTAGGACCACTTACTGGGACCCCTTACTCAATGATTTGGGTTAGTCCCAACAACCTCACCCAAATACCATTTCCTCCAGAAGCATACTTACAGGCATCATATATATCCCCGTTAGCTCCTATGCAGACTACTCTTCAAGATCCAGTGGCAACCTCTGTGACCCCAGATGAGGCAGGCCCCTATCAAACCCTGGGTTGGGAATCTCTGCACTAATGGTATGCACATAAAAAAAGACGATGTTTTTGAATAAGAATGATAAACCACACAATGTCACTAATTTCATGCATTCTCACTTTTCACTTCCTTAGAGTTTGGTGATTAACCTTGAAAAAGGCACTGTTTGAATTTTTGCCAAAACGCGTCGGAACCCCATATTTCTCTACATCGGGAATCACCATACCTGCCTATAAGTAATATGCAACCATGCGGCCTAGCCGACACTGTTTGATATATACAGTACCTATATAACAATATTTTTCTTTGTATATTTTTCCTTTGTGATATAATAAATTTTGTTTTATTTATAATACTTCTGCCTACACAATCCCACTTTTTCTTTGGCTTGAGGAACCAAACCACTTTCTAGTAATGCACTGTACATTATATAATCTTTTTACAGAATGCATAACATGATTTTACAAGGACTTTAACCAAGGTTTATTTTCGGGATTACAGAATTCCACAATGCTGACTCCTGAGCCGAGAGGGATGAGCAAAGACGGGAGACACAGGAACTTTTTTGTACATACTGTAAATACGGTAAATACGACGACCCCTGAAAATAAAGCCTAGTATGTGTTTTTTTTTTTGTAGCCAAAATGAATATAAGACGCAGTCTAATTTTCGGGGGAAACACGGTATGTTATTTTACTTTTCGCAAATTTACAATTATGCATTTGCACGTGTTTTCAAATTTGACCACATGGTGGCATTGTAGTGTGTTTTATGGTAAACTGCAAGTTTCTGTATTGGAGCCATTTCTGCTGACCTCGCCATCAAATACTACCGTAGCTCCTTGGTTGTCATGTTGATTCTGTAGCTTCAGTAGTTCCTAGCTACTGACCAGTACTGCTTAGGCAGAAGAGAACACCCTGGAAGCTTGTCCTGAAAATCTAACTGTGAAGGTGAAAGAAAATCCCTTATTTTGGGTTGTCACCAAAAGAGGAATAGGGGGGGGGAAATCTTCCAATGGAGACACTGGTTCTGGTGATCTTGATGACCCCAATTCTGCTTTTGATTTGAAGTTTGGAAGCCAGAGACAGTCTGGTTTATACCATTTTCAGAAGGAGCTCAGAATCGTCAGCATACTTCTACCAGTACAGGTTTCTTGTTATCAGTAATTTCTTTAATGCTCTGGCATTTGTTTTGAAAGTACCAGCAGAATTCTTTACGGATTTAGAATTTTTCTATTGTTGCAACAAAAGTAAGGGCTCGTTTACACTAGTAGCAGCCCTTGTGAATCGCTTTCCATTGGGAGGTTGACAGGTGCCTGGGAGGTAATATGTCACCTTCTCACTACCTGCACTATCAGGCTCAACCAGGATTACTGTGGTGTAGCCCTATTCACTTGTGTTTAGGGGCAGTACTACCTGAGAAATGTGATAGGGATTATAATTTTCGCTGCGGCATGTGTACAACCTTTTCTGCCCACTGTATTAAATTGAGGGGTTCGGATAAAGGGGCGGTAAAAGTTTGACTTTTACCACCTTCTTCTCTCACCCCCCGCATCAGACATTGTGCAGTTACCTGCTGTCCTGTGTGTTGAAATTATTTACTGAATAAACTTCAACAACATTTACAGCTATGTTGTACATAGTTACATAGTTACATAGTTACATAGTAGGTGAGGTTGAATAAAGACAATAGTCCATCCAGTTCAACCTGTGTAGGTGTGTGTGACTGTAATCATCTAACATAGCCCTCAATCTCCTGATCCTTGAGATGTAAGTCTAAGAGTCTTTTGAAAGTCACCATACTACCCACAGAAACCACCTCTTGTGGTAGACAATTCCACAATCTTGTAGCCCTAACAGTAAAGAACCCCCCACGTTGCCTGAGGTTAAAACGCTTCTCCTCTAATCGCATTGTATGTCCTCGAGTCCTCATGCAATTCCTTCGAATGAACAGCTTTTCTTCTAAGCTGAGATCCCCATTAAGATATTTATAAATTGCTATCATGTCCCCTCTCAGACGTCTTTTCTCCAGGGAAAATAAATCGAGCGATTGCAGCCGCTCTTCATAGGTAAGGTCCTCCAACCCCCTAATCAGTTTAGTTGCCCTTCTCTGGACTTTCTCCAGCTCCAACACATCCCTCCTGAGGACTGGCGACCAGAACTGGACAGAATACTCCAGATGCGGTCGGACCAGAGTTTTATAAAGTGGAAGGATTATAGTCTTATCTCTGGAATACATCCCTTTCTTTATGCATGCTAATATTCTGTTGGCTTTGGAAGCTGCCGCTTGGCATTGCATGCTGTTGCCTAATCTATCATCAACTAAGACTCCCAGATCTTTCTCCATTTTTGATTCCCCCAAGGGTTCCCCTCCTAACGTGTATTGTGTTTTTATGTTTTTGGTCCCCAAGTGCAAAACCTTACACTTCTCCACATTAAACCTCATTTGCCATGTCGTTGCCCACTCCGTAATTTTGTCCAGGTCATTCTGTAGGATATCTGCTTCATGCTGTGCAGTTATTGCCCTGGCCAATTTTGTGTCATCTGCAAAAACTGATAACGAACTACTGATCCCTTCCTCAATGCTGTTTATGAATAAATTGAACAAGGTTGGTCCCAGGACTGAGCCCTGGGGCACCCCGCTTACTACCTCAGACCAGTCTGAGTATGCGCTGTTTATTACTACCCTTTGGACACGGCCTTTTAGCCAATTCCGTATCCAAGAGCAAACCCTGCTGTCGATACCTGCAGACCTTATTTTATAAATTAAGCGCTTGTGGGGAACTGTATCAAACGCCTTAGCGAAATCCAAGTACACCACATCCACTGGTCTCCCCCTATCTAGCTCACAGCTCACTTCCTCGTAGAATGCTAAGAGATTGGTTTGACAAGATCGCCCATTTGTAAACCCGTGCTGGTTACTACTGATGATGTTGTTGTCTTTAGCATACTCTACGATATAGTCCCTTATCATCCCCTCCAAAAGTTTACATATTATTGATGTCAGACTGACAGGCCTATAATTTCCCGGGATATGTCTCTGGCCCTTTTTGAATATCGGAATCACGTTAGCCTTCCTCCAATCCCCTGGTACATCTCCTGTCCTAATACTGTCAGCAAAGATCAGGAACAGTGGTCTAGATATAACCATACTGAGTTCCTTGAGCACTCTCGGATGTACGCCATCCGGGCCTGGTGATTTGTTTGTGTTAAGTTTATCCAGTCTTTCCCTGATTTCCCCCTCTGTTAGCCATAGTGGCAAGTCCTGTGTATTACTACTAACCATACAGTCATGGTCAGTGTACCCTTCCTTTTCCTGCGTAAAGACTGACGAGAAAAAAGCATTCAGCACGGTTGCTTTTTCAGTGTCCTCTGTAACCATCCTCCCATCATCGTTAATTATGTGTGCAATATGCTCTGCCCTAGTTTTTTTGCTGTTGATATATTTAAAGAATTTCTTTGGGTTTTTTTTACTATCCTCCGCTATTTGTCTCTCAAAGTTGATTTTAGCCATCTTGATTTCGTGTTTACACTTCTTATTTTCCTCCTTGTATTGCTGGAAGGCCGATACGGTGCCCTCTGATTTATATTTCTTGAAGGCCAATTTTTTTCCCCTAATAAGTTTTTTAACGCTACGGTTTAGCCAGCCAGGTTTGGCTTTGTCTCTTCTAAATTTATTCCCCATAGGAATGCACTGCAAGATGCCTTTGCTTAATATTGTTCTAAAGCATTCCCATTTTTCCTCTGTGGTCAGTGATCCCAGGGTTTGGTCCCAGTTTACCCTTTCCATCAATGAGTACAATTTTGGAAAGTCTGCCCTTCTGAAGTTTAGGGTTCTTATGTTCCCCACTTGCCTTTTTATATTGTTATTTAGACTAAATGTGATCATCCTGTGATCGCTAGAGCCCAGGTTGTCCTGGACTCCTACCTCCGAGATTATGTCTGGGTCATTAGTGATCAATAGATCCAGGATAGCATTCTCTCTAGTAGGGGAATCCACCAACTGCGACATGTAGTTATCCTGTAAGGTTTCCGTGAATAGCCGGGCCTTATGCGAGTGTGCAGTCCCCTCTTCCCAGTCAATGTCAGGATAATTGAAGTCCCCCAATATGATGACTGATCCTAGTTTTGCCGCTTTACCTATTAGTGCTAAAAATTCCAGCTCTACCTCCTCCCCTTGGTTAGGTGGCCTATAGCAAACCCCCACAACTACTTTTCCCTTATCTTCTTCCCTATCGAGTTCAACCCACACAGATTCTAAATCCATGCTCATCCCATCCGTAATGTCACTCCTTTCTAGCACCTTTATATTGTTCTTGACATAGAGACATACCCCTCCCCCTCTTTTACCAACCCTGTCCTTCCGGTACACCGAATACCCTTGGATATTGGCCAGCCAGTCATGTGAGGGGTCGAACCAAGTCTCCGTTATTCCCACAAGGTCTATGTCCTCCTCATGTACTAACATGTCCAACTCATCCATCTTATTAGCTAGGCTCCTGGCATTAGCATATACCCCTCTTAGTTTTACGGAAGTTAAACGTGATTGGCGGTTTTGTTTATTTCTGTTTGGTCTGCTGTTCTCCCGCACAGACCCGCCAATTGATGTTGTTGACCTACTGTCGCTATTGACCCTACAACTGCCTTCAGTCCTCTGCTCCCTCCTGACTGATTCTATTTCTGAGCCCTCCCCCCCGTCTCCTAGTTTAAAAGCCCCTCCAACTCGGTGGCCATCTTTCTCCCCAAAAGAGCTGTACCGTCCCCATTAAGGTGCAGCCCATCCTTACTAAAGAGCCGGTAGCCGACTGAGAAGTCAGCCCAGTTCTCCAGGAACCCAAACCCCTCCTTCCTACACCAATTCCTCAGCCACTTGTTAACTTCCCTAAGCTCCTTCTGCCTCTCCTGTGTGGCTCGAGGTACAGGCAGTATTTCAGAGAAAACCACCTTGGAGGTCCTTTTCCTCAATCTATTACCTAAGTCCCTGAAATCGTTCTTAAGGATCCTCCACCTACCTTTAACTTTGTCATTAGTGCCCACATGCACCATGATCGCTGGGTCATCCCCAGCCCCGCCCAACAATCTGTCTGCCAGATCTGCACACATTTTGTACAATAATGTACACATTTTTACATTATTTTTTTTGATTCTGCATGAAGCTCGGGGTTCAAACAGACTTGTTCATGCATCTGTGCGGGGAAGTGATCGACATGAACACTACAGAACCAGCAGAGTGGGGCAGCAGCACAGGAGCATGGATAGGTAATGCACTGACACCAATGTTCTGTACTTTTCAAAAATAATGCTAACAAAATACATTTAATTATATTTATCAATTGACAAAATAAAAAAAAAATCATTTCCACCCGGGTCCAAAGAAATATGCTGGATGGCACAGACCACAAGCTTTTAGCGCAAAGGTCCAGGAGCTGATTGGATCAGCTGCTTGGCTTCTGATCTTGCTACAGATTACTATTTATGCCCCATACACACGTGCAGATTATCTGCAGACTTACCTTTTCTATGTAGTGCAAGGGCCTGCCGGATTGCATACAAATTGAAAGTGTTTAGGTTTGACCTCATATTATATGGTTTTGGTAAGTCTGCTGACAAAAGTCTGCAGATAATCTGCACGTGTGTATGGGGCATTAGCAAAGCAATTCTTCCACATTGTGGTTACACTGGAAATCCCACTGGAGGTCACTTCTGACTTTTTTTTTTTAAGTATAATCTCTATTTATCTTTAATCAGTACACAAACAGATAATGCCCTACACATTTGTTTTTTTCTTTTTTTTGTTTTTTTTTTTTAATATAATCTTTATTTATCTTTAATCAGTATACAAACAGATAATACCTTACACATTTGTGTTTTTTTGTTTGTTTTTTAATATAATCTTTATTTATCTTTAATCAGTATACAAACAGATAATACCCTACACATTTGTTTTTTGTTTTTTTAAATATATAATCTTTTATTTATTTATTTTTAATCAGTATACAAACCGATAATACCCTACACATTTGTTTTTTTTTTCTTTTTGTTTTTATATAATCTTTATTTATCCTTAACCACTTTAGGACCGCTCACATTGCTGCTACTGCGGCAATGCGGCACGATCCCGTCCAGCGACGTAGACCTACGTCGCTGGACTCCTCCCCCTGTAGGCGGCGCTCGCGCGCCGCCGGAGGCGCGCTCCCGCTGTTTTCAGTCACAGCGGGAGTCGGGCCAGGGGAGGAGCGGCGGCAATCGCCGCTGCTCTTCCCCGATCATCGGGGAATCTAGTTTGGAGATCCGCCCGCTTGTGTAAACAGAGCGGGCGGATCTCCTAAGTGACAGGGAGTGACAGATCGCAGTGTTCAGCATAGCTGAACATCCGATCTGTCCCTGACTCACTCAGTCACCTCCCCCCACACACGTCAGTAAGCACCAGGCATACATTAACCCCTCCCTCTCCAATAAAATTAACCCCTTCCCTGCCAGTGTCATTTTTACAGTAACAGTGCATATTTATAGCACTGATTACTGCAGTAATGTCACTGGTACCCCCAAAAGTGTCAAAAATGTCAGTCAAGGGTCCGATCTGTCCGCCGCAATGTCGCAGTCCCGCAAAAAAAAAAAATCGCAGATCGCCGCCATTACTCGTTAAAAAAAAAACACCAAAAATGACAGAAATCTTTCCCTTAGTTAGTAAACGCAATAACTTTTGCACAAACCAATCAAAATACGCTTATTGTGATTTTTTTTTACCAAACATAGGTAGCAGAAAACAAATTGGCCAAAAATTTAAAAAAATTTTGATTTTTACATTTTTTTGGGGGGGAATTTCATATAAAAAATGTTAAAAATATTGTTATTTTTTCAAAATAAACGCTCTTTTTTTGTTTATAGTGCAAAAAGTAAAAATCGCACAGGTGATCAAATACCACCAAAAGAAAGCTCTGTTTGTGGGAAAAAAAGGACGTACATTTTGTTTGGGTACGGTGTTGCACGACCGCGCAATTGTCAGTTAAATTCGCACAGGGCTGAATCGAAAAAAGTGGCCTGGACGTAAGACAGCAAAATCCTCCGGTGGTAAAGTGGTTAAAGCAACTTCACTGTAGTGGCAGAGTGAAGCAGTGGCCTTGCCGCATTCTACAGTTAGTTGTCCTCAATACTGTTGGAGTATCCCACTCACTCCTTCTCTCTTCTATCCCAGTTCTCAATAAAAACACAAATACCAACATCCCCTGGATTGATTATTGACTGAGCCAAGAACTGTCATTGCTGTTTATCTGCTATCAGTTGCTAAGGGTATTCCAGGGGAATCCAGAAAGTGTAATTATCAGCAGTCCTCTAGGGGGCAGTGCTACACTGTATTTCAGGAAAATACCGCAGTATGGCTATTAAAGCGGTAGTATCCTGCTTTTGGACACTTTTACCTACAGGTAAGCCTATAATAAGGCTTACCTGTAGATACAATTAATATCTCCTAAACCGGCATGGTTTAGGAGATATTTGCAGTGCATGCCACCGCTCACGCGAGCGGCGCATGCGCTCTGAAGGTCCGGGGGGACCTTCAGCTTTACTTGCCGGGAGCTTGCTGGAAAATCACTCCCGCGCGCATGCGCGGCAGTGACATCGGCGCGGCTCCGGCCAATCACAGCGCCGGAGCCGCCGAACCCGGAAGAGACGATGAGGCATCATGGCAGCGCCCGCAGCGATGTCCGGGGGTCCGTGTCGGGGCTTCGTTCTAAGGTAAGTAATACATAATGAGCTAGTATGCAATGCATACTAGCTCATTATGCCTTTGTCTTGCAGGTTTTTTTTTTTTTTCAATTTTTGGGTTTACAACCGCTTTAAATGGAGTGGATGATCATAGGAGATATCAGAATGAACTTCAGTTTTCTTCTTTTTTCCATAGACAATGTCACAGGAGTTGATTTACTAAAACTGGAGAGTGTAAAATCTGGTGCAGCTGTACATGGTAGCCAATCAGCTTCTAACTTCAGCTTGTTCAATTTAAGCTTTGACAATAAAACCTGGAAGCTGATTGGTTTCTATGCGGAGCTGCACCAGATTTTGCCCTCTCCAGGTTTAGTAAATCAGCCCCTGTATGCTTATGAGCAGGTGAATGTAAACAGACATATGTCTTCTGTAAATATAAAAAAAAAAGCCAACTGTTTATGTCCATTTCATTTACATCTGCTTTTAAGCAAGAAACTAATTTTTTAATTTGTACTTTGTTGAATTATGACGTTCTTCTTCAAAAACTAAAAAAATGATCACATGAAAACACATGTACATTATATACCTCCCAACTTTTTGAGATGGAAATGAGGGACACCTATTAGCAAAAATATGTAGGCATAGGACACACCCCCTGCCACACCCCCTTAGGGCCAGTTCACACCATAGAAACGCAGTCCGGATGCATTCCGGATGCTTTACTGCATGCGTATTTGGCAAGTTTTTGATGCATTTTGGACGCAGTCCAGTACATTTTCTCCCTCTTGTTTAACCTTAAATAAGGACACATGTGTTCCAGTGTGTTTTTGGTGCGTTCTGGTGTGTTTATGATGCGTGTTACCACTTTCCAGTACAGTCCAGTCCAAAATGCAGCATGTTCTACTTTTTTTTTTTTTCTGGAACTGGAACGCACTTGATCTGACCACACTGGTGTGAACTGTGCCATTGAAAACCATATAAACTACTATCAATGCGTTTTTGATGCAGAAAAAAAACTGCACTGGACTGCATGTGGTGTGAACTGGCCCTTAGTCTTTGTGTTCTCATACACGATACTGCTGTATTAACGACAAATCCTCCTGGCAGAAAATTCCTGCGTAAAAACCACGAGCATGGTCTGTATAGTTCATGTTTTACACACATATGGACACATAAACGTCCGTACATGTAGATGCAGATGCATGTTTATGCATGTAAAAATTCAAGAATGATTCTTCCCTGTCCCAAGGGGGGTGTGATTTAGGCATGTAAAATACTGACTAGTAACGCAGAAATTTACTATTTTATCTTTTTTGGGCATGTACACACAGGTGTGTGAATGTTAGTAAATTAGTACTGCATCAGCAAAAAAACAAAAACAAATGTGTAGGGTATTATCTGTTTGTATACTGATTAAAGATAAATAAAGACTATATATATATATATATATATATATATATATATATATATATATATATATATATATATATATATACACACACACACACACACACACACATATATATATATAAACAAATGTGTAGGGTATTATCTGTTTGTATACTGATTAAAGATAAATACAAATTATATAAAAACAAAAAAAAGAGAGCAAAACAAAAAAACAAACAAATGTGTAGGGTATTAGCTGTTTGTATACTGATTAACCACTTTACCACCGGAGGATTTTTTTAAATTTTTGGCCAATTTGTTTTCTGCTACCTATGTTTGGTAAAATAAAATCACAGTAAGCGTATTTTGATTGGTTTGCGCAAAAGTTATTGCGTTTACTAACTAAGGGAAAGATTTCTGTCATTTTTGGTGGTTTTTTTTTTTAACGGGTAATGGCAGCGATCTGCGATTTCTTTTTTGCGGGACTGCGACATTGCGGCGGACAGATCGGACCCTTGACTGACATTTTTGACACTTTTGGGGGTACCAGTGACATTACTGCAGTAATCAGTGCTATATATATGCATTGTTACTGTAAAAATGACACTGGCAGGGAAGGGGTTAATTTTATTGGAGAGGGAGGGGTTAATGTATGCCTGGTGCTTACTAACGTGTGGGGGGGGGAGGTAACTGTGTGAGTCAGGGAGAGATCGGATGTTCAGCTATGCTGAACACTCCGATCTGTCACTCCCTGTCACATAGGAGATCCGCCCGCTCTGTTTACACAAGCGGGCGGATCTCCTCACTCGATTCCCCGACGATCGGGGAAGAGCGGCGGCGATCGCCGCTGCTCCTCCCCCAACCCGACTCCCGCTGTGACTGAACACAGCGGGAGCGAGCCTCCGGCGCCACGTGCGCGCCGCCCACAAGGGGCGGAGTCCAGCGACGTAGGTCTACGTCGCTGGACGATAACGAGCCACATTGCTGCAGTAGCAGCAATGTGAGCGGAGCTAAAGTGGTTAAATGTTCCTGCTTGAATATTCTCTTCAGGGTTCTAAACTTGGCACCCCCTTTACTCTCACTGCCTGTGTGCTGACAACCGTCCGCTCACTCTAGCCTCTGGCAGACCCTGGGCAAGTTCCTCTGTACTCACGGACACTGTTTTTCCAGAGTCACCATTGCATCCAAACTCCACCAGTTAGCCTTCACTGGACCTCTGGGTTCAGCCACACTTTCTAGTACACCAGGCCGACCGCCTGTGACCACCTTCCACAGCTTCAGTAGAGGAGACAGCCTCCTTCTGGGACTTGGCTTCCCACCCAAAGACCCCCGGCCTCATGTGCTCTTGGCTTTTATACTATATCGCATGATGCACCTCTCACTGTGCCAACCCACTGGGACAGTTACAAAAGCCTATGCGTCATTGGCCAGGTTTCCTCCACTGTCCAACGAACCTCCTCATTGGATACAGTGGGGACACTCCCTCCCACATGAATCGCACAATGAGCACATGGAGCAGGCCTAACTATTAATCAGCCCCCCCTGATAAGCAGAGAGAGCAATTAGGTTTTACCTGCTGCTCCCCTGATAGGCAGGCAGCGCAAACTATTCTCCCTACCTATCTAGGAGGGTGCTACAACAGCAATAAAAAAATATTACATTATGGTCACCAGATGAGAGGTGAATGCATATTGGACAGTGGGAGGAAACCTGACAAATGAGTGCACAGGCTTTTGATACAGCCCTGGAGATTTGGGAGAGCAACAGTGCCTCAGTGCATGCTGGGATACTGTATAAAAGCCAGGAGCACATGTGCTCGGGGTCTTTCGGCTGGATAGCATAGTCCCGAAGGGAGGGGCGGCTGCCTCCTCCTCTGTAGAGGTGCCATGCGGCCTCAGGTATTCGACCTGAGGGCCTGGAGAGTGCTAGTGAGGAACTGAAGCCAGAGATCCGGTGAAGCTGACTGAAAGGGGAGACACTGGAGGATCTGATTCTGTAATACAGTGAGTACAGATCTGTGTCAAGGGGCCTGACCTGAGGGGGGCCACCCCTGCAGCTAGAAGAGTCAGTGGACGGGTGTCAGTAAAGGGGATGCTAGTGAGTGTCTCCAAGATAATGTAGATTCATCAAGTCTATTGCTGGAGAAAAAAGAGCAAGGAGACTTAACCCTTTCCATACATGTGGCAGTATGGATTAGGCAGTACAGCTGCTTCCACAAGAAAACTGGTGAGGCCAAGTGGGAGTTGTCCTTATCCATTGTGAATAGTTACAGTTGGAGTATCACACTATTCCCTTCTCCCATCCAAGTTCCAAATTAAACACTAAAAACCAATACCCCTGGACTGTTTATTGTGTAACGAGCCATCGGGAGTAAGGAGGGATGTGCGAACTGTTCCCAAATGACTGTGTGCTGGTAATCAGACGTGGCCCAACAAGTCATCTTACAGCAGGCCCTACAGGGACAGTGCTACACGTAGAAAAAAAACTGTGTGATATCCCCTCCAAATGTCATACCAGACTCCTTGAATCTGGAATAGATTTTCATGGGGAATCCCATGCAAAAAGACAAGAAAAAAAGTATGAGGTCCCTACAAAATCTATACCAGACTGTTATCCAAGCAAGAAGCCTGGGTGACCAGGAAAGGAGGATCAGCGTGTGCCCCCCATGGCAAAACACACCAAGCCCATCAACATGGTTGGGTGGGTACCTTCCCAAGGGGGTCACCCTGGCAAAGCACCCCATGTTGACATAAGCAAGAGCCTCTTCCCCACAACCCTGACCTGGTGGTTGTGGGAGTCTGTGGGCGGGGGGCTTATCGGAATCTGGAAGCCAACCTTTAAATATAAGGAGGTTCTGAGATACCAGCTTCATCCAATGTGAATGAGTAAGGGATTAATAGTCCCCCTACTCATTCACAAAAAAAGCTGGCCATAGACGGATTGAAATTTGCCCAGTTCAGCAGGGACTGGCAGAATTTCGATCTGTATGTAGCAATATCAGTTTGTCAGACGTTTGAACATTAGATTGACTTCTGTTAAAAGGACAAGCTGGAAAACTTTTGTTATTCAGCGGCTGCAGCCACTGATTAGTGTACAGTATTCTGACAGTGGAGATTCCCACTTTCGGAATACAAATGTCTCGGTGTGGGGGAATTCGTACAGTCAGTGGGCGGAACAAAAAAAATGAACAGATTCCTCCATCCACACAAACAAGGTAGATAGAGAAATCTGTCTATTTGTTTTTTTGGGTTTTTTTTTTTTTTGTTCCACCCGCTGACTGCATGAAAAAAATGAACCATATATTGCCAGCCTTAGGATGTCTTCACTCTGAAGAGAGGAGTCACATAGATACAGGGCCGTCTTTATTATTGATTGGACCCTGGGCAAACATTTTCTTGGGCCCTCCCGAATCCACCTATCAACTATGTGCGGGATCAAGAGGCAGCTGCTTTGGGCCCCACAACAATGACTGGGCCCGGGGCAGCTTCCCCTTTTGCCCTGGGTTAAAGATGGCCCTGCATAGATACCTTGGACAGCAGAACTGTCAATGTGCAGAGAAGGTAGTGCAAAATGCATTCCCAGATTTAGATAGACTTGGCTAACAAATTAAAGCTAAACGCCTGCTATTAGTTTTTTAGAAACTACAGCAACAGTTTCTTTTTTTTGGATAAAAATGTTACATCAATAAATAAAGATGTACAGTGAACACTCGCTTTCCAAATTTGTGGAGAACACGTTGCACTATAACTGTCTATAAACTTTGGATCTCCTATGGACACTAAATTTATTGCACGGTAGTTTTATTACTATATTCATCTATCATTCACTCAAAATTTTTTATGGGATGTTAGATTGATTACAAGATTGTGTTTACTATTAATATCATTTATTTATTTATATATTTATTATGAAATTTATTTAATATGACACTGCATTTTTTTTGGGGGGGGGGGGATTTGGTCGTTTTTAACATACTTTGGTTCCTTGCTAGCTCCCTAGTTACTAGTGAAGACTGTATTCACCTATTCAAATGAATAAAAGGTGAGCAAGGAAACAAGTGCCTCTGTCAATTTTAAATGTTTTGTCTTAACCCTACGTCAGTTTTGCTGGACAGGTGGGGCTGTTAAATTAAATTGAAAAATAACAGACTTATGTTGGGCACACACTATAAGAAAATCGGGTATATGATCGTCCGATTTTCCTCAATGTTTCACAGCAAGTTGGAAGTGAGTAAGGAAATAATGTACGAAAATTCTCGGACGACAAAGGATTTTTTGTTGTTGTTTATTGTTTCTGATCATGCGCAGTCTTTCATTTCTGCTTTTTTTTCGTACGAAAACAGTACAAATTTAAAAAAATTAAAAAATAGTTTGTTCTGTTCGTGTATGACTAAAAAATTAGCAGTTAGCCTTTGAAAATCTTTGTTCGGAAGATCGGAATATTACGATCGTTCCTTGGACCAAAAAGGTTCACCCGATTTTCTTATAGTGTGTATGAGCCTTTGCTGACCAGATCACTAGGTGCTAATTAAAAATGAACTAAACTCTCAATCAACATTGGTTATTTTTAATCCATATGCTGCTGGCATTAGTAAATAGACAGAAAATATTTACTTGTGTTTACATTTACTTCCTGGTTTCTGGCCTAGGACAAAATGATGTTATACATCCTAGGAGTCTTCATGGTATAGCCAGCCACCACATCTAAGAATTGGTTAGTCACAATATAATAAATCTTTCCTTTTGATGATTTGATTGTTTTAATACTGCTTTTAAAAAAATTACGTGGAGTTAGGCTTAAAAAAAAAAAAAAAATACATGAAACAGCTAAAATGTATATACGGTACTATATTTTTAAGTACTTCTTTGTCTACCTTCAGAATGTTCATCTAAATGAAGACAAAATAAATATATGATGAACATAGCCCTAAATTTAGCTGGAAGTTTCCAAACCGCCTTTAAAATCTTCCTGGGCTTTCAGTGGTATTGATTTGCATTTTTTCTCTTGTAACACAGCCAATTTCCCTTGAAGAAAAAAGGGACGATGCTGAATTTGCCTTACCTAAAATACTATAGTACCAAGAGCATGACCTAAAATGTTTCCTCTTGGCCTTATTTATAGGGGCATTGAGGCCTGTGCATCATAAATCCGCTGTTTGCCTCTGCGACTAAACCCACCAGGTGCAGGCAACCCATGTATATGTACAGTATGGGGACGCAGCGGCTGAACGGACATAGCCATTCGTCCTAATTTGACAGGCAGGTGGATGCAGGTGAGCGCCCCCAAATGCAGACAGTGTGTGTAAACAAATAGCCGATTCACGCTGTATAGGCCTTAGCCTCCATTTAAATAAGGCCTTTGATAGTTATGTAAACAATTGTATTTGTTTAGGGCCAGTTCACACCGTAAAAATGCAGTCCGGATGCGTTCCAGATGCTTTTCTGCATTTTTGACGCATTTTTGGAGCGTTCCAGTGCATTTTTAATGCATTTTTAATGCGGCCCAGTGCATTTTTCCCCCTCTTTTCTTCGGGCCAGTTCAGTTTTTTTTCTGCATCAAAATCGCATTGGATAGTAGGTTATATGGTTTTCAATGGCACAGTTCAATCCAGTGCGGTCAGTTCCAGGAAAAAAGTAGAACATGCTGTGTTTTTTCTGCACGGGACTGTACGGAAACGTAATGAAATGCATCAAAAACGCACTAAAACGCATCAATAACGCACTGGAACAGGCATCCTTATTTGGGGTTAATAAAAAAGAGGGGGGGGTGGGGGAATGCACTGGACCGCATCTAAAACGCATCAAAAAACACGCATGGAGAAAAGCATCCGGAACACATTCGGACTGTATTTCTATGGTGTGAACTGGCCCTTAACCTTAAAATAAGGATATGTGCATTTGCATTGCGTTTTTGATTAATTATACCACGTCCCAGTAGAGTCCAGTGCAGAAAAAATGCAGCATGATCTACTTTTTTTTTCTGGAACTGACTGCACTGGATTGAACTGTGCCATTGAAAACCATATAACCTACTGTCCATGCGTTTTCGATGCAGAAAAAAAACTGAACTGGCCCGAAGAAAAGAGGGGGGGGGGGGATGCAGTGGACTGCATATAAAAACGCATCAAAAATGCACTGGAACGCACCAAAATTGCGTCAAAAATGCAGAAAAGCATCTGGAGCGCATCTGGAGCGCATCCGGACTGCATTTTTATGGTGTGAACTGGCCCTAAATAAATATGATTGTAACTATTATTTTTTTTTTCCTGGAACTGGCCGCATTGGTGTGAACTATGCCATTGAAAACCATATAACCTATCCATGCTGTTTTAATGCAGAAAACAACGCACTGCACTGCATGTGGTGTGAACTGACCCTTACAGATTTCAACTAGGAGGAAAATCACAACTTAAAACTTTCTCTGGTTGTAAATAAAATGGGTTAGTGTAATACAGATTTAGAAAATGACAAGATAACACCAAAAATAGTTTTTTTTTTCTAAATATCTCTATACAAAATATAACCATATTCCCTGCTCCGTGCTTCTCTATTGTGTCATACACAAACATCTGTATGCCAGGAGAACGCATTTAAAATTGTGCACGTTTCCACAGTGCACAAAAGACATTTGTCATTATTGTATTGCACTGTGGTGCCATTCATTCTTAATGGCACCCCAATGCACCTTGCTAAGACACCTGTTTTAGTTCACCATATCGCATAGTAACAAAGCACTATGTGTTACGGTGCAGTGGATTTAAAAAGATGTAAATACATCGTTGCTGTGACTTCCGTGCTCTGGGCAGTCCATTTAAAATGCTCATAATCGCGCATGCACTGTCGCACCTGCAGAGTAGAGGGGATAGGTTTTTGAAATGTGAACACTAGTTCCTTATGCTGTCTTAAAGTGAATGTCACGAACCGGCAGGACTGGTAGTGGATCCTCTGGACCAGAGAGGCGATGGTGCGGGTTGTACTAGAGGATCGGTTCTAAGCAGTTGCTGGTCTTCACCAGAGCCCGCCGCAAGGCGGGATGGATTTGCTGCGGCGGTAACTACCAGGTCGTGTCCCCTAGTAACAACTCGACCTCTCTGGCAGCTGATATGGCGTGGTACACAGGGAGTAGGCAAGAGCGTAGTCGGACGTAGCAGAGGTCAGGGCAGGCGGCAAAGGTTCAAAGGCGAGTAGCAACGGGTTCGGCAACAGGCAAGGCAAACTAACACAGTAGGGAACGCTTTCTCAGAGGCACAAGGCACAAAGATCCGGCAGGAAGCTGTGGGAGGAGAAGGTATTTATGGGCAGTGCACAGGTGAAGCCTAATTAAGTCAGCACTGTCTCTCACAAACCTTAACCCTTAATAATCACTTTGGGTCAGACACCAATCACTGGTGCACTGGCCCTTTGAATCTAAGAGTCCCGGCGCGCGCGCGCCCTAGAGAGCAGGGGCCGCACACGCCGAGACACTGGAGTGCTGCCTGGGGGGATACGCTGTGAGCGCTCCGAGGCCAGCAGGGGGCCCGGAGCGCTCAGCGTAACAGTACCCCCCCCCCCCCTTTGGTCTCCCTCTCTTTTTGGTACAGAGGAACTTGAGGATGAGGCTGCGGTCCAGTATGTTCTCCTCCGGCTCCCATGACCTCTCCTCAGGACCGCAGCTCTCCCAGTCGTCCAAAAAAAATCTTTTCCCCCGGGAGATCTTGGTCGCCAAGATCTCATTGACAGAGAATATATCGGAGGTACCGGCGACAGGGGTGGGAGAAACAAGCTTGGGAGAAAAACAGTTAAACACAGCAGGTTTAAGAAGGGAGACATGGAAGGAGTTATGGATTCGGAGGGAGGGAGGAAGATGGAGCTGATAAGAAACTTGATTGATACGACTCTTGATTTTATAGGGTCCCAAGAAACGAGGGCCCAACTTGTAACTTGGGACCCTAAATCGGATGTACCTAGAGGAGAGCCACACCTTGTCACCCGGGCGAAATTCCGGAGGAGATCTTCGTCTATTGTCAGCTTGAACCTTCATACGGGCGGAAGCCTTGAGGAGAGCAGCGTGGGTTTCTCGCCAGATGGAGGAAAAGTCCTGTACAAGACTGTCAACGGCAGGTACAGAAGAAGGAGTGGGAGACTGTGGCAGAGGTGGAAGAGGATGACGGCCAAAAACTACAAAGAAAGGAGACTTGTTAGAAGCAGAGGATTGTTTGTAGTTGTAGGAGAACTCCGCCCAGGGAAGTAGATCAGCCCAGTCGTCATGGCGTGAGGATACAAAGTGACGCAGATAGTCACCCAAAATTTGGTTCACCCGTTCTACTTGGCATTAGACTGAGGATGGTACGAAGAAGAAAAGTCCAATTTGATCCAGAGCTGAGCACATAGAGCCCTCCAGAATTTGGAGACGAATTGTACCCCACGATCCGAGACAATATGTTTGGGAAGGCCATGGAGACGGAAGATGTGTTGGAAAAATTGTTTGGCCAACATGGGTGCAGAGGGTAGACTGGGCAGGGGTACAAAGTGATCCATCTTGGAGAAGCGATCCACCACGACCCAAATAACGGACTTGCCATGGGAGGAGGGAAGATCTGTAATAAAGTCCATAGCGATGTGAGACCAGGGAACTTCAGGAACAGGTAGAGGCAAGAGGAGGCCCGCTGGTTTCTGGTGAGGCGATTTATCCCGGGCGCAAATCATACAGGCCTGGACGAAGTCCGAGACATCTTTTTCCAGAGAAGGCCACCAGTACCTTTGGGAGATTAGTTGGAGAGATTTTAGCACCCCTGGATGACCGGCAAAAGAGGAGGCGTGGCCCCACTTGAGAATTCGCAACCGCTGACGTGGAGGTACGTAGGATTTGCCAGGAGGAAGAAGGCGCAGGTCCACGGGAGCGACTGTAATAAGGCGTTCTGGAGGGATAATATATTGAGGTGTTAACTCGTTGCCCACCACATCAGAGGAGCGAGACAGAGCATCTGCCCTAATGTTCTTACAAGCCGGACGGAAATGGATCTCAAAATTAAAGCGGGCGAAGAACAGAGACCAACGGGCCTGACGGGGATTTAATCTCTGAGCAGACTGGAGATAAGCCAGGTTCTTGTGGTCCGTGAAGATGTACACAGGATGTGTGGCGCCCTCGAGTAAATGTCTCCATTCCTCCAATGCCAATTTAATAGCCAGCAGTTCCCTGTCCCCAATGGAGTAATTTCTCTCTGCGGGAGAGAATGTTTTCGAAAAGAAGCCACAAGTTGAAGTCTTGCCCCTGGAGGACTTCTGGGTGAGGAGAGCTCCGGCTCCCACCGAGGAGGCATCCACTTCAAGAGAGAAAGGCTTGGTGGAATCTGGTCTAGAGAGAACGGGTGCAGAGGCAAAGGCGGATTTCAGGGACTGGAAGGCTTCCTCGGCTTGGGAAGGCCAGGTTTTGGGGTTAGCTCCTTTTCTTGTGAGAGCCACGATAGGAGCTACCAGAGTGGAATAGTGAGGAAAGAATTGCCTGTAGTAGTTCGCAAAGCCCAGAAATCTTTGTATGGCTCGGAGACCAGAGGGGCGTGGCCAATCCAGAACCGCCGAGAGCTTGGCTGGGTCCATTTGAAGTCCTTGGGCTGAGATAATGTATCCCAGGAAAGGCAGGGAGGTCCGTTCAAAAATACATTTTTCAAGTTTAGCGTACAGGCGATTCCTCCTAAGACGAGTAAGAACTTGTCGCACATGGGCCCGGTGTGGGTCCAAATTGGAGGAGAAGATGAGGATATCATCCAGGTATACGACCACGCAGGTGTAAAGTAAGTCCCTGAAAATATCATTGACAAATTCCTGGAAGACAGCAGGTGCGTTGCAGAGGCCGAAGGGAATCACCAAATACTCAAAATGGCCATCCCTTGTGTTAAAGGCGGTCTTCCATTCGTCTCCCTCACGGATACGGATAAGATTATAGGCCCCTCGAAGGTTCAATTTAGTGAAGATCTTTGCCCGATCAAATAGCTCAGAGATTAGAGGCAGAGGGTAACGGTTCTTGATGGTAATTTTATTAAGACCTCTGTAGTCAATGCAGGGGCGGAGGGAGCCGTCTTTTTTTTTGTCACGAAGAAAAAACCGGCCCCAGCAGGAGAAGAAGATTTTCTTATGAATCCTCTCTGTAGGTTCTCACGTATATAGTCGGACATGGCAAGAGTCTCAGGAGGTGAGAGAGGATAAATTCTGCCCAGAGGTGGAGTAGAACTGGGTATCAGGTCGATCGGGCAATCGTAGGGTCGGTGAGGAGGAAGAACCTCAGCTTGTTTCTTGCAGAAGACATCCGCAAAGGAATGGTATGGCTTGGGCAGCCCAGGAGGCGGAGAAACTTGCGGGTCCTGTTTGACCAGAGCAGGCTTGAGACAGCGGTCAGAACAGGAGGAACCCCAACGCAGGATCTCAGCGGTGGACCAATTCAGGACAGGACTATGACGTTGAAGCCACGGCAGACCCAGGAGGAGTTCGGAGGAACAGAAGGGAAGGACAAAGAACTCTAAAGTCTCGGTATGAAATATTTTCCGATGTCCATCTGCAGAGGCTGGGTACGGAACTGCACGGTGGCAGAGTCTCTCACCGTTAACAGTAGAGATGAAAGACGGCTTGGGTAGACGGATTACTGGAATACGGTACTTGTCAACCAAGGAGGCGTGAATGAAGTTGCCAGCTGAACCGGAATCCAAGAAGGCGTTTGCAGAGAAAGAGGACTTGGAAGAGATGATCAACTGCACGGGTATGATGAGACGTGGAGAGGAAGAATCCACACCTAGCAAAGCCTCTCCCACGTTTACTAGGTGCGAGCGTTTCCCGAACACGGTGGACGGAGAGGACAATCTCTAAGGAAGTGCTCGGTACTGGCACAGTACAGACACGGGTTCTCGTCTCTGCGGCGGCTTCGTTCTTGCGGAGTCAGGCGTGACCGATCCACCTGCATGGCCTCCACGGCGGGAGGCCCAGTAGCGGGTTGAGGTGGATGCAGAAAAACGGGAGCCAGACGAGGGTAGCGTCTAGGACGAGCTTTTTCCTTTTCAAGGAGGAGTTCCTCTTGTCTTTCGGCGAAACGCTTGTCTATCCTAGTGGCCAGCAAGATGAGGTCACTAAGAGTGGAGGGAAGCTCACATGCAGCCAGGGCGTCCTTTATCTCGCTGTTAAGTCCCTTCTTGAAGGTGGCGCAAAGGGCTTCATTGTTCCAGTTCAGCTCAGAGGCCAGGGTACGGAACTGAATGGCATAGTCACCCACGGCAGAACCTCCTTGGGTCAAGTTTAGTAAGGCAGTCTCTGCGGAGGTAACCCGGGCAGGCTCCTCAAAAACATTCCGGAACTCTAGGCAGAAGCACTGGACGGAAGCGGTGGCAGGATCTGCGCGGTCCCATAGTGGTGTAGCCCAGGCCAGGGCCTTCCCAGACAGTAAACTGAGAATAAAGGCTACCTTGGCTCGCTCAGAAGGAAACTGGTCGGACAGTAGCTCGAGGTGGAGAGAGCACTGTGACAGGAACCCACGGCACTGCTTTGGATCTCCGTCATATTTGTCTGGTAGGGACAAACGGATTCTGGAACCGGTGACAACTGCAGGCGGAGGTGATGCAGCAGGAGCAGACGGAGGAGCTGGCTGTTGCTGAGAAGGCAGGAGCTGCTGCAACATAGCGGTCAACTGGGCCAGCTGTTGACCCTGCTGGGCCACAATGGTGGTGAGGTCCGCTAGGCTTGGCAGGGGAACATCAGCGGGATCCATGGCCGGATCTTACTGTCACGAACCGGCAGGACTGGTAGTGGATCCTCTGGACCAGAGAGGCGATGGCGCGGGTTGTACTAGAGACCGGTTCTAAGCAGTTACTGGTCTTCACCAGAGCCCGCCGCAAGGCGGGATGGATTTGCTGCGGCGGTAACTACCAGGTCGTGTCCCCTAGTAACAACTCGACCTCTCTGGCAGCTGATATGGCGTGGTACACAGGGAGTAGGCAAGAGCGTAGTCGGAGGTAGCAGAGGTCAGGGCAGGCGGCAAAGGTTCAAAGGCGAGTAGTCGGTAGCAACGGGTTCGGCAACAGGCAAGACAAACTAACACAGTAGGGAACACTTTCTCAGAGGCACAAGGCACAAAGATCCGGCAGGAAGCTGTGGGAGGAGAAGGTATTTATGGGCAGTGCACAGGTGAAGCCTAATTAAGTCAGCACTGCCTCTCACAAACCTTAACCCTTAATAACCACTTTGGGCCAGACACCACTGGCCCTTTGAATCTAAGAGTCCCAGCGCGCGCGCGCGCTCTAGAGAGCGGGGACGCACACGCCGAGACGCTGGAGTGCTGCCTGGGGGCATACGCTGTGAGCGCTCTGAGGCCAGAAGGGAGCCCGGAGCGCTCAGCATAACAGTGAACTTGTGCCCAGACTATACACATTAAAGGATAAGTTCACCTTTTGTAACATGTTACACCCAAATTCAGGGCGTAACATGTTACAAATCCCCCCCCCCCCCCCCCCGGGCTGTCTGCTTGTAGTTCTCAATGAACTACCATGGCGCTGTGAAGCGATGCTTGGTCGTACGAAGTATGGCCAGACCGCTTACACACAGAGTCTGCCAATGCCCGATCCTGGATGCAATGCTTTCCAGGCTCCTAATAAAAAATAAATAAAAAAATAAAATAATCAATGCACATTTTTTTACCTGCAAAAAGATGTGCATTTATTATTTTTTTTATAAAAGGTGACCTTATCCGTCAAAGTGCTTGTAAAGGAAGAAGGTTTCTGAATGCAGCTCCCCGCAGACCCCCCCTAACTACAATCTCGATCGAGCAATTTGCATGATCATAATTGGCTCATATACAGCAGCGGGAGTCATTGGCAGCATACAGCAGTGGGAGCCACAGCCAGTGACGGGTCAGTGGGGGATGAGGCCGGGCCCTGCTCTGTGTGTCTTTGGGAGCAAGCATGCAAATTGCCCCCATAGCAAGCAGCTTGCTATGGTGGCACTCAGAAAGGGGGAGGAGGCAGGAGCGCCACTATGGGACCCGAAAAGAGGAGGGTCGTGGCTGCTGTGTGCAAAAACCATTGTATAGTATAACATGTTTATTATTTAATTTAAAAAAAATAAAAATAAAGCTTTACAACCCCCCCTTAAGAAATGAATTTCTGACTAAAAGCACAAGTGCAGAGCTATGCTACATGATGTCATCATGAACTGGAAGTGTTCCCCTGACGCAGATTTCGGCCAACTGGATCTCTGGGTTCAGCTCCTCACTAGCACTGTCTAGGCCCTCAGGTTGACCACCTGAGGCCGCATGACACCTCTACAGAGAAAGCAACCGCCCCTCCCTTCGGGACTCCGCTATCCAGCCGAAAGACCCTGAGCACATATGCTCCTGGTTTTTATACAGTATCCCAGCATGCACTGGGGCACTTTCCCTCTGCCAAATCACCAGGGCTGTATCAAAAGCCTATGCACTCATTTGTCAGGTTTCCCACTGTCCAATATGCCTCCCTATTGGACCAGTGTGAAACACTCTCCAGACAGAATGAGTTGTACCTGAGCACAATAAGCAGACCTCACTAACAAATCCTTCTCTCTGGTAAGCAGAGAACAATATAGATTTACCTGCAGCCCTTCTAGTAAGCAGACAGGACCCAAAACTATACTTTCTCTCTAGCACCTACCTAGGAGGGTGCTACACATGTCAAGACTCAAAATTGCATGTGCCCATGCAACGTCGAAAAACAACGGAACCTGAAATTTGTCATAGGTGAAACCTTTAATTTAGTGTTAGAATTATTGCTCTCACTCCTATGTTTACGGCAATATTTCACATGTGTAGTGCAATCACTGTTCACATACACATGCGGGACCTATGCACTCGTTTGCCCCCAAATTTCTTCCCTGCCCTCCAAAGCAGCTAATCAAGAACAGATTAGAAGCCATTCTCACCACTGTAAAAGTGAGCAGGTTGCTGTAGAGCCACCCGAATCATTTTTACTGAATAGCTGATCTTTGGCTGAAAAAAATGCCTCCAAGCTGCAGCTATGAGCCTAAGGACATGAATTGGTTACAGAATTTCTATACCAGGTTGTATGCTCCACCGAGTAAATAATCTGTCTGCATAGAACTTGTCAGTGTTGCAAACCCTCAAAATGAGTTTTCTGAGGTGGTGTATGTGCTTTATCATTACATCATTCCTACTAGCGGAATTCCCCAGAAGTAGACATGAATGTACTCGCGTATAGGGGTACTTTTGACCAAGTAGCCCATACCAGGAGATTCAGTAAACACTGGCTAAATACGCTATATACAATTAACAGTGTTCTAGCGCACAGGTTTTACATAACTGCTACCAGTAAAAAAAGACTGGTTTTACAGGTTTCCTATAAGTAAAGGCAAAGGTATCAAAGCAGAGATATAACTTCTAAGTTGTATTATTGATAGCAAAGCCACTGTAATAAAGGGGACATCCGAGAAATTACTTATTTATAAAATGAACATGTAACGCAAATCATAGAAAGATCATTCCATTCAAAACTGATTTTATTGGTCTAAAGGCATAGTGGTTTTTATTTATTTTTTTTTCAAAAAGGGCAGGTTTTACTTTTTACTTGTGTCAGGTTTGCATGCTTTTGTAGCACCCTCTTAGGTAGGTGCTAGGAAACCACATTTGGTGGCTCTTTTCTGCTTATCAAGAGAGTCTGATCTTTTAGTTTAGCCTGTCACATGGTTCCAGGTGTGATTTATTGGGTCTAAGGGAGTCTCCCCACTGTATCCAATAAGGGTGCTTGTTGGACAGTGGAGGAAACCTAACCAGTAGCACCCCAGGGTTTATGGCTGTCTCAGTGGGTGAGCATTGCTGCAATGCATCCTGGGATTGGCTATAATTCTGGAGGGAGCATGTGACAGGGTGTCTTTGGCGGGAAGCAGTGTCCCAGGAGGGGGCAGACGGCTGGTCTCTCCTCCTGCAGGTGTGAGGAAGGTGGTTCAGTCAGTCGGCCTATTGAACTGGGTGTGCAGCTGAGCTGCAGAGGATCCAGAGTGCTGACAAGTGGAGCTGCTGGCATAATCATCTTGGGAAAAACAGTATTGTGAGTACCAGGAGACCTGCCTAGGAGAGGGGACCACTCCAGAGAAGTCAGGGGATCAAGTAGCTAGCTCACCTAGGGAGTGTATCAGTGAAAGGGGGTGCCGTGTAGTTGACCCTGAAGATTAGGAACAAAGGGGGTGCCAGGAAGGGCCCTGAAGTTGTTCTGCAGTACAGTAAAGTTTACCTCAGGATACAGTTTACCTCAGAAAGTTCATTCAGTCCTACGTCACAGCTTGTGACAGACTGAAGCAGCGCCCTAGCTGTGACTAGTGTTACTCAGCGTTACTCAGCATTTTCAAGTCGTCCCAGCCTATTGTGCATAGTGTATAAAGTTGGAGTATCCCACTCATTCCCTTCTCCTATCCAAGTTCCAAATAAAAACACAAAAAACCAAAGCTACTGGACTGTTTCCTGACTGAGCTAACACACTTGAGAAAATGTCAATCTGTCATGTTGTTGCTAATATTAACCCAGGGGAACCCGTAATCAGCAGCTCCCAAGGGAGTAGTGCTACACTTGTAATGGGGAGCTAGTCTTCTTTGTTTCCCTCTAGCGAGATTTCAGTGTAGTTTCATTTTAATCCACTAGATGCCCCCACTTATCTTTCGTTACCAAATTTGAATCATTTTGCTGGGGCAAGTGCTTCTCTTATTTTTTTTATCAGGGTGGGAGCCAAGCATTTTTTCAAAATGTTTGCTTTTTTTCGTTTGTATAATAAATGACAAGTGATGATCAAATACCATCAAAAGAGAGCTCCATTTGTGTGCAAATGCATATTAAAAAGGTAATTTGCTTACAGTGTTGCATGATTAACTGCAGTTGGCAGTTAAAGTAGCGCAGTGCTGAATAGCAAAAAATGCTTTGGTTATAAAAGGGGTAAAAGCTTCTGGAACTCAAGTGTTTAAATACAGTTTGTTTTTTTTTATTCACATTTTTTTTAACATACTGTCACCACTGAAGTACAGTGTATCATGACCGGTGTGGCAGTGATCAGGGATACTAACTAGTGTCGTTTAAAAAAAAAAAAATAATAATAGTTAATTAAATTATTTTGTATTACATTTAAAAAAAAAATGTAAACTTTTTTTTCTTACATACTTTCATCAGAGTAGTTCGGTGTAACCATAGTGATACTGTACTACTCTGAAAGGGGTGATCAGGGATTTAATTTTTATTTTTTTACACTTTGCTGTTACAGTAATGATCACTGTAACAGCAATGTTTTGAACTGTCATGAATGGGTTACTGTCAGATAATGCCTATTGGACGTTTGGCTCACAAAAATGCACAGCATTATTATCAGAATAGTGACCAGGTGCACTAATGCGCACGGGCGCGCACACAGTGCATGTTGGTGCCAGACGGGCAATTTAGGATGCTTCTTCACTGCACCTGCTCTACACTTCTTTGAGAGTTCAGACAAGCCAGGCATCCTGAACCTGCAGCACAAGTGGAATGCCCCTTTAATCTCGGCTGGTATCCTGGGCCCAGCTACTTTTCCTGTCTTGATGGTCCACCTGCTTCCCAGGATCTCCTACTCTAGTTGCAAGTTCTCCTATCAACACCTGCTGGCACTCGTGTTCCTCCTGTCTCTCCGTAGGCCCAGGACAGGAGAGATAAGAGAGGCCAGCCTTGTCATATCAGTATACTATCAGGTACGTGACAGTTACATTATTAACAGCTGTGATTTTCTATTGTGTGCTGTGATTGGCCCACAGCTATTGAAATGGTACAGGGTGCTGTGATTTGCCCAGGTACCATGTGATAGCTGTTGGCCAATCACAGCATCATTATAGGAATCACAGCTGTTATGAATGGAATTCATTCATAACCGCTTTGTTGGCATTGTCATCATATGATCGCATAGTACCGGGAGCCATGATCTACTGTATCCGGTGGACACATCGGTCAGGGGAGTGTTGCGCTGAGCGCCCCTAACCCTGATGAGGTAGGATGATGTACATGTATGTGATCCTGCCTGCCCTTGCTACCCTGTCCATGTAAATGTACTGTGGCCGGGGGGCAAGCAGTTCTAAAAGATGTTTTGATCCCATGTGTCATTGGGAGGCCCGCCAGCTGAACCCGGAAGAGACAGCAGCTTCCCGAGGAAGTAAGACAACAACATGGCAGCACGGGCTCTGGCAGGAGAAAAGAGGATCTCAGCAGGACAATGCTTGACCTGTTGGGTGAGTATTTGAATTGTGCATAACCCACAATCTGGTAAGCAGGGTGAAGATCCACCTTAATGGAGATTGTATTATAGTGAGTCAACCACTGGTTTCTTATATGCTTCTTGGACCTTGCCAAAGTAATCTTTACTTGTGAGCCAACTGAATCGCCTTCCTGCCACACATTTCACATTCCTACAGTTGCTGTTTGAATTTTTATTTATTGTATGTAGCACTGTCCCCATAGTGCTTGCTGTGTGTTGACTTCCTAGGCCTCCCTCTGATTACCTGCAGACAGTTGCTGGGGGTTTTCACATATCCCTTCGTACTCCCGTTTGCTCGTTACTCAATAAACAGTCCAGGGTATTGTTTTTTTTTATATTTATTGTGGAATTAGGAAGGGAGAAGGGAATAGTGGTATACTCCAACTGAATTATTCACAGTAGATAAGGACAACTCTAACTTGGCCTTACCAGGTTACCTGTGGAAGCAGACACACTGCTTTTACCATACTGCCACTTGTATGGAAGAATTAAGTCATCTTGCTCTCACTAGCAGCAGACTTGATGTAACTACATTATCTCCAGGACACTCTCCAGCATCTCCTTGACTGACACCCGTCCACTGATGCTTCCACTTGAAGGGGTGGCCCTCACAGAACAGGCCCCATGACCCATATCTGCAGGGCCGGATTAAGAGCATCATGGGCTTGGTGCTGAGGATTTTGAAGGACCTTAAGGGCCGTGTCTTGGCATGCACCCAGAGGAGGAAGGGTGCAGCCATGCATGCCTAATTCAACATGGGATGCTGTCTCTGAAGCCCATAAACACATCCATGCATCGGCAACTGTCCCTCCTTGTCCGGCCTTCGTGCTGTGTGGGGAGGTTCTGAGGGAGCTGCCTGGGGAAGCGAGCATAGAAGCCAGACTTCTGTGTTTACAAGTGACAGAAGAGCGGTAACAGTGAATATGGCCAAACCGGGGCCTATATTAAGGTAGGGGCCTGGAGCTGCAGCTCCAATAGCCCCTATGTTAATCTGGCCCTGCATATCTGTAATCACTTTAGGCAGATTCATAGCCTTTCCAGTGTCTCCCTTCCAGTCAGGTCTGCAGGACTTCTGGGTTCAGCTCCTATCTGACTTTGAAGCCTCGTACACACGCAACGAATTTTCGTCGACCGGTCGTCCGTCTTTTGTCCAGAGTGCGTGTCTGTTGGTTGGAATGTGCTCTAGACTGCACACGAATTTTCCCATACGACAGAATTCTACTTCAGAAGTGATGTCATGTGTTGGATTGCTTTCTATGTGTTCTTTCATCTCTGAGCATGCTTAGTCTTGCTCATAAGATTTTTCCCCATCGAAATCTGTACTAATGAGATGAAAATCGGACGTGTGTTGACGGAGGACAAAAATTATATAGCCTGCACACCAGGATTTTTTCGGCCAAAAAGTCGGAGTCGGCTGTCAGAAGCACCATACTAACAAGCCGAAAATCAGCAGATCGGTCGTCGGATGAAATTTCCCGTCCGAATTTCTACTCGTGTGTACGGGGCTTTAGGCTGACTACCCAAGGCCGCATGGCAGCTTCGACAGAGGAGGGGCAGCTCCCCCCTCCCTCCGGAACCCCACTCTCCAGGCGAAGACCCCGGGCACATGTGCCCTTGGCATTTATACAGTCACCCAGCATGGACCAATGCACTTTCCTCTTGCAATCACCAGGGCTGTAACAATGCCTGTGCCCTCACTTGTCAGGTTTCCTCCCACTGTCCAATATGCCTCCCTATTGGACCAGGGTGAAAAATTCAGACAGGCTCAGCTGCACCTGAGCACCATAAGTAGACCCTACCAATGGATCCTGCTCCCTTGTAGGCAGAAAGCTCTATACATTTACCTGGCAATCTTCCTGGTCAGCAGACCCTTCCTACACCTACCTAGAAGGGTGCTACATGTACATTATAGATATAGGCTGGTCATAGACAAGTTTTTTTTCAGCCAGTGGGTTGCCTAAATAAATGTACAGATTACTCCAGCCACACCCCCAACCAATAGATTGTATTCTGTCAGAATACACTGATCAGTGGCTGCTTACGCTGATCGGAAAAAAGTTTTCTAACTTGTCCATTAGACAGAAGTTGATGTAACAATCGAGCATGTAACAGTCGAACAGAGATGGCCACATATCGATCAAAATTCTTACAGTCTCACTCTCTGCTGAACCAGGTGAATTTTGATCTGCCTATGGCCAGCTTTACATGGCTCCCAATTGTTCCTCATTTGAGACAAAATCCCTCTGTCCTTTGCGCAGCCTCAGTTTTCCCTGTTTATGGTCTGATGTGTACATTTGTATACAAAACGTACTATCCATTTGAAGACCAGGCCTTTTCTGATACTTTTTGTTTGAGAGTCCTTTGACTTGGGGCGGACCGTTTTTTGATCCGCTCCGGCACTTTTTTTTGTTTTTTTTTTACGGACACGGATGACACTTGTGTCATCCGGTCCGTATGACCTTATATCATCCCATCCGTTTACGGATGATAAACGGAGATAATGCATGTCATTGGGATTGCGGATGTCAGCGGATGACCGTTTTGACCGTTTTTGTGTCCGTTCCGTTTTTTTAAACGGAAGAAAAATAGGGTTCTCTTCCGTTCCAAAAAACGGAACTGATCGGAAAGGACGCAAATCAGAGTGTCAGCGGATGTCCATCCACTGACATCCGCAATCCCATTGACACGCATTATGTCCTTTTTTCATCCGCAGAAAAATGGGATGAAAAACGGACATACGGACCGCCCGTGTGAAAGGACCCAAAGTCAGTATTTTTTTGGTAGAAAAGAAAATACTTGAAACCCCCAAACAATTTATATATATATATATATATATAGTATATATATATTATATATATATATATATATATATATATATATTTTTTTTTTTTTTTTTTATTTATTTATTTTTAGCGGAGACCCCAGGAAACAAAATGGCGATCGTTGCAATTTTTTACGTCACGCGATATTTGCGCTGCATTTTTCAAACTCAAGTTCTTTGGAAGATATACATTTTAATTAAATTAAAAAAAAAAACACACACATTATATACCCTGATTTTTTTCTATAAAATGAAATATGATGTGAGCTTTAAAATTGCACACGCTCGTGGAATGGCGACAAACTACGGTGCTTAAGAGTAACAGAGGAGGTCTAATGCTAGAACTATTGCTCTCGCTCTAATGTTCGCAGCAATACCTCATGTGTGGTGCAAACCCAATTTAAATATGCGTGCGCTACTTATGTATGCGTTCGCTTATGCGCGCAAGCATGGGGAAAAAAAATCTTATTATACTTCTTATTAATACACTGACCTTTTTAGTTTTTTTAGTTTTTTTTTCTATCACTTTTATTCCTATTACAAGGAATGTAAACATTCCTTGTAATAGAAAAAAGGATGAAGAGATCTGGGGTCAAAAAGATCCCAAATCTCTTCTTTACCTTTTAAAGGATAAGTCCACCCTAAAACTAAAATCCCTGCATCTATAGACCTCCTCTATCTAAGACTAACCTATCTAGCCCTCTAAGGAAGAAATCAGTATACATACTTTTTTTTAAGCCGATCCGACCCGATGTCCATCGGCCGAAGCTCTGCAGAGAACACAGCCGAGAACGGCTGTGAAATGAAGGGGAAGTGACCTCACCAATAGAGTTGCTATGGGACTTCCATTGTCAGCCATATCTTCTGCACCCGCCGCGTATACAGATTTTTTCTTTACAGGGCTAGATAGGTTAGTCTTAGATCGAGGAGGTCTATAGATGCAGGGATTTTAGTGTTGACATATCCTTTAAAAGCAAAAAATCAAAAAAATAAGTTTTGATCTTTTGCTTTAAAAAAATAAAAATGTTTACTTCCATCCTGCATCATCGCTCCGGTCCTTGAGGCAATCAAACATGATCTAGTCTTTTATCGCCTCTGTGACCAGCTGGCTGCAGCGTCAGATGTTTCTCGGGCGAGCCGCTAGAAACAGTAAGCCCGAGAAACACTGGCGAGTGGCGGGAGGGGAAGTCTTTAAAGCATTCCAGCGGCTCATGAGATGAGAACAAGGGACCGCTATTAGCAAAAGTAGGTAAGCATAGGACACACGTCCTGCCATGCCCCCTTAACCACTTACCGACCGCCTGGTGTCGATTAACGTCGCTACTTTGACACTAAATACCGGGGTTATGGCAGCAGATAGCTGCCATAACCCCAGTATTTTTAAAAACAGCGGGCGATCGGCTTTCACATAAGCAGCAGATTCACCCTGGGATCACCCTTACGGTGCGGCGGAAGAGGTCCCCCCCCCCCCCCCTCCCGCGGCGTCCCGGCCGTTTTCCCCGCTTACCGGACCTGCCGGCAGCGGGGAAAACTATTCGGTCCCGGTGTAACATGAGAATTACCTATCCCGTGAGCAGGGCCGGATTAAGAGCATCATGGGCCTGGTGCTGAAGATTTTGGTGGGCCTTTTTATGGAAATAAATAAAATAAAAAAACAAACGATTTTTTGCTAAGGAAGTGAGAGTGGGTACCTGTCAAATCTAGGTACCCACTTCCTCAAAAAAAAGGACATGCCAAATGTGGCATATCAGGGGGTCAGGAGGCCTTAAAGCAGAAGTTGGGTGGAACTCCACTTTAAACAGAATCTTAGTCACTATATACACTGCACACTCATGCCAACGTCATTGTACCCACATAATACTCATTATTATTGTGCCATAAGGGAGAACATGGGAGAGACAGGGAGGTGGAAGGGAGGGGGGTTGGGGAGATGTAAACCCTAATAAAAGGACATTTTAAATCCTGTGCATCAAACAATAATGCAATATAGAAAATATTACTCCACCCAAAACTGAAGTTCGGTATATCTCTGATATTATGTGCAATACTATTCCTACTAATAGTAAAAGGCCGCCAGTCTCTGGGTTTAAAGTGTAACCAAAGAGAAAGCTTTTTTTTTTTTTTGGATAGAGTAAGGAGGGGTTAGCCTGGGTTCACACTACTGCGATACGGGAGCCACCGCCATTCCTGTGCGGGTTCCCGCATCGCATCTCCCCGCAGGCAGTTCACATTCCGCTCTGCGAACAGCAGCCGGTGTCAAAACAAAGGTAATGACACCCCCAGATTGGTTTGCAGATCGAATTTGGACAGGAATTGGATCGCATGGGATCCAATTCCAGTGCGGGGAAAAAAAGGTTCCTGCAGCATTTTCTTGGGAATGCAATGGAAGTTTAGCCATACAAAATGTATGGCTGAATTTGCATTGCATAGACATCCCATGTGATCTGCATAGCAATGTGGTGCAAATCGCATGCGATGTCTGTGTTTGCAATAGTCTGAAACAAGGCTCATACCCATCAGCTTTTTTTCCAATCTGTGTCCCATTGAGATTTCTCTTCACTTTCTGTACCATTGGATGATTTCCCCTCTATTCCTGCTCTGGGGACACCCAAAATGTAGGGTTTTCATTTACTTCCACATGTGATGATAACAGTAAACAGGACAAATAGAGTCAAAAAGAAAGGGTAAATCTCCCTAACAGGGCCATAGGCAGTTATGGAAACCTGACAGAGGATCTAATCCCTCTCCACTCTTTCAACAAACTAGAAAAAAAAATTGCATTTAGTTATACTTTACCAATGTCTTAAAATGTTCTGTGAAGGGCTCCGCTTAAGTGTAGAAACTCACTCTGCACTCCACCTTATTTCAATTCCTTTTTTTTAGGTATTGCATGTGTAGAAAATAAGATGAGAACACATTGAATACCTAAAGAGAGCGACAGAAATAAGGTGGAGTTCAAAGTGAACCATACTATTATCTGCAGGAATAGGCATTTGTGGGGTAAAACATGCAGTGAAGAGGTAGGATATCACCTCCTCACTGCCGGTCACTTTTCAGTTTAGTGACAGTGCCAGCTGCAAGTGTGTACAAGCCTTTGGGTTCACACTAGTGCAGTTTGGCCGCAATGTTTGTGTATCCGAAGTTTCCTGCGTTTTACCTGCAGTTTTAGCTGCGATCCTATTGATTTCTATTAGGTTGCAAGTTTTTGCTGCTTTTTATTTTTTCTTAAAGTGTACCAAAGATGCAGCATGCAGGAATTTTGCTGCGCTTTCAGAAAATACAGAAAAAACATGCAACCTAATAGGAATCAATAAGACTGTGGCTTTAACGCAGGAAAACTGCAGATACACAAGCAATGGGACAAACCATAGCAAACCAGTGTGAACCCACTTAAATGCACAAAGCACTGAGCACTACCATAGGCTGATGACACAATTCTAAACACTTTGGCTGCAGTTTTAACAGCTAAAGCTGGAGAAAAAGTTAAAAAAGAGGGGGAGGGAGAGAAAAAAGGAGGCAGGAGGAAGAGTCCAGTCACTGAGCTTACATATGGATGGTTCCTGGAGGCTTATCACTCACACATATCTTATTCATGTTGTATCTGTCGGCTGCTCTGTGTATGAATTCCCGCCCACACGGCTCCTTCACTTCACTGTACAGACTGGTGTGTGCGGGCACAGAGGGAGAGGGGCGGGAGAAGGCAGAGCCAATCCAACCTCTCTCCTCTTCCATTTGTGCAGGGGGAACTGTGCTCTGTGACACTGTAATATTCACACTGAGCCAACACAGGTGCAGCCAGCCACCCCTACATTTACAAACAGCTTCTCCTGTCCCATAGACCTTTATGGACAGGAGAAATCAGGCTCATGCTGCTGGCTGGATGGGCCTATCTTAAGGGAGGGGGCCTGGTGCTTCAGCTCCAATAGCCCCTATGTTAATCCGGCCCTGCCCGTGAGAAAAACCTACCCTCGTCACTTCCGGCCAGGAACAGCTGAGCAGCGCAGCAGTGCGCATGCCCACAGCCCCGGATACCTAATGTAAGAGCTGAGGAGCTGAGTAGTGCGCATGCGCACTAGTATGAAATTATCACTGTTCCGTGAAAAAAACCTACCCACGCGGCGGTTACATTAAAACATCTCGGCTGCAATATGAGTCAACTCCGCTCCTGTCCCTGTGACTTCCCTCATCTCGGCTAGTAAATATAAAAGCGGCTGGCAGCTCCGTGATTTATCTTTTCATACAGCCGATGCCGCTTTTATATTTACTAGCCGAGATGAGGGAAGTGACAGGGGTAAGAGTAGAGATCACTCGTATTGCAGCACAGCTGTTTTAATGTAAACGCCGCATTACAAACAGTGCCGTGCAACCGGAAGTGACGAGGGGTAGGTTTTTCTCACGGGTAGGTAATTCTCACGGAACACCGGATCCTCTGAAACAGGAAGTCGAGTGAGGGAAAGATGGCCCTCACTCGACTCTATGGTCTTGGAAGACCAGAGCGACGGCAAACGTCATTGCCTAGCAACCGGTTTAAAGGGCCGATTTTTTTTTTTCAACGTTTTTTTTTTTTTTTCCCTTTTTTAGTGTAGTTGTGAGGTGTGAGGTCTTTTTGACCCCAGATCTATCAATAAAGAGGACCTGTCACGCCTATTTCTATTACAAGGAATGTTTACATTCCTTGTAATAGGAATAAAAATAATATATTTTTTTTTTTTTTAAACGGTGTAAAAATAAAAAATAATAAATAAAATAAATAGGACAAAAAAAAAAAAAAATGAAAGCGCCCTGTCCCTGTTAGCTCGCACGCAGAAGCGAACGCATACGGAAGTCCTGCCCACATATGTAAACGGTGTTCAAACCACACATTTGTGGTATCGCCGCGATCGTTGGAATGAGAGCAATAATTTGAGATCTAGACCCCCTCCGTAACTCTAAGCTGGTAACCTGTAGAAATGTTTAAATTGTCGCCTATGGGATTTTTAAGTACCATATTTTGTCGCCATTCCCGCGAGCGTCCGCAATTCTGCAGCATGACATGTTGGGTATCTATTTACTCGGCTGAAAATTATCGTTCACAATATGGAAAAAAAATGGGCTAACTTTACTGTTTTCTTAGTTTTTTAATTAAAAAAAGTGATTTTTTTTTTTCCAAACAAATTGCTTTTGGAAGATCGCTGCGCAAATACGGTGATAACAAATATTGCAACGATCTCCATTTTATTCTCTAGGGTCTCTGCTAAAAAAAATATATATATATTGTTTGGGGGTTCTAAGTAGTTTTCAAGCAAAAAAAAAAAAAGGTTTTAGCTTGTAAACACCAAGTGACAAAAATAGGCCTAGTCTTAAAGTGGTTAAGGAGACTTAAACCCACAAGTGCTTTTTTTACCACTACTATTTCTTAATACCGGATTTTGAAATTTACAAATGCAGCAATTTAGAAATTGGTTGAAAGGTTTAGCAATGAGAAACACTTTTTAAAAGATAAACAGTGAATTTTATATACTGTACAACTATATAGACCAAAATGAGGGATAAATGAGGATTAAAGCGGGACGTAGGGACGAATGAGGGACAGTTCCACTAAATCAGGGACAGTTGGGAGCTATGGGTTTGGTGCTGGTTCACACTAGTGGGATTTCTGATGCAACCTGAGTCGCACAAGCTATACAAAAAGATGGCAACCTCCCCAATTTTAAACTAGCCTTCGCAGTAAGATGCACATGGAAGGGAAACACACATCACAAACAACCAACTTTCCCAACACAGATACAGTACCAGCTAGCGTGCAATAATACAAAATTGACCCTGTCTAACAAGCAGGCAGCCCCTCATGCGCGAACAGACGTAGGTCTACGTCGGTCACGTGCTTGCTGCTAGGGGGCGAGCGCGCACCACCGGCGGCGCCCCCCCCCCCCCCAACTCGTCAGCGGGGACTCCGATGCACGGGGCAGGCGGCTCCGATGGTCGTCTGACACCCACGATCGTTCCCCGCTGAGAGAGAAGAACAGTCAGCTGTTGTAAACACAGCCGACCGTTCTTCTCTCTGGAATGATCACAGAGCTCCTTCTACATAGGATCACATGTCTCTATGATCATTTCACAAGCCAGGCCCCCATACAGTTAGAATCACTACCCTAGGCTCACATTTAACCCCTTGATCACCCACAGTGTTAACCCCTTCCCTGCCAGTGTCATTATTACAGTAACAGTGCATCTTTTTAGCACTGATTACTGTAGTAATGTCACTGGTCCCCCCAAAAGTCACATATATCAGTTAGGGGTCCGATCTGTCCGGCGCAATGTCGCAGTCCTGCAAAAAATCGCAGATCGCTGCCATTACTAGTAAAAAAGAAAAAAAAACAATAAATATGACATCTTTCCCGTAGTTAGTAGACGTGATAACTTTTGCACAAAGCAATCAAAATATGCTTATTGTGATTTTTTTTTTTAATAAAAAATATGTAGCAGAAAACAAATTGGCCTAAAATGTTAAAAAATGTTGACTTTTAATTTTTTTTTGGTAATGTTACATAGCAGAAAGTGAAAATTATTGTTTTTTTTTTTTCAGAATTGTCGCTCTTTTTATGTTTATAGCGCAAAAAATAAAAATTGCAGAGGTGATCAAATACCACCAAAAGAAAGCTCAATTTGTTGGAAAATAAGGACATCAATTTTATTTGGGTACAGCTTCGCACGACCGCACAATTGTCGGTTAAATTAACGCAGCGCCGTGCCGCAAAAAATGGCCTGGTCATTAAGGGGGCAAATCCTTACGGTCCAGAAGTGGTTAAAAATAGAAGGTTTTGTTGCACACATTTGCAAATATATGTGGAAGCCGCAGTGCCAACGCCTCTGTATACTGTGGTCTCCTCTGTATACTGTGGTCTCCTCTATATACTGCGGTCCTAACTCTATAGTTTTGTATAGTATAGTTTTATAGTATAGACTCTTTCGTTTTTACTCTCATAACTATAGAATTAGGACCGCAGTATACAGAGGAGCCTTGACGTAGGCACTGCAGCTTCCACACTATTTCGTCAAAAGTACTGGGACGCCTGCCTTTACACTCACATGGACTGTAATGGCATCCTAGTCTTAGTCCGTAGGGTTCAATATTGAGTTGGCCCACCCTTTGCAGCTGTAACAGCTTTAACACAAGGATTAGGAGTGTGTCTAATGTGTCTTCCAGAAGCGCATTTTTGAGGTCAGACACTGATGTTGGATGAGAAGGCCTGGCTCACAGTCTCCACTCTAATTTATCCCAAAGGTGTTCTACTGGGTTGAGGTCGGTCAAGTGTCCCACCCAGTGGCGGCCGGTGTACAGAGGGCGCATGGAGTTCAATGGGGATTTTTTTTTCTTTGGCATCACCTGATTAGAGCCAGAGGCTCTAATCAGGCGATGCAAAGGGTGGGCCCGGGGCACAGAGCAGTGCGTCCCGAACCCACCCATTGTGTGATAATAGCGAATGAAAATTCGCTATTGTCACACCAATCCTCCTCCTGGCAAATCAGGAAGCGCGTCCGATACGCGCTTCCTGATTGGCTGCAAGGCAAACCCTTTACCATTGGCCGAGGAGGAGGTAGGACCGGAAGGACTCGTGGAGTCGCGCCGCCGGTCACCGGGACTCAGAAGAATCTGCATTGGGGGCATGTATGCTGGTCACTGCATTGGGAGCATGTACGCTGATCTCTGCATTGGGGCATGTATGCTGGTCACTGCATTTGGGGCATGTATGCTGGTCACTGCATTGAGGGCATGTATGCTGGTCACTGCATTGGGGGCATGTACGCTGGTCTCTGCATTGGGGGCATGTACGCTGATCTCTGCATTGAAGGGGGCATATACGCTGGTCACTGCATTGAAGGGGGCATATACGCTGGTCACTGAATTGAAGGGGGCATGTACACAGGTCACTGCATTGAAAGGGGACACGCTGGTCACTGTGCATTGAAAGGGGGCAAGCTGGTCACTCTGCATTGAAAGGGGGCATGCTGGTCTCTCTGCATTGAAAGGGGGCACGCTGGTCACTGTGCATTGAAAGGGGGCACGCTGGTCTCTCTGCATTGAAAGGGGGCACACTATACCTCAATTACTGAAGGCCCCTTTCACACTTTTGCGACCTTAAAGTCAAGCAATTTTTTACAGCGTTTTTTGCAGCAAAGCAATGTCTATTACATTTTTCTGTTTGCGCCCCCCCAAAAATTTTGAGCACCAGCTGCCACTGAGACTAAGACTGGGATGCCATTAAAGTCCATGTGCGTGTAAAGGCAGGTGTCCCAATACTTTTGACAATATAGTGTATATTTGCAAATGTGTGCACAAAACCCATGATTGTTAAACAGGGTAATTTTGGTTTGTTTGCAGGTTAGCTGGAAAGTGTGCTGTGAAATGTGTTTGCTTGTGTTGAGTCACACGGAATCACATGAGAAGGGAAATCACATTATTTTCAATGGTTCCCATTACATCAATGCGACTGTGTAGTGCAAATTTGAAAAAGGTTCCTGTGCTACTTTGGTGAGATTTCAGTGTTATTTGGCTCCATAGAACATGCTAAACACTTTCAAAGTCACACTACAAAATCGTACTGAAAACTGCATCAAAAGCACAAGTGTGAATTTAACCTTATGGCTCGTACACACGATCAGAAAACCATACAAAAAATACCGCTTTCGAAACGATCGTACAATAATCTGATCATTACTACACAGCTTTCGAGAGCCAATCAGGACAGTTTATCCGATATTATTGAATGGGACAAGCAAGAAAAGGTTTCTCGTATGATCCCAGATCGTACAATTTTCGTTTAATCAGTGCAGTTGTCGTTCGGAAATACAATACAAATATCATAAGAGAATTTTTTTAACATTAGTAAATTCTTCATTTTCGAAATGAGATTAGCATGCAAAAAAAAATGGACGGTCATTCGTCCGATAATCTCATCATATGTACCAGACATTAGGCAGGCCATACGTTGTGCAATTTTCTTTCCTTCAACCATAAATCCGATAATCTCATCATATGTACCAGGCATTAGGCAGGCCATGCATTGTGCAATTTTCTTTCCTTCAACCATGAGTTGAAGGATAGAAAATTGCTTGAATCCCCCCAGCAACATGTAGCACCCTCTAGTGTGTGCTACTAGAGTGAGAGTAGGCATACTATACCCTGACTCATGCTTAGCCTTTGAGTCTGTAATTGGGTCAGGGCTATTAGAGTTTAGGCCGGCATGACTCATACAGGCAGCTCTCTGGTATCTCTCCCTGGCTCTGGAAAATTGAAGAACATTCTGGAACTAGTGGGTGTAGGTTAGGAGGGGCTGTTCTGCATATTTAGGGCCCTTAGCCAGGAGTTGGGCCTGGCAGGGGACTAAGTGAGCCCTAAATAACATGGGTCATGCTGGGAAGGGAGTTGGGTGGAAGATGGAGATGCAGTGCTAAGGAAGCTGTCTGTGACCCTTGAGGGACCCCTGCCAGGGAGGGGCTCTCCCTCAGGCCAGGGCTCAGGTGGCTGGCCTGGAATGATCCTACCACAGGAGAAGTTGGAAGGAGGCTTTCCTGAGAGACAGCTAGAGCAAGGAAGAACAGTGTGAGTGCAGCAGCATGGTGCAGGGACTTACAAGGGGGGAGACTGCCACATGTAGTAGGTCTCTTTTGAAGACAGCTTTAATCTTCAGCCTTGCCCTGGGAGATCTCCAGGGTGTCAGTCAGGTGGACTGGTGAAGAGTGTCAGTCGATTAGATTGGGAAGAAGCAGCAGCTAGGTGGGCTAGTGAAGAGACAGGCAGGTGGGCTAGCATTTCCTGCAGTGGTAGAGCTGGGACCAGTGTCTACAGGGGAGTTGGAGGTACTCCAGGATGCAGTTCACAACCCATGTGCTACTTTTCTGAGAAACTGAGAGTTCCTAGCCTGTAAGGGGATTTTACTAAGCTAACATGAGACTGTTAGTTTCCAAGAAAAGAAGAGGAATAAGTCAAACGGAGCTGCAGAGAGGATCAAGTCAAGCTGTACAGGAGGATCAAGAGGAGCTGTATATAGGGAGAAAGTTGTCCCTGGATTTTTTGTTACAGTCCAGTTGGGCATCCCATAATCCCTATCCCCATCCAAGTTCCAAGTATCCCCCCAATAAAACAACAAAAACAAAGCTCCAGGACTCTTTTCTGTGTCTGGATGCAAGTTGAAAATGCTATGTGACTGGCTGTGCAGCAGTGGGGAACCCTGACATTTGCAACTCCTACGGAGGTAGTGCTGCAAACACATTCAGTGTTGATGGGGGAAATCCCTCCTGCACTATTGTATTCTAACAGTGGGAGGTTTCCCTGCCACCAGAATACAATGATCATTGCGGGCAGCTGCAGCCGCTGGCAGTGATCGCACAAAAAAAAAAAAATCAGACAGGCTGGTTGTACTGAAGTTGATCGAGAGATGAACTTCAGTGCAACCAGCCTGCCCATTGATGGATCAAAATTCCTCCGCTTCAGCAGGAATTTCAATCCGTCTATGGCCGGCTTTGGACACACTATTTTAAAGGCAATACAGTAGTGAATGTCACACAATACAGATGCATTTGAGCTAAGCTAGTGTTCTGTGTTTTGAATGAGGACATTGAGAAGACAACTTGCCATCCAAAGAATATTATCTGAATACATGTTCTTTAACGGCTTGCTGTCCGCCCTATAGCAGTTTTACTGCTACAGAGTGGCAGCTGTGCACCAGATTACGTATATATATATATACACATGATCCCACACTTTTGGATACTGGGAGTGACAGCTCGCTCTTGTGTGATTTTACACAGCGGGAGCTGATCAGCAGGTACCGTGAACTTGATGTCCGCCGACACCCGCCGATCATTGGGTACAGAGGCAGAATGGCAGTCTGCCTATGTAAACAAGGCAGATTCTGTAAGTAGGGAAGGCATGACACCCCTCTCTTCAGAGACTGGGTCGCAGGGCAGTATTCCAGCATGATAATGACCCCAAACACAAATCCAAGACGACCACTGCCTTACTAAAAAAGCTGAGGGTAAAGGTGATGGACTGCCCAAGCATGTCTCCAGACTTAAACCCTACTGAGCATCTATGGGGCATCCTCAAACGGAAGGAGGAGGAGCGCAAGGTCTCTAACATCCACCAGCTCCGTGATGTCATCATGGAGGAGTGGAAGAGGACTACAGTGGCAACCTGTGAAGCTCTGGTGAACTCCATGCCCAAGAGGGTTAAGGCAATGCTGGAAAATAAGTGGCCACACAAAATATATTGACACTTTGGGCCCAATTTGGACATTGTGGGGTGTACTTACTTTTGTTGCCAGTGGTTTAGACATGAATGGCTGTGTGTTAAGTTATTTTGAGGGGAAAGAAAATTTACACTGTTAGACCCGGTTCACACTACTCTGACTTGGGACGCGACTTGTGCGACCTCAAGTCACCCCAAGTCGCTTGTCATTACAAATTCAATGTAAATAAATGAGAGCCGTCTTAATATGCACTACTGAAGTCGCTCTGAAAAGTTTCCTCCTACTACTTCAAGGCGACCTTTATCCGACTTGTGCACATAGACTTCAATGGGAGTCGCCTCTAAGTTGGATCCTTATCTATTTTCAAGCGACTGTGATCAGACTTTCCAGGAAGAAGAAAAAGATTAGCCAGGCATTCCCCACAGACAAAGTTGCCTATCATTTAAGTCTCTTCAAAAGTCTCTTCAAAGTCACGCTAAAGTCGCGCTAAAAAGTCGCTCCTTCATAGGGCGACATTCTGGTCTTGGTAGTGTGAACCGGCTCTTATACAAGCTGTACACTCACTACTTTACATTGTAGCAAAGTGTCATTTCTTCAGTGTTTTCACATGAAAAGATAGAATAAAATATTTACAAAAATGTGAGGGGTGTACTCACTTTTGTGAGATACTGTAAATGTTATACTTATTATAGGCTTACCTATAGGTAAAAGCAAAAGATGGAGGTTTACTTCCACTTTAACCAGTTGCCAACCGCCCTATAGCAGGGCGGTCGGCAACTCCCACTCCCTCAGGAGCTAATCAGTGGGTTCCATGCACCTGATATCCCCTGGCACCCACTAATCATTCGGTACTCAGGCAGAACGGCGATCTGCCTATGTAAACAAAGAAGATTGTTGTTCTGTCAGTAGGGAAGGCATTGATCCTGTGTTCCTGCAAAGCAGAGACAGAGATCTATGCCTTCCCCTAGTAAAAGCACTTCCCACACTACAGTAAAACACCAGTCAGGCACACAGTTAACCTCTTGATCACCCCTGATGTTACCCCTTCCAGCCAGTGTCATTAGTACAGTGACAGTGCATATTTTAGCACTGATTACTGTATTAGTGTCACTGGTCCCCAAAAAAGTGTCAAAAGTGTCAGATAGTGTCCGATTTGTCCGCTCCAATATCACAGTCCCAATATAAGTCGCTGATCACCGCCATTATTAGTAAAAAAAAAAATAAAAACAATAAAAATTCCATTAATATATCTCATAGTTTTTAGATGCTATAACTTTTGCGCAAACCAATCAATATATGCCTACTGAGATTGGCCTAAGTTGATAAAGAAATTCGATTTTTTTTTTATTGGATATGTTTTATAGCAGAAAATAAAAAATGTTTTTTTTCAAAATTGTTGGTCTTTTTTTTTTTATAGCGCAAAAAATAAAAAAACGTAGAGGTGATCAAATATCACCAAAAGAAAGCTCTATTTGCGGAAAAAAGGGATATAAATTACATTTATCTGACCATGCAATTGTCAGTTAGAGCGGTTGTATACCCCGCTTTGTTATTTTTATGACGTCATCTGTGACATGAGGGGGCGGGGCCTCCTGATGACGTCATCGGAGGCCACGCCCACAATGGCTATATAACAAGTTGCAGAGACCGGAGACCGGCATAATCACCGGAGACATCGTCGGAGGAGGACCGGAGGAAGAAGAAGAGAAGAGCCGAGGGCAAAAGAGCAGAAGAGCAGACAGCAAAAGAGCAGAAGAGCGGACAGCAAAGGAGCAGAAAACCAGAAGACCAGGAGAGGGAGAAGACCAGAGCAGAGAAGAACAGATGAAGATTTTTAATAAACTTTACAAAACGTCTCCTGTCGTTATTTACACACACTGCCTTTTATGGGGTGAATGGGTAGGGGTACAGTGTACCCCATACCCATTCACATAGGGAGGGGGTCCGGGATCTGGGGGGCCCCCTTGTTCAAGGGGGCTTCCAGATTCCGATGAGCCCCCTGCCCGCAGACCCCCACAAACACCGGCCAGGGTTGTGGGGATGAGGCCCTTGTCCTCATCAACATGGGTGCAAGGTGCTTTGGGGTGGGGGGTGCAGAGTGTTGAGGGCATGTGGCCTGGTATGGTCCAGGGGGGGGTGGGGCCGGTCGCTTGTCCCCTCCCCCTTCCTGCCCTACCGGGCTGCATGCTTGGATAAGGGTCTGGTAGGGATTTTGGGGGGGACCCCACGCCGTTTTTTCGGCGTGGGGCTACCCTCAAATTCCATACCACACATGAAGGGCCTGGTTTGGAACCTGGGGGGACCCCCACGCAGTTTTTTTCCCATTTTTGGCATGGAGTTCCCCCTCAAGATTCTCACAGCGCAAGTCGCGCCGCAAGTCGGATCATCCTGATCCGACTTGCGGTGCGATTTCCATTCAAATCAATAGGCTCCCATAGGGAACCATTGGTTTTGAATGGAAGAAAAAAAACTTATAACGTGGCTGAACGTAGTAGGTTTGTCACGTTTGGTCACGTTCGGCCGCGTTTCTGCGTTTGAAACGCCGGGAAACACACATTCGATCGAATAATTGCGTTCCAAAAAACGTCCCTGAACTCAACAGCCTGCAAATGACTGTAAACGACCCTGTGTACATGGACACATAAGATAAAATGTAGGTGGGTTCAGGGGATTCTGAAAAAAACGCCCAACTGCTCCTAAACGGCCATTTACAACGTCCCGTGTACATGGAGCCTTAACCTGTAGGTAAAATGAATACCTCCTAAATGTGCACCAATTAGGACATATTCACTCTGAATACAGCCGCTGATGTCGGCGGCGCATGCGCTCTGAAATTCCGGCATATATTGCCGGAACCGAGGGCTCCTGCACGTATGCAAGGGAGTGATGTCATCGCGGCTCTAGCCACTCACAGCGCCAGAGCTCGCAAACCCAGAAGAAACGCTGGGGGAACATGTAAGCCCTCTCAGCGGTGACTTAGTTCTAAGGTATTTCAAAATGTGCTAGTATGCTATACATACTAGCACATTATGCTATTGTCTTGTAGGTTTTTTTTTTGTAAGGTATACACCTGCTTTAAAATAACGCAGTGCCGTATGGCAAAAAAAAATGGCGGGGGTAAATCTTTCGCAACTGAAGTGGTTAAAGGGTATGATGCAATCAAGGAATATGTTTACTATAGGAAGGTGAACAGTGTTTGCCAATATTTCTGCGACTTTACAGAAGGTTTCATCTCAGTTTTCCTGTGCTATCCAACTGCAATTAGCTTTTAGAAGGAAGGAGGAGATAAGAGTGTGCTGGAAGCAGCAAGGCTCAGTATAGTGCAGCAGTGGGGGCTGGTGGCTAAGCTCCTCCAAGCCCAAGGACAAGCAGAGTGCTGCAGCTCTGCATGCAAGTGCAGTATTTGTCCCAAATCCCTGAGCAGAAAAAGCATAGAGGTCATCAACGCTGAAATCTGACGGATCGCTGCGGCAGGGTGACTCGTCAGCCATCCATATTTCTGCTGGGGGTTGTAAAAAGTAGGAAGCAGGACAGGGAGGAGAGGACAAGGTGAGTCACCCTTTCCAGCTATAGCACATAGGTAGAACTGTGTATAGATAAGCTAGGTGTCACCTAGGAGCAGATCTCTTCTGGCCAGCTCACTAGATTGCTTTAAAAAAGACCTTAGGTGTACATAATATAAATGGGTACTAATATTTATAGGTAAAGTTGATCCAGGGAATATCTGATTGCCTCTTGGGGGATCAGGAAGGAATTTTTTTCCCTGTCCCGCTGCTGTAGCCAATTAGATCATGCTTTGCTGGGGTTTTTGCCTTCCTCTGGGATTGTATTATTGTGTTTTCTTTTTTATTGGTTGTGCTAGATGGTCTTTTTTCGGCCATACACTATACTAAAAATTGGCCAAAATGTGGTCATTTGGACAGTTCTTTAGTTTTTCGGGCACAAATCGGTTGTGACGTTTTTGAGCCGAAAAAAAACAAAGTACGAGTTTGGAAATGATCTTCCAAACGAACAATAAATTGAAAGGTTAATGTGTTTCTCATCCAAACTGTTTGCACTAGGCATATGTGAAAAAAGGAACTCATTTATTGTCCATTGAACGATTTATCGGTCATTACATGATGGCGTTATCGCTTGCGCTCACGGCCGAGTGTTCGTTTTTTCGAAAAGGAGTTTGAACGATTTTTTGTATAGCGCAGGGACCTCCAGCTGTTGCAGAACTACATGTCCCACGAGGCATTTTAAAAGTGACATTCACAGACATGGCTAGGCATGATGGGAATTGTAGTTCCTGAACAACTGGAGGGCCATTTGAAGACCCCTGGTATAGTGTATGGCCAGTATAACGATGTGACTATCTGGCTGTCTCTATGCATAGTGCGTGATCAGTGCAGCTTTGCTCCTCTACATCCCTCAGTTCCCACAAGCTGCGCAGGTAACGTTCTAATCTCTCGCACTTCCTAAGCGCTAAAGTGGTAAAATGTATCTCTTGGCAAAGAATACCCCATTGTGTGCGTTATTCAAAAACAGGATGTTTTGCATATGGTTGGGTGATTCACCTTATTCATGAAGCTAAGGAAAAATTCCCTTGCAAAGTGAAAATTCTCTTTGCAAGGTCAACATTTTTTTATTTCTTTAGTAAATTGCTTTATTATTCAGATCCCCCCCCCCCCCCCCCCCATTGCTGTCAGATCCTGATCTGTGTGCGGTGGGGTCCTGCGGCGTTAGTGCGTGTTTGTCGCTCCTCGCACCCCCTCGTCCCTACGCCAGGCAGGGGATCCATTAGATACAACAAAGACATCCTCTCCTTACATGAAAGGCATATTTAGAACTTCTATAAAAGCTTCCGTTTAAACACATACAGGTCACATTCATCAGCCTGACATGTTTCCTCAATTGACTTTTTCATAGGCTGTCATGTGACTTTCTCGCCTTCATTTAAAAAACCCTTTCAGATGCCCCTCCCTTCTCCGTAGAATTAACCCTGTCTTTACGCCTAGCAGTATTAGTGCACTGCTCTAGAGTGCGGTCTCTGATCGGCGCACAAACAGTTAAAGTGCATGTAAACGCCAACCATAAATGTCTCTTATTTGCTTCCTTTTGGTCGGTGAAAGTCACACCAATGACTAGTTTAGACTTTAGATGTTTAGATGCGTCGTACACACGATCAGATAATTGCACGACTTATCGTTTGCATTTTGTTGCATGATGCTAGTATCAAATTCAACAATGCGTATAAACATAGGATTTTTTTTTTTTTTTAGTACGATTCTGGAAAAGCTTCCTGGTTGCGTAGCTACTTATAAACAAAAACAATGACAGCCAGGCTTTTTCCGGGTTATTTTCGTGTTTCTGATAATGCATAGTAGTGATCGACAGATATCGTTTTTTAACCACTTGCCGACCAGTCACTGGGACTGTACTGCGGCAAAGTGGCTCGATATTGTCCAGCGACGTAGACCTACATCGCTGGACTCCTCCCCTTGTGGGCGGCGCTCGCGCGCCGCCGGAGGCTCGCGCGCCGCCGGAGGCTCGCTCTCGCTGTTTTCAGTCACAGCGGGAGTCGGGCCAGGGGAGGAGCAGCGGCGATCGCCGCCGCTCTTCCCCGATCGTCGGGGAATCGAGTCTGGAGACCCGCCCGCTTGTGTAAACAGAGATGGCGGATCTCCTTTGTGACAAACAGTGACAGATTGCAGGGTTCAGCATAGCTGAAAATGCGATCTGTCCCTGTGTCACTCAGTCACCTCCCCCCACACATGTCAGTAAGCACTAGGCATACATTAACCTCTCCCTCTCCAATAAAAATAACCCCTTCCCTGCCAGTGTCATTTTTACAGTAACAGTGCATATTTATAGCACAGATTACTGTAGAAATGTCACTGGTACCCCCAAAAGTGTCAAAAATGTCAGTCAAGGGTCCGATCTGTCCGCCACAATGTCGCAGTCCCGCAAAAAAAAAAATCGCAGATCGCCGCCATTACTCATTAAAAAATAAAAACACCAAAAATGACAGAAGTCTTTCCCTTAGTTAGTAAACGTGATAACTTTTGCGCAAACCAATCAAAATACGCTTATTGTGATTTTTGTTACCAAACATAGGTAGCAGAAAACAAATTGGCCAAAAATTTAAAAAAAATTTGATTTTTACATTTTTTGGGGGGAATTTCATATAAAAAAATGTGAAAAATATTATTTTTTCAAAATTTACGCTCTTTTTTTGTTTATAGCGCAAAAAGTAAAAATCGCACAGGTGATCAAATACCACCAAAAGAAAGCTCTGTTTGTGGGAAAAAAAGGACGTAAATTTCGTTTGGGTACGGCTTTGCACGACCGTGCAATTGTCAGTTAAAGTTGCACAGTGCCGAATCGCAAAAAGTGGCCTGGACGTAAGACAACAAAATCCTCCGGTGGTAAAGTGGTTAAATACCGATATTTTGGTCATCGGATATCGGTATCAGCCAATATCGGTCGATATTTTCCAACATGTAAAAACAATTTCTTTTTTTTTTTTTTTTTTTATTTCTTTTTTTTTCCAGGTACTCTTGAGGAGGCATCTGGGGGTCTTAACCACTTAAGCCCCGGAGGATTTGGCTGCTAAAGGACCAGACCCCTTTTTTCAACTTGGCACTTCGTGACTTTAACTGATAATTGCTCGGTCATGCAATGCTGTACCTAAACGAAATTTACGTCCTTTTTTTCCCACAAACAGAGCTTTCTTTTGGTGGCATTTGATCACCTCTGCGCTTTTTATTTTTTGCGATATTAATAAAAAAAGAGCGAAAATTTTGCAAAAAAATGACATTTTCAACTTTGTCTTTTAAAAAATATCCAATATACTCAATTTATGTCATTTTTTTTGGCCAAAATATATTTAGCTACATGTCTTTGACAAAAAAAAAATCAATGAGCGTATTTTTATTGGTTTGCGCAAAAGTTATAGCGTCTACAAACTATGGTGTAAATACTGAAATTTACGAAGCTTTAATTTCTGACTGCCTATCTCATTTCATGAAGTGCTAAAATGGCGGGGCAGTACAAAACCCCCCCAAACTACCACTTTTTGGAAAGTAGACATCCTAAGGAATGTTCTGAGAGGCATGTTGAGCTCATTGAATATTTTATTTTTTTGTCACAGGTGTTTGAAAAATGACTAAAAAAATTTTTTTTTTTTTTTTTACACAAAGTTGTCATTGAAATGATATATTGCTCACACATGCCATGGGTATATGTGTAATTACACCCCAAAATATATTCTGCTGCTTCTCCTGAGTACAGGGATACCACATATGTGAGACTTTTTGGGAGCGTAGCTGTGTACGGGAGCCGGAAAACAAATCACCACCATCAGAATTTCAAAGGGCGTACATTTTTCATTGCATTTTCTCACTACCTATAACGGTTTAGGAGGCCCTGAAATGTCAAGATACCACAAAACCCCCCCAAATGACCCCATTTTGGAAAGTAGACACCCCAAGCTGTTTGCTGAGAGGCATGGTGAGTCCATGGAATATTTTATATTTTGCCACAAGTTTCGGGAAAATTACAATTTTTTTTTTTAATTTTTTTTTTTTACACAACGTTGTCACTAAAAGATAAATTTCTCACACATGACATGGGTATATGTGGAATGACACCCCAAAATACATTCTGCCGCTTCTCCTGAGTATGGGGATGCCCCATGTGTGAGACTTTTTGGGAGCCTAGCTGTGTACAGGACCGCGAAAACCAATCAACACTCTCAGGTTTTCTAATGGCGTAAATTGTTCATGTCACCTCTGCACTACCTGTCGCAGTTTCGGAGGCCCTAAAATTCCAAGATGGCACAAAACCCCCCCAAATGACCCCATTTTGGAAAGTAGACACCCCAAGCTATTTGCCGAGAGGCATGGTGAGTCCATGGAATATTTTATATTTTGCCACAAGTTCCGGGAAATATATATATATATATATATTTTTTTTTTTTTTACACAAAGCGGTCAGTAAATGATATATTGCTCACACATGCCATGGGTATATGTGAAATGACACCCCAAAATACATTCTGCTGCTTCTCCTGAGTACAGGGATACCCCATGTGTGAGACTTTTTTGCAGTCTAGCCGAGTACAGGACCCCGAAAACCAACCTCCACTTTCAGGCTTTCCAAGGGCGTAAATTGTTGATTTCACTCCTGACTACCTATCACAGTTTCGGAGGCCCTAAAATTCCAAGATAGCACAAAACCCCCCCAAATGACCCCATTTTGGAAAGTAGACACCCCAAGCTGTTTGCTGAGAGGCATGGTGAGTCCATGGAATATTTTATATTTTGCCACAAGTTCCGGGAAATATATATATATATATATATTTTTTTTTTTTTTACACAAAGCTGTCAGTAAATGATATATTGCTCACACATGCCATGTGTATATGTGAAATGACACCCCAAAATACATTCTGCTGCTTCTCCTGAGTACAGGGATACCCCATGTGTGAGACTTTTTTGCAGTCTAGCCGAGTACAGGACCCCGAAAACCAACCTCCACTTTCAGGCTTTCCAAAGGCGTAAATTGTTGATTTCACTCCTGACTACCTATCACAGTTTCGGAGGCCCTAAAATTCCAAGATAGCACAAAACCCCCCCAAATGACCCCATTTTGGAAAGTAGACACCCCAAGCTGTTTGCTGAGAGGCATGGTGAGTCCATGGAATATTTTATATTTTGCCACAAGTTCCGGGAAATATATATATATATTTATTTTTTTTTTACACAAAGCTGTCAGTAAATGATATATTGCTCACACATGCCATGGGTATATGTGAAATGACACCCCAAAATACATTCTGCTGCTTCTCCTGAGTACAGGGATACCCCATGTGTGAGACTTTTTTGCAGTCTAGCCGAGTACAGGACCCCGAAAACCAACCTCCACTTTCAGGCTTTCCAAGGGCGTAAATTGTTGATTTCACTCCTGACTACCTATCACAGTTTCGGAGGCCCTAAAATTCCAAGATAGCACAAAACCCCCCCAAATGACCCCATTTTGGAAAGTAGACACCCTGAGCTATTTGCAGAGAGGCATGTTGAGTGTTTTGCAGATCTCACTTTTTGTCACAAAGTTTTGGAAATTGAAAAAAGAGGAAAAAAAATGCATTTTCCTGTTTTTTCTTCATTTTCCAAAAAAAATGAGAGCTGCAAAATACTCACCATGCCTCTCAGCAAATAGATTGGAGTGTCTACTTTGCAAAATTGGGTCATTTGGGGGGGTTTTGTGCTATCTTGGAATTTTAGGGCCTCCGAAACTGTGATAGGTAGTCAGGAGTGAAATCAACAATTTACGCCCTTGGAAAGCCTGAAAGTGGAGGTTGGTTTTCGGGGTCCTGTACTCGGCTAGACTGCAAAAAAGTCTCACACATGGGGTATCCCTGTACTCAGGAGAAGCAGCAGAATGTATTTTGGGGTGTCATTTCACATATACCCATGGCATGCGTGAGCATTATATCATTTACTGACAACTTTGTGTTAAAAAAAAAAAAAAAATTATTTTCCCGAAACTTGTGGCAAAATATAAACTATTCCATGGACTCACCATGCTTCTCAGCCAATAGCTTGGAGTGTCTACTTTGCAAAATGGGGTCATTTGGGGGGGTTTTGTGCTATCTTGAAATTTCAGGGCCTCTGAAACTGTGACAGGTAGTCAGGGGTAAAATCAGCAATTTACGCCATTAGAAAACCTGAAGATGTGGATTGGTTTTCGGGGGCGCGTACACAGCTACGCTGCCAAAAAGTCTCACACATGGGGTATCCCTGTACTCAGGAGAAGCAGCAGAATGTATTTTGGGGTGTCATTTCACATATACACATGGCATGTGTGAGCAATATATCATTTAGTGACAACTTTCTGTAAAAAAACAACAAAAAAAAAAGAAATAATAATTTTCCCGACACTTGTAGCAAAATATAAAATATTCCATGGACTCACCATGCCTCTCAGCAAATAGCTTTGGGTGTCTACTTTTCAAAAAGGGGTCATTAGGGGGGTGTTTGAACTGTCCCGGCATTTTATGCTCAATCTTATCCACACATCACCCACTCTTCTAACCACTTGAAAACCAAGCCTTTTCTGTGCCTTTTTGTTTACATGAAAAAATATTTTTTTTTTACTAGAAAATTACTTTGAACCCCCAAACATTATATATTTCTTTAAAGCAGAGGCCCTATAGAATAAAATGGGGGATGTTGCAAATTTTTTTGTCACACGGTATTTGCGCACAGATTTTCCAAACGCAATTTTTGCGAAAAAAATACATTTTTTTTTAATTTATTGCACAAATACACTATATAATTCCAATTTTTTTGGTAAAATTTAAAAGATGATCTTATGCCGAGTTCATAGACACCTGACATGACATGCTTTAAAAATTGCGCACGCCTGCGCAGCGGCAACAACGTACGTACATTTTTAAAAACTTTAAAAGTCTCTACAGGTTACCACTTTAGACTTACAGAGGAGGTCTACTGCAAAAATTACTGCACTCGATCTGGCGATCGCGGCGATACCTCACATGCATGCTGAAATTGCGGTTTACATATGACACTAGACCAACGCTTGCGTGTGCCATTGCGTGCAAGCACGGGGGGAAAGGGGGGGGGCTCAATTTTTTTTTTTTTTTTTTTTTTTTTTTTTTTTGCTTTTTTATGTTATTTTGACACCTTTCCTTTAATTTTTTTTTTTTAAATCATTTTTATTGTTATCACAGTGAATTTAGATATCCCCTATGATAGCAATCGGTAGTGACAGGTACTCTTTTTTAAAAAAATTGGGGTCTTTTATACTCTAGATCTCTCCTCTGACCTTAATGTATCTGACCACGCCAAAATTGGTGTGATAAAATACTTTCCCAATTTCCCAATGGCCCTGTTTATTTCTGGCGAAAAAGAAGTCATGAAATGCTCGTAGCCTCCGGCATCTTAGGCCATAGAGATGATTGGAGCCATTCTAATCTTCAATTAGCTCTATGGTTAGATAACTGAACCACCGGCTGCACTCTCGGGTTAACCGGTGGGACAGGAGAGCCCGAGAAAAACCACGGAAGGCTGCGGAAGGCGGCGGTGGGGGGGGGGGAGACCCCTCCCACTGCATGTAAAAGCAGTCTAGCGGCCAATTACCTGCTAGGATTGCTTTTACATGTTAGCCGACCGCTGGCTGTAAAAAACGATACCAAGATGATGCCTAAATCTGCAGGCATCATCCTGGTACAACCACTCAAAGTCCAGCAACGTACCAGTACATTGCTGGTCCTTGTTTGGCATATAGGTTTTTTTTTTTTCATGCAGCCTGTGGGCTGAACGGAAAAAAAGAGAACCTATCAGAAATCAGCACAGGAATAATGCGTAGTATTACTCATCATTAACCGCCCAAACAACCACCCACTGAATTTAATGATGGGTATACACGACACTATCCACGTATACCAAAATAGGATTTTAACTGCAGTGCTGAAATCAGAAAATCACCACAGCTGCTATCAGCAAAGGTATCCATATATGCTGAGCGCAAACACTGTTTGTGTCAGAATATATAAAATCAATGCATGGTAGCCGACGAGGGACCTGCAAGAGAAACAGGTCACAAAAGAATGAAAAAACAAACAAAGTACATTAAAAAAAAGTACATTAGGAAGAGTAGGACATATAAAATGACTGACACAACAAAAAATTTTGGATTCTCATCATTAACCGCCCAAACAACCACCCACTGAATTTAATGATGGGTATACACGGCGCTATCCACATATACCAAAATAAGATTTTAACTGCAGTGCTGAAATCAGAAAATCACCACAGCTGCTATCAGCAAAGGTATCCATATATGCTGAGCGCAAACGCTGTTTGTGTCAGAATATATAAAATCAATGCGTGGTAGCCGACAATTACCTGCAAGAGAAACAGGTCACAAAAGAATGAAAAAACAAACAAAGGACATTGAAAAAAGTATAGTAGGAAGGAGTAGAAGGACATATAAAATTACTGACACCACAACAGTTTTTGGATCCTTTTATTTTACTTTCTAACTGTTCCTTTATTTCTTGATTTGGGAGGGAGTGCGATCTTCTGCGATCTTCTCTTCCAGCTTGGGTCTCTCAAAATGTCGATGGACATCCAACATCCTTCGAGACCCTGTGTTTATGTGCCCTACACTGTGTCGTGCTGTACCCTACACTAATACTCCACTAGTGTATGGTAGCGCTCAAAACATTCCCCGATGCAGAGACCAGGATGGTCAGGACATTTGGGACAATAATAACGGGTGTCACGCCTAAATCCGCGCCTGCTACAGACACGACATCGTCTTTGGGGTCGTATTTGGGTAGGGGTACTCGGGAGGGCATAAGGAAAATGCCTCTCATGCAGCCGGCTCACTGCATCTGGAAGGGGAAGTTGGGCAGGCATGCCTCCTGGGTACAGGTAGGCAAGGATGACCGCTTCCTGGAATTCCCGGAAGGGTCCAGTTCGTCCTGACGCCCTGTATAGGACAAAGGCGTTCAGCATAGCCAATTGGAAAAGGTAAACAGACACTTTTTTGTACCAGCGTCTGGCTTTACGGGCAACTAAATACGGCGCCAAAAGCTGGTCGTTAAGGTCCACCCCTCCCATGTTAAGGTTATATTCGTGGACACAGAGGGGTTTCTCCATAACGCCAGTTGCCGTAGGGATTTGGACTGTCGTGTCTGCGTGAAGGGAGGACAGAACATAAACATCCCGTGTATCCTTCCACTTCACCGCAAGTAATTTGTCCGTTTTCAAGCAGGCTCTCGCCCCCCGACTAAGACGGGAATTTACAAGCCGTTGGGGGAAGCCCCGGCGATTAGGTCGCACGGTGCCACATGCGCCAATTTGTAAATCAAGCAGGTGACTAAATAGTGGCACGCTTGTGTAAAAATTGTCCACGTACAAATGGTACCCCTTTCCGGATAAGGGTGACACCAAGTCCCAAACAATCTTACCGCTGCTCCCTATGTAGTCTGGGCAGTTCGGGGGCTCCACAGTGCTATCTTTTCCCTCATAGACACGGAAATTAACTGTATAGCCTGTGGCCCTGTCACAGAGCTTATACAACTTGACCCCGTATCTGGCACGCTTGCTGGGGAGGTACTGTTTGATAGCAAGACGGCCAGTAAATTTAATCAGGGACTCGTCAATGCAGACAACTTGTTCGGGGGTAAACAAGGCTGCAAACCGCTGATTGAAGTGGTCTATGAGGGGCCGAATTTTGTGGAGCCGATCGTATGCAGGGTCTCCCCGAGGACGACAGATTTCATTGTCGCTGAAATGCATAAATCGCAGAATTTGCTCGTATCTCCCCCTGGACATGGAGGCAGAGTACATGCGCATATGGTGAGCTGGGCTAGTGGACCAATATAGCCGCAATTCACTTTGTTTAGTTATGCCCATGTGGAGGGAAAGGCCCAGAAAGATCTTAAATTCGGAAACCGTTATAGGATTCCAGCCGAATCGTCTGGCAAGGTGCGAATTTGGGTTGGCGGCGATAAATTGTTGAGCATATAAATTTGATTGATCCACAATAGATCTGAAAAGATCTTCCGTGAAGAACAGCTCAAAAAAGTTCAGGGGCGTAAAACCAGCTGTCTCCACGTGGATTCCAGGTTGGGCGGTGAATGGGGGAAGTACTGGCGCTGTAGAATCAGTGGGTTGCCAATTGGGATATGCCAGCACATCAGGGAGGGCACTATGGGCTCTACGGGCCTGTCTTCGAATACGCGGTGGCTGCGGGCCACTACTTGTGCTAGCCACCGCACCAGCTTCAACTGCACTTAGGGGACTCGCCACGTCACCAGGTCTTACTGCAGTGCTGGTTGTACTAGGTCCAGGTTGTACTAGGCCGCTGGCGCTTGCCAGGTCGCCAGAAGGATGAGCGGCACTAGTACCCACACTCTGCTCCATACGAGCACCCTGCGATTCCTGCATTTCAACAACACCAGAATGGGGTCGGGTACGCCTGGGTCTAACAGGGACCCATCTGTCGTCGGAGCTGTCTGTCAGGGAGCCGCTGCTGTCATCTGGTTCGTATACTGACCCTGATTCTGCCGGTGAGGCTTCCCCATCGCTCTCACCTGACATGGTCATCATACTGTAAATAGCTTCATCACTGTACGAACGTTTAGACATTTTGGTAACTAAATTTACCCGTACAGTGATGCGACTCACAGGTAATAAAAGCACCTGGTTGTCGAAGACTATTTCAAGCGCTACCAAAAAAACTGCTAATGCTAGCAGGGATCAGGCCTGACTCTGCTAACACAGCGGTTTTGTGTCTTGTGTTTTTTGTAAGTGACAGTAATCTATTGATTACTACACTTACCTGGGTGAAAGGGTTAAACGCAGGTGCTGGCCGGAATCAGTGCTGATCGTGCAAACACCGCGTTTTGGGAACCCTAAACTATGGGGGCGCTAGTATAGCTCTGATCAGATCAGATATTGATCTGTTCAAACACTATACTAGAAATGGAAGTGTAGGTGCGTGCGTGCGTGTGTGGTGATCAAGGGGTTACTTCTAAACTATGCGCCGGGGATCTGGGGGGGGGTGGCGGGGACCCTAAACCTCCTTTGGGAAAGAAACTAGCTAGCTAGCGCAACCTCAAGTCACAATGACACCAATACAAAATACAGTAAAAACAGTATATTATGTGTGTATTAGTGCTAATGTGACAGAGGGTGTAGGGGTTAACGGGATGTGATCAGGGGGGGATCAGGGGTTTAAATCTTTATTGGGAGGGACTGGCGGGTATCCTAAGGATAAAAGGAACGGTGGCAAGCGCTAAACCTGGTCACAAGTCACACTTATACGGGTATATAGAAAATGCTATATACTGTATACAGTGTGCGTTGTGGCAGGGGGTGTAGGGGTGATCAGGGGGGGATCAGGGGATTAAATCTTTATTGGGCGGGTGGCGGGGACCCTAAACCTCCTTGGGACACAAACTTAGTCGCCTGCGCTAATTCTGATCACAATCACACTAATACAAAAATACAAAAACACCGTATATTACGTTTGTATTAGTGCTGATGTGACAGAGGGTGTAGGGGTTAACTAGCGGTGATCAGGGGGGGGTCAGGGGAGATCAGGGGCTCAAATCTTTATTAGGGGGGGGTGGCGGGTAATTCAAGTGGAAAAAAGGGGGTCGCAAGCGCTAGACCTGACCACAAATCACACTTATACGTGTATATAGCAAAATGCTATATACTGTATACGGTGTGTGTTATGGCAGGGGGTGTAGGGGTGATCAGGGGGGGGTCAGGGGCTTAAATCTTTATTGGGCGGGTGGCGGGGACCCTAAACCTTCTTGGGACAGAAACTTAGTCGCCTGCGCTAATTCTGATCACAATCACACTAATACAAAAATACAATAACACCGTATATTGCGTTTGTATTAGTGCTGATGTGACAGAGGGTGTAGGGGTTAACGGCGGTGATCAGGGGGGGGTCAGGGGAGATCAGTGGGTTAAATCTTTATTAGGGGGGGGTGGGGGGTAATTTGAGTGGAAAAGGGGGGGTCGCAAGGGCTACACCTGTTCACAAATCACACTTATACAGGTATATAGGTATATGCTATATGCTGTATATAGTGTGTGTTGTGTCAGGTGCTGTAGGGGTTAATTGGGGGGGCGATCGGGGGTGAAATGTGCCTATCTAAGTGTGTATGTACGTGCTTGGTGCTGTACTTACAATTAGATGTGCTCTCCTCTCACGCTGGATCCGAAAAGACCGTTGGGAGGGGAGGGCACATCTCCTCTAAGCCTGTGTTTACATTTCACAGGCTTAGAGGGAGATCTGATTGGGCAGGACCGATCAACAGGTCCAGACCAAAAATGATTGGCCTGGACCTGATGACTGATCGGTTCTGAACCCAATCGAGTCATCGGCGGGACCGCGGGTGCGCGCGCGCGCGCGCCAGAGCGGCGAAGGCTAGTGACGTACCGCTACGTCACTCTGCCTGGCCGGGGCTGACCGCCGCAGTATATAGTCGTGCGGCGGTCGGCAACTGGTTAAAGACCCCCAAACCCCCTCCTCGGCACTGAAAAGCATTCAAAAGGCCAAGTTTGGCTGTTTTGAATGCTGTCAGTTTTTATAATGTGGCACCGTTACCTGGAAGTGATGTCATGACATCACTTCTGGGTTGTTTACATGGAGACCGGTTCAGAGCCGAATGTGGCTTTGATCAGGTCTTCTGTTCGGCGGCCATGCAGGTAGGATGCTGGTGGGATGGGAGACCCGGGTGAGCCGTGTGAGGGGGGGGGACGGACATCCCCTCCCGCTTCTTGTAATGACAGCCGAGCGCGGTTGTCATTACAAGACAGCCGACCGTTGGCTATGGACACCGGTACCGGGGTGAAGCCTCTAGCTGCAGGCATCACTCCGGTACAGCACTTTCCCGAAATATATCGGTAACCTCAGGGGCCGATTTCGATATATCGGGGAAAGTGCATATCGGCCCCTGATATATCAGTGGTGCCGATAATCGGTCGATCTCTAATGCGTAGTCTTTGTCTATCGATTTGAGGCGAACGCATACTGTAATGATAAGTGATTGTCGTTTGCTAGGCTATCGTACAACAAACGTTTTTGTGTTTGTCCCTTTGGATTTTGTTGGACAAAATGTCGTGATCAGCTGTCGAAAGTGGTGTACTAACGATCATGATAATAAATTATCATGCGATTAATTTGAAAGCGATTTAATTCGTACGATTTTCTGATCGTGTGTACGAAGCATTAGACCTCTAAAGTGTGATCCACGGTTAGGGTTGCCACCTCATCCCTTTAAACCCAAACACATATGAATTGCACAGGGTCTGAGGCTAATTTAATGCTGATAAGGCACCAAGTGAGTTTAATTACCACCTTAAATCAACCTGTGTAATTAACCACTTAACCACTTCTGGACCGGAAGGTTTACCCCTTAATGACCAGGTAATTTTTTGCGATTCGGCACTGCGTTACTTTAACTGACAATTGTGCGGCCGTGCGAAGCTGTACCCAAAGAAAATTGATGTAATTTTTTCCCCACAAATAGATCTTTCTTTTGGTGGTCATTGATCACATGTGCGATTTTTATTTTTTGCGCTATAAACAAAAAAAGAGCGAGCGACTGAAATAAAAAAAACAATATTTTTTACTTTCTGCTATAAAACATTCCCAATAAAAAAAAATAAAAAAATCCATTTTTTTTCATCGTTTTAGGTCTATTTGTATTCTGCTACATATTTTTGGTAAAAAAAAATCCCAATAAGTGTATATTGAAAGTTATCGTGTCTACAAACTAGGGGAAAGATTTGTCATTTTTATTTATTTATTTTTTTCACTAGCAATGGTGGCGATCAGCGATTTTTAGCGGGACTGTGACATTGCGGCGGACAGACACCTAACTGACATTTTTGACACTTTTGGGGGGACCAGTGACATTACTACAGTAAACAGTGCTAAAAATATGCACTGTTACTGTACTATGACACTGGCAGGGAAGGGGGTTAACACCAGTGGCGATCAAAGGGTTAAATGTGTTCCTAGGGGGTGCTTTCTAACTGTGGGGGGGGGTGGGCTTGCTGCATGAACACAGAGACCTGTGTTCCTAAATAAGAGGAACACAGGATCCCTGTGTTCATAACTGACAGAACAGCGGTCTGCTGTGTTTACAACCGCAGACTGCCATTCTGTCACCACAAGGAGCGATCGTGGGTGCTCGGCGGGCATCGTGGCCGCTGGACCCACTGATCGGCTTCCTCTGTGGGGAATGAGTGCGCGCCTCCGCTAGCGGTTCCACAAAGCTACATACAGTTGTGTCGTTTCGCGGGACAAAGCCGACCTGCCGCAGTAAAAGTAAAAGAGGTTAATCAGCCCCAGAACATGTGTAATTAACCACTTAGGCCCTGTTCACAGCTGAGCGTTTTACAAGCTGAAAAACGCTCATCTCTTAAGTCTCAAAACGTCCAACAAGCAAAATCCCTTTCATTTCAAAGGCCCCTGTTCACATAAGACGTTTTTTCGCCTGAAGCAAAACGCCTGAAGCTCATAAAAGTACATAAGCTTCTTTTTTTGGCAGATTACAAGCATTTTTGTTAGATATCAATGCCTCCCTCCAAACACCTGCAAAAAACGCCTGAAAAAGTGTCTGAAAAACGCCCGAAAAAATCGCCTGAAAAATACCTGAAAACGATACGCTCAGGTGTGAATGGAGCCTTAGGACCAGGCCTATTTCTGACACTTGTTTACAAGTTAAAATCAGTATTTTTTGCTAGAAAATTACTTAAAACCCCCAAACATATTATATATACAGTATCTCACAAAAGTAAGTACACCCCTCACATTTTTGTAAATATTTTTTTATATCTTTTCATGTGACAGCACTGAAGAAATGACACTTTGCTACAATGTAAAGTAGTGAGTGTACAGCTTGTATAACAGTGTACATTTGCTGCCCCCTCAAAATAACTCAACACACAGCCATTATTGTCTAAACCGCTGGCAACAAAAGTGAGTACACCCCTAAGTGAAAATGTCCAAATTGGGCCCAATTAGCCATTTTCCCTCTCCGGTGTCATGTGACTCATTAGTGTTACAAGGTCTCAGGCGTGTTAAATTTGGTGTTATCACTCTCACTCTCTCATACTGTTCACTATAAGTTCAATATGGCACTTCATGGCAAAGAACTCTCTGAGGATCTGAAAAAAATAATTGCTGCTCTACATAAAGATGGCCTAGGCTATAAGAAGATTGTCAAGACCTTGAAACTGAGCTGCAGCACGGTGGCCAAGACCATACAGCGGTTTAACAGAACAGGTTCCACTCAGAACAGGCCTCACCATGGTCGACCAAAGAAGTTCAGTTCACCTGCTCAGTGTCATATCCAGAGGTTGTCTTTGTATGCGGTTTCTTTTGTGAGCGAGCTCACGGGGATGGGGACGCTTTAAAAAAAAATGTTTTCCTATTTATTTTATTTTATCTTTTATTTTTAAACACTGTTTAAAAAAAATAAAAAATCTTTTCACTTTTATTGCTGTCACAAGCAATGTAAACATCCCTTGTGGCAGTAATAGGTAGTGACAGGTACTCTTTATGGAGGGATTGGAGATCTAAAAGACCACAGACCCCTCCACTGCACTTCAAAGTATTCAAAATGCCGAAATCGGCATTTTTGAATACTGTCACTTTTTTAAATCGGCACCGTTGGCAGCCGAGTAAACCGGAAGTGATGTTGTGACATCGCTTCTGGGTTACCTGATTGGAGACCCGATCCAAAGCCGGATCCGACTTCGTTCAGGACACCAACCAGCCGGCAGATGTGCCGACAAGTTGCTTGGGTCTCCCGGTGGAACGGGAGACCCGGGCAGTGCCGCGGAGCATGGCGGGAAGGGAGGGAGGTGCGTCCCCTCCCGCTCGCTGGGATAACGGCTGAGCGGCTGCTGAGCTGCATTGGTTATCTCCAGAAAGCCAACCTTTCTAAACTATCAACTGTGCTTCATGGGAGTCAGAGGATCGGTAAAAACAGGCAGTTGAGCCGAGGCTTTACCACCTCCAACCTCCCACCTAACAAAGAACATGCAGCCACTCAGGGCTGTATACATGCCACGATGCTTTGCTTTGAGCAAAAATGAATCTGTTGTGTTTAGCAGGCAGTGCAGCAGCAAAACACGACCCATTAAAGTTATTAGGTAAGTGCCACAACTGCCCTGCAACTGCTACTCACGGGGCATGACTTGTCATGTGACTTTGCAGTCCCAAGTCGCAGGACAAGTCACACAAGTGTCAAAGGGGCCTAAAGCAATATTAACCGCTTGCCGATCGCCGCAAGTACATTTACTGCGGCAGTCAGCCCTCCTGGGCAAAGTGACGTAGTACTACGTCGCTCGCCCAGGAGCCTGTAGGGGGAGAGCGTGCGCCGCCGGAGGCGCGCTCCCGCCCCCGCTCGTTCACGGGCATCCCCGCACGAGGTGACTAGCGGCTCCAATGTCCGACAGTCACTCGCGATCTCCCGCTGGAGAGAGAGAAAGGCAGGCGGGTGATGTAAACAAAAAAAAAATCGCACAGGTGATCAAATACAACCAAAAGAAAGCCCTGTTTGTGGGAAAAAAAGGACGTCAATTTCATTTGGGTACAGCGTTGCACGACCGCGCAATTGCCCATTAAAGTCAAGCAGTGCCGAATCGCAAAATAGGCCCTGGTCTTTGAGCAGGAAAATCCTCCGGGGCTTAAGTGGTTAAAGTCAACTTTAAAAAAAAAAAGTCATACTTACCTTCGCTGTGCAGTGGTTTGTACAGAGCAGCCACAATACTCCTCTTCTCAGGTCCTCCGCAGGCGCATGCCTATTCAACGGAATCCAATGGCTGCCATCGCTGATCGTATGCTGGTTTTCCAGCATGCCTATACAACAGAAGCCAATGGCTGCCAGCACTGATTGGATGCCAGTTTTCCAGCATGCCTATACAACAGAAGCCAATGGCTGCCAGCGCTGATCGGATGCCGATTGGATGTTACTTTTCCAGCATGCCTATACAACAGAAGCCAATGGCTGCCAGCGCTGATCGGATGCCGATTGGATGCTGTTTTTCAAGCATGCCTGTTCGACAGAAACCAATGACTTCCAGCGGCTGATCGGATGCCGATTGGATACTGGTTTTCCAGCATGCCTGTTCGACAGAAGTCAATAGCTGCCAGCACTGCTCGGATGCCAGTTTTCCAGAATGCCTATGCAACAGAAGCCAATGGCTGCCAACCCTGATCGGATGCCAGTTTTCCAGCATGCTTATACAACAGAAGCCAACAGTTGCCAGCCCTGATTGGATGCCGGTTTTCCAGCATGCCTATACATCAGAAGCCAATGGCTGCCAGCGCTGATCGGATGCCGATTGGATGCTGGTTTTCCAGCATGGCTATACAGCAAAAGTCAATGGCTGCCAGCGCTGATCAAATGCCGATCGGATGCCAGTTTTCCAGCATGCCTATACAACAGAAGCCAATGGCTGCCAGCGCTGATCAAATGCCGATTGGATGCCGGTTTTCCAGCATGCCTATACAACACAAGCTGGGTGTTCGGCTGGTGTACATATGGGCTGAATATGCCAGCTGGTTTCTGTTGAACTGGCCGATATTCGCCCGGGCTTTGGAGATGAGCATTTAACCCTTGCAGCATGTGAGGGGGGGCACTGCAAGTGTAGTTTTTCTCTTGTGCCCAAAGTTGGGATTTAATAACATACTGAGAAACAGATTCTGTTTATTCCTGTGTTTGTAATAGCAGTAGTTGTGGTTCTTCCTACATAATACTTCTCACATGAGCATTCCACACACTGCATTGTACATGTGATGATGAATTGTTTCATTTCTGTTTCCTCATCCCCTTCTTGAAGTGTAATGATCTGCTTTCCCTTGTCTTTACATTGACTTTGCAGGAGCTGAGTGTACACAGAGGAACAGCCCAGGAGCTGACAGAGGAGGAGTTTTATCAGGCTCTGTATGCTGACACTGGGTGTGCAATCCACTACTGTTGGTAAGCTCACTTGCTTTGAGCAGTGCGAGAGCATAGGACCTAACCAGCATGACTTGTGTGATCTGAGCTGGGATCCTGCTACCGGAGGGGACTTCATATAGACTGAGTGTACACCTGTGCCTGCATCCCCAGAGCACAGCTGGATGTCCCATTCTGCCCCCAGCCATCCATCTCCGCTCTTACTGCACGGTGATGATCAGTAAGGTCAAAGCGGCTGTATCCGGGCTGGTTGGGTCGCTGTCCAACAAGCACAGTGCTCTGCCCGGCCCCTGTACCCCTGAGAAGGAGCCCCCCGCGGCCGCGGTTGCAAAACCTCAGCCCCCCTGCAGGCCCCCGTTCTTGAAGTTGTCTCCGGAGGAGATCCACAAATTGGGCGACCACAATAGCAGGATTGTTCGGAGTCTGAAATCCCCTGAAGATCTGTACTGGGGGACCGGCTACGCTGAGTAAGTACACCATCATTATAGAATTTATGTTTGTGTTTCTCATTATTATAATAGTATGTGATGATGATGTTCTAAGCTGGCCATAGACAGATCCAAATTCAGACTGTTCAGCAGGAACCAGCCGAAATACGATCTGTCTATGGGCAGGCTGGTTGTACTGATGTCAATCCATCCATGTGACTTCAGTACAGCCAGCCTGTCAGGTTTTTTTTTTTAGCCCAATCACTGTTGGCCGCCAGCATTAATCGTATTCTGCCGGTGGGGAAGACTGAAAACAATAACGCTGCTGGATGGATTCCCCCATCAACACTGATTGTATTGATGAGGGAATTCAGCAATTTTCTTTCCTTCAAACCAGCCTGTCAGGTTTTTTTTTTTGCCCAATCACTGTCGGCGGCTGTAGCCGCCTGCAGTAATCGTATCCTGCTGGTGGGGAAGGCTGAAAACAATAGCACTGCGGGAGGGATTCCCCCATCCATACTGATTGTATTCATGAGGGAATTTAGCAATTTTCTTTCCTTCAAACCAGTCTGTCAGGTTTTTTTTTTTTTCGCCCAATCACTGTCGGCGGCTGTAACCGCCTGCAGTAATCGTATCCTGCCGGTGGGGAAGGCTGAAAACAATAGCACTGCGGGAGGGATTCCCCCATCAACACTGATTGTATTGATGAGGGAATTCAGCAATTTTCTTTCCTTCAACCCGTGGATCTGGCTGGTGTCATCTTTTACAATACTATGTACCCCCCTTCCCCAAATAGCCATTGATTGATACGTACACCCACCAATTACTGTTAGTACCTCTTGATGTAGGTACAATTAACCACTTCAGCCCCAGAAGGTTTTACCCCTTAATGGAAAGGCCATTTTTTTGCGATACGGCCCTGTGTTACTTTAACTGACAATTGCGCGATCGTGCAATGCTGTACCCAAATAAAATTGATGTCCTTTTTATTTAAGTGGTATTTAATCACCTCTGCGGCTATAAACAAGAAAAAAGAGCGACAATTTTGCAAAAAAAAAAAAAAACATTTTTACTTTCTGATCTAAAACATTGCCAATAAAAAAAATGTAAAAAATCTAATTTCTTAAAATGTCTTTAAATTTAGGCCAATATGTATGCTGCTACATATTTTTGGTGAAAAAAAAAAAAATCCGAATAAGCGTATATTGATTGGTTTGCACAAACCTTATCGTGTCTACAAACTATGGGATATTTTCATGGCATTTTTATTTATTTATTTATTTACTTACTAGTAATGGCGGCGATTAGGGATTTTTATCCCGACTGCAACATTGCGCATAAATTAGACACTTGACACTTGTTTGGGAACCAGTGACATTGTTACAGCTATCATTTCTAAACAAATATGCACTGTTACTTTACTAACGACACTGGCAGGGAAGGGGTTAACCTTTGGGTTGAGCAAAGGGTTAACTGTGTGCCTAACTGCTGCTTGCTAACTGTGCGGGGGGGGGGGGTTTGCTCTGACTGGGTGTAGACAGAGATCTGTGTTAGCATGAACACAAGATCTCTATCTTCTCTGTCAGAACGGTGATCTGCCTTGTTTACATAGTCTGATTGCCATTCTGCCTCTCCCAGGAATAATCGCGGGTGGTTGGCGGCCATCGGGTCCGTTGAACCCCCATGATTGGTATCCCCTGTGTCGAAATTGTACGTGATCGTGCATCCCAGTGCCCCCCAATGTCTATTACACAAAACGACGTACAGGTACGTAGTTTCGCGCAATAGAGCTTACCTGCCAAAGTACAAGTGCAGTAAGCAGTCGGCAAGTGGTTAAAAACTGACCGCACTAAGCAGGAGAGTACACCGTAGTCAGTTCTCTAGCTATCCTGGGAACTCAGCCTACTCTCCTCCAATGATCAGACTGGCACATCTCCACTGCACAGCCATTCACTGGCAAGCTCAGTGTGCTGCTGCTGCTGCTTCTCCTTCCCCAGCTCTTATGCAGCTGAGAACAGAGGGAGTGTGATCACTTAGGCTGCATTCACATGTCAGCGTTTGGATCGCGGGCGGAACAAAATCGCGGGACGCAATACACTCCAAAGAAGCTCTTGTACTTCTTTGGAGCGTAATGCGTCCCGCGATTTTGTTTGCGCGATGTTGCCGCGATTTGGCAGGCGGAAATCGCGGCAACATCGCTCGGCGTTTGGGGGGCTATTGCAAATCAACGGGCAACGCTAGGCATCCCACGATTTGCAATAAATCTCCGGATCGCGGGCGGAACCGCGGCGGTTCTGCCCGCGATCCATACGCTCACATGTGAACAGAGCCTTATAAAAAAGGGTATTTATAATGTTTTTCATTTCTTTAATGAGTGGGGCTCTAACAAACATTCTCTAACAAATGTTTTGACTTTCAGTTCTATTTTAAGCCCCCATTCACACTGGGGCGACGCTACTTCGCACCGCGACCTCTGAGGTCGCGGTGCGAGCAGCGCGCCGCGACCTCGGAGCGGCCGCCACGGACTTCGTAACATTGAAGTCTATGGCGGTCGCCTCCTGGTCGCCCCAAAGAAGCTCCGGACCCTTTTTCTGAGTCGGAGCGACTTGTGTCGCTCCTATCAGAACGGGTCCGCAGCTTCCCTATGGGAGGCGACCTGCGGCGACCTGTGAGGCGACCAGGTCGCCTCACAGGTCGCCCCAGTGTGAACGGGGGCTTAAGCTGAGTTGTTTTACAAGGTGATCGTTTACAAACAATTGAACTGATCGTTTTTGTTTAGGCTCCGTTCACATCTAGGCGTTTTGGGGGAGTTTTTCTGCTCTAGAATCAGCTCTCAAAACGCCCAACAAGACAAATCCTATTCATTTCAATGGCCCCTGTTCACATCTGAGCGTTTTGACGCTGTATACAAAACGCCCAACGCTCAAAAAAGTACATGAGCTTCTTTTTGGGCAGATTACAGGCGTTTTCCATTGGTATCTATTCAATCAAAAAACGCCTGCACAAAAAACGCCTGTAAATCGCGGTAAAATCGTGGTAAAAAAACGCGCGAAAACGCTACGCTCAGGTGTGAATGTAGCCTTAGGGAAGAACCAGGTGCAGCTGTTTTCCTTACCTGATTCACTGCTCTCGCAGACTCCTCTGCGTTGCAGCCTCTTCGACCCTGCCCTCTGGCAATCTAAGGTCCTCTGATGTCATCAAGGCTGATGCAGGTACCTTAGCCCTGCATTGGAAGTGAGAATTGGACAAGCCGTTTCTGAAGCATTGGGGTGGAGGATCGTTGTTTGTTGGGGGAGCAGAGGATCTGAAAATTAAGGCCCTATGCACACAAGGCATTTTTGCAGCTGCTGTTAGGAATGTCAGACTTTTTTTTTTTTTTTTTTTTTTTTGCAGCTTAAAAACGCCCCTCCATGTTATTCTATGCCTCATGCACACACAGGGCTTTTAGGAGCTCCAAGTGGCATAGGCGTTTTTAAGCTGCAAAACAAAATACAGGAACAGTGCGTTCTGGAGCTGCGGCGTTAAGCTGTAAAAACATCTGACGCTGCTAAAGGCTGGTTAACATTACTTATATGGCGTTAAGCCACGTTATACGTTTTTTTTTTTTTGTTTTTTTTTTTAAATCAATGATTCCCTATGGGAGCCCATTGATTTGAATGGAAGTTGCAACACAAGTCGGATCAGGATGACCCAACTTGTGGTACGACTTGCGCTCTTAGAATCTTGAGCGGGAACTCCACACCAAAATGGAAAAAAAAAAGGCGTGGGGGGGTCCCCCCCCAGGTTCCAGACCAGGCCCTTCGGGTCCGGTATGGATTTTGAGGGGAGCCCCATGCTGAAAAACGGCATGGGTTCCCCCCCAAAATCCACACCAGACCCTTACGCGAGCATGCAGCCCGGCAGGACATGTAAGGGGAGGGGACAAGCGAGCGGCCCCACCCCAAAGCACCTCGCCCCCATGTTGATGAGAGGACAAGGGCCTCTTCCCGACAACCCTGGGCGGTAGTTGTGGGGGTCTTCGGGCAGGGGGCTTATAGGAATCTGGATGCCCGCTTTAACAAGGGGGCCCCTCCCAATGTGAATGGGTATGGGGTACATTGTACCCCTACCCATTCACCCCATAAAAGGCAGTAAATGTAAATAATGACAGGAGACGTTTTAAGAAGTTTATTAAAAATCTTCATCTGGTCTTCTCCACTCTTTTGCCCTCCGCTCTTTTGCCCTCCACTCTGGTCTTCTCCCCTCTGCTCTTCTCCCCTCCGCTCTGGTCTTCTCCCCTCTGCTCTGGTCCTCCTCTGACGATCTCTCCGGTGATTATGCCGGCTCTGGTCCATGCAACCTATTATATAGCCATTAGGACGTCACCCGGAGACGCCCCCTTATGTCACAGATGATCGTCGGAGGAGGACCAGAGGAAGAAGAAGACCAGAGGGGAGAAGACAAGAGGAAGAAGAGCGGAGGAAGAAGAAGACCAGAGGGGAGAAGAGCGGAAGGGAGAAGACCAGAGCAGAGGGGAGAAGAGCGGAGGGGAGAAGACCAGAGCGGAGGGCAAAAGAGCAGAGAAAACCAGATAAAGATTTTTAATAAACTTCTTAAAACATCTCCTGTCATTATTTACATACACTGCCTTTTATGGGGTGAATGGGTAGGGGTACAATGTACCCCATACTCATTCACATAGGGAGGGGGTCCAGGATATGGGGGGCCCCCTTGTTAAAGGGGGCTTCCAGATTCTGATAAGCCCCCTGCCCGCAGACCCCCACAACCACCGCCCAGGGTTGTCGGGAAGAGGCCCTTGTCCTCATCGACATGGGGGCAAGGTGCTTTGGGGTTGGGCGTGTGGCCTAGTATGGTCACTCGCTCGTCCCCTTCCCTTTCTTAGCCTGCCGGGCTGCATGCTCAGATAAGGGTCTGGTATGGATTTTGGGGGGACCCCCACACCGTTTTTTCGGCATGGGGCTCCCCTCAAAATCCATACCAAAACTGAAGGGGACCCCCCACGCAGGTTTTTTTCCCATTTTGGCGTGGAGTTCCCCCTCAAGATTCTCAGAGCACAAGTCGCACCACAAGTCAAGTCATCCTGATGTGACTTGTGATGCGACTTCCATTCAAATCAATGGCCCGAAAGCCGTATCAATGACGGCTCCTAGGCAACCATTAGCGCTACAAATTTTATTCATAACCATTGATTTTGAATGGAGGCAGAAAAAAACGCTGCTAAAAGCAAAACATGCAATAACGCCAATGGAAAAAGCTACTAAAAGTAAGTTTTTACAGCTGCTTTTTCCTGGCATTAGAAGTGGCTCTGCAGCTCGTTTTTTCTGACACCCTGTGTGCATTGGGCCTAAGTGCTCTTACCACCCCCTAGACCAGGGGTCTTCAAACTTTCCAAACAAAGGGCCAGTTTACTGTCCTTCAGAGTTAAGGGCGCCAGACTAGTCATTGGGAGTAAAAAAGGTCCTGACATTAGTGGGAATAAACAATGCCTCATTTTTGGGGTCAGTGGGAGGAAATGTGCCAAGTCATTTTTATTAAAAAGGAATTGTGCCCCATCTTTGGTGTCATTGGGAGGAATTCTGCCCCTTCATTGGTGTCAGTGGTGGGAGTTATGTCCCATTGTTGGTATCAGTGGATAAAAATAGTGCACCAAGGGCTGGATAAATGCAAGCAAAGAGCCTTATCTGCCCCGCAGGCTGCAGTTTGAAGACCACTGCCCTAGACTAAATGAGTGGTTAACCCTTGTAGTGCCAGGGCAGCCCCACTGCAAGGGAAGACATGTAGGCTGTATTTGAACAAGCAGTTACACACACTGCAATTTCTGACGGCAAGACTGTAGATTCCAGCAGCTGGAATTGACAGATGTGTGCGAATAGCTGCATACATAGTGCAATGCAGCCAAGATCATTGCAGGCTATCACTGGCTGTGCAAACACTTAGGAATAGGCTGTCATTGCATTGTAGGTTTTCAGCGGCCGCAGCTATTCACACACGTCTGTCAATTCCAATCGCATTAATCCACTGGAAATCTCTATGTGCGGATAGAGCTTTAGCTTTCCCAGGGTTCAGCTTTAAAAAATTCTAGTGTGCACGTAACTGGCTGTTTTTCCAAATCCCTCATAGTTTTAAAGCATCCAAGTGCCTTATGACTTATTGTTTGCTAAATTTCTTCATTGTTATGAAGCAGAAGTACCCAGGAACCCATCTAAACTACTCTCAGTGTACCTGTAAGGTTTAACACTGCTTCTAGGGGCGTCTGGCCTTTTTGGTTTTTTTTTCTGCCTCTAAACGCCCTTGCATGTTAGCCTATGTGTCCATGCACACAGGGCAGTCATCAGAAATTGTGTGACCCCTACATAGCTTTAGGCCTGGACCCCTCTAGGCCTGACCACCAACAATTTCCAGGGCCCGCCTAATGGCTGTCCCACCAAATCTTTCCACTGGCCACCCCACTGAGTTCTTCAGCGCACCCACTTTTATTATAACACTTACAACTTAATATATCCTCCATCCTATGCCCTCGTCCTCCTCCTTCTCTAGTCCCATCTTCTCCTCCTCCAGCCCCATCTCCTCCATCCCATGTCCTCCATCTACCCCATACCATGTCCTCCTCTTCCAGTCTCATCTCCCCCATCCCATGTCTTCCTCCTTCTCCATCCATGTCCTCCTCCTTCTATAGTCCCATCTCCTCCATCCCATGTCCTCCTCCTCCATTCCACATCCTCCTCCAGTCCAATTTCCTCCATTCCATGTCCTCCTCCTCCTCTATTTTCATCTCCTCCAAACCATGTCCTCCTCTTCCTCCTCCTCCTCCAGTCCTATCTGCTCTGTTCCATCTTCTCCATACCATATCCTCCTCCATCTCATATCCCCCATACCATGACCCCCTCCAGTCCCATCCCATGTCCTCCTCCTCCTACATCCCATGTCCTCCTTCATCCCATGTACTCCTCCTCCTCCTCCTTCAGTCCCATCCCCTGTCCTCCTCCTTCTCCTCCAGTCCCATTCCCCCCATCCCACGTTCTCCTCTTTCAGTCTCCACTTCCCCATCCCACATCCTCCTCTTCTAGTCTTCTCTCCCCATCACATGTCCTCCTTCTCCTGGGCCTCCCTCATCACATGTTCTCTTCTCCTTCATTCTAGATGTAAACGCATCTGAATGCTCTGTAACGCTAGGTGTGTTTAGCGCTTCATTGTGAATTAATTTCAATGGGCAGAATAAATTAATGTTTGTTTCACACCGCCACCCCTGTGCAGTGGATTCTTCTTGCTCAAGTAGGATCGCTCCGGTGATCCCCGCTGAGCAGGCGGATGACAGGTCTTGTCCGCTCCATTATGCAGGGTGAACACGGACATAGTCCCACTCTCCTTTATGGGGAAATTGGATGGAAGCGAACCCCCTATCCCTTTCCATTCCGATCTGATCTGCCAGACGGATGGAAAATAGGACCACCGTCCCCTACCAGATAGCGGCGGGTATCAGGGGACATTAGTCAAGCCTCAAGTGTTTTTTCTGCCAAAACGCTGCTGCGAGGAAGTAAGATGTCTAGGAGAGTTGGCAATACATCCAGTGTGCTCGAGGACTAACTCTGACAGAGAACTTGTACTATATTTTTTAATATGTAGCTGTGTGCTGGAAAAAGGTCACTGAGCACTATAGATATTCTGAATACAGAATGAGTTTTCTAGTTCTAGAATTCTACCTTGTACTGATAACCGCGATCTGCATTATGTGCCGTACATCATGTTATATTTATAAGACTCAGACAGATCTAACTACTCTATAATCTCAGCTTGTCAAATGGAAAGGTAAGTGCAGCATAACAGTACTTATTTGCAATACATTTGTAGTAAATCAGTGTAAATAAATATTTATTAAAGTAATAAAAATGTAAAAGTATTGCTAATACAAATATTTGCACGCAGGGGGATTCAATAAATCTTCGTCATTCTGCACAAAGGGGATTTATTAAATATTATTAAGTGTAGGTCTGACATATTTGCTGCGTGTAAAAGGTAGAGTGGCGTTTATTAATCAAGGCTGCGTAACTTTAATGTTGTGCGACATCTTTGTCAGCTTGCAGTCTTTATTCAGATATAAGCAGTGATAGTGCCAATGGATTCCTGGAGATCAGAAGATCGCTTTTGGTAAGACTCAGCCAAGATAAGCACATCTATATTTCCAGCTGAATGCTTCAAGTTGAACTAAAGGAAAACTTTTTTTATCATTTTGGATAGAGTAAGGGAGGGTTATAACCCTTGTCAGAATTTTTTTTTTATGTTCACCATCTGTACCCCATTGGGGAGATTTCTTTTCTTTTCCTGTCCAATAGAATAACAGGAAGTGAGAGGAAATCCCTTAAAATTAAGGGATTTTCTTGGGGACCCCCAGGGCACCAGAACTAGTGTCCCCATTGAAAGATTTTACCTCTATTAGTTTTTTGGGGGCAACCCAAAATTTGGGATTTTCTTTTACTTTCACTGTCAGTGATAATGGTAAACAGGACCAAAAGAGAGGGCAAATCTCCCTAACAGGCAGTGCTTTAAGTGGGCCGGTACGCACAGGTACTCAGTACCGCCACTTCCAAATATGGCTCTTGAGCATACCAGCACCTCTCCGTGTGCCTTAGCGTACCGTACTGTACTGCAATGCACTGGTTGCTATCGCCGCCAGGCGTCTAGCAACCAGTGAGGTCATCTGAGGTGGAGAGCAAGGCCCCAGCATACACTGCAGAGTCTCCTTCCTCCTCTGCTGCGTGCCGAGTGGAGTGTTGGCTCCACCCACCTCCTCCCTCCAGCTACTCCAGGCCAGCACAGCACAGTGAGTCCTGTGTGTCAGCCTCAGCCTAAAAACTGGGGACCCTGATGTGGGGTGGGATGGGATGGGGGGGACTTTGTGGGGACCCTAATGTGGGATGGGGGGCTCTGTGGGGACCCTAATGTGGGATGGGATTGGGGGGCTCTGTGGGGACCCTAATGTGAGAGGGGGTGCTTTGTGGGGACCCTGATGTGGGATGGGATAGGGGGACTCTGTGGGGACCCTAATGTGAGGGGGGGTGCTCTGTGGGGACCCTGATATGGGATGGGATGGGGGGCTCTGTGGGGACCCTAATGTGAGGAGGGGGGTGCTCTGTGGGGACCCTGATGTGGGGTGGGGGGGCGCTCTGTGGGGACCCTGATGTGGGGGGGGGCTCTGTGGGGACCCTGATGTGAGGTGGCTGGCGCTCTGTGGGGGGCGCTCTGTGGGGGCCCTGATGTGAGGGGGGCTCTGTGGGGACCCTGATGTGAGGGGGGGCTCTGTGGGGACCCTGATGTGAGGGGGGGCTCTGTGAGGACCCTGATGTAAGGGGGGCTCTGTGGGGACCCTGATGTGGGGGGGCTCTGTGGGGACCCTGATGTGAGGTGGGGGGCGCTCTATGGTGGCCCTGATATAAAAAAAAAATTATAGGCTATAATAGAGTAACGGCACCTCTTTTGGGCCACTTAAAGCACTGCTAACAGGGGCACAGAGAGCAATAAAACTGACAGGTGTTCTAATCCCTCTCCATTCTAAGGCTCCATTCACACCTGAGCATATTATTTTCAGGCCTTTGTTTGGGTGTTTTTTCAGGTGTTTTTCTGGCCATTTTTCAGGTGTTTTTTGCAAGTGTTTGGAAGCAGGCATTGACATCTAACAAAAAAGCTTGTAATCTGACAAAAAAGAAGCTCATGTACTTTTTTGAGCTTCAGGCGTTTTGCTTCAGGAGACTATTTGCTCATAGGTGAACAGGGGCCATTGAAATAAATGGGATTTTGCTTGTTGGGCATTTTGAGACTTCAGAGATGGGAGAAGTGGGATACTCCAACAACTGAACTATGCACTATGCAGGGACGCTGAATAATGCTACTTGGCGTTCTTTTAGCGCTCCTCTGACGCTGTTTAACGCTGACTGATGCTGGTTAACACTGACAGATGCAGGCCTCAGCAAGGCCAGATTCTAGAACATCACCTCTGACTGTAGGAAGAGTCCCTTTCAGCTCACCAAGACACTCCTTCCTGAGGTAGCTGACTTTAGAGCAAACTGTATTGCTGAACACTTCGGGGCCCTTCCTGGCGCCCCCTTTTACTCCCCAACTTCAGGATTTAACTACTTGGCACCCTCTTTACTGTACACTCCTGGTTAGCTGGCTCCTGGATCCCCTTTGACCTCTCTGGAGTGGTCCCCTCTCTTTGGCAGACCCCTGGGCAGTTCTTGAGTACTCACGATACTATTTTTCCTGAAGATTTCTGACCAGCAGCTCCACTTGGTCAGACACTTTGGATACCTTACAGCCCAGCTCAACCTCTGATACCTAGGCCGACTGCCTGGACCACCTTCACACTTTACAGAAGGAGAGACAGCCGTCACCTTCTCCTAGTACTGATGCTCCCACCAAAAGACACTCAGTCACATGCTCCCCACAGATTTATTCCCAATCCCAGGGTGCATTGTGGCAGACCCCGCCCACTGGGACAGTCATAAACCCTGGTGTGCTATTGGCTAGGTTTCCTCCACTGCCCAACAAGATCCCTCATTGGATACAGTGGCTTGTGACAGATTAGAACAGATCAGGCCCCCCTGATAAGCAGACAGGGCCATAAGTATATTTTTCCTAGCACCTACCTAGGAGGGTGCTACAATTAAAAAACCCAAGGCTAGCAGCTGAATGAAAATAAATGTTTGCATGTTAAATGTTTTACCAGTAGAATGGTTTGTAATTCAGTACAGCTACTTTTGTGGTTCACTGTGGGGGGTCACCACTGCCACACTGCACAGACAGTCTTCTTTATATCCTGGGTAAGGTTATAGATTCCTTCCATTTCCAGACTGTGCGCTTAATGCTGAATATGCATCATTACAATGGCAATTCATTGTCCTATGAGCAGGTGACACAGGAAAGCTGCATTAGAAAATAGTCCTCTTTCTCAGCTGTGTGACAAAGGGGTGTGAATCACAAAACTGGCTGGACAGAAAATCATAGATCCTTTGGCAGTAAAAAAAAAAAAAAAAAAAAAAAAATGTATGCATCTGCTTGCCTGGACTTTCCCATTAACAAAAACACAAAACATATGACTGAGGCCTTAGTCTCCATTCACACTGGTACGACTTGTCAGGCGACTTGGTCAGCCTGACAAGTCACACACCGTTGCGTTTCATAGTGTAGTACAGGACCAGTTCTAATAGGAGCGACACAAGTCGCTCCGACTTAGAAAAAGGGTCCTGTACTACTTTGGGGCGACCTGGAGCGACTTGCATTGACATTCATTTTATGAAGTCCGTGCAAGTCGCGCTGAAGTTGCGCTGCACGCGACTTCACAGGTCGCCCCCTAAGTCGGAGCGACGTAGTGTGCACCGAGCCTTATTAGGCCCCTTTCACACAAACAATCCGATCAGATCCGCCTGTCAGTTTTTTAAGGCGGACCTGATCGGATCCTCCATGCATCCCTATGGGGCAGCGGATGTCAGCGGTGACATGTCCGCTAACACCCGCTGTCATCCGCATCCGATCCTCTCCGTGAAATCTGGACAGATGGAAACCCTATTTTTCATCCATCCAGGGGATCGGATGGGATTGGATGAGAACTGAAAGAGATTGGTCGGCTCTCATCTGATCCCCCATAGAAAGCAGCGGGGCTCTGACACCTCCCTCTCCGCACACAGTGCTGCGATGGAGCTGTCATCCGCCTGCTCAGCGGGGATCGGCGGATCGATCCCCACTGAGCAGAGAACGGTCCGCACTGGACAGCGGACCATGTGAAAGGATCCTTACTGCTTTCGTAGATACTGTTTAAGCAGAAGGCTCTGTTTTAAAAAAGGGTTGTTTTCCTTTTTTTTTTTCTAAGACATAGTTCCACTTTCATTGATGTTCCATGCAGAAGAAGGTGGAAGTACTTTCTGCAACCAAAAATTTGTAGACTTTGCATATGCTAAATTCTGTTTTTTTATTGTGAGCTTCCTCTTTGGGTTTACTGTATTTGTTGATTTATACAAACTTTCTATATATAATTAAATTAAATTTGAGCCGATGTTTGCATTTTGCACTGCACATCATGCCTTTTTGATTTAATAAACAAAAATACGTGTGTACTCTGGATGTATAATGCCACATTTTTGGGTGTCCACAGCTGGTGGAATAGTGTCAACTTTCTGTGGGTGGAATTAGACCCCTCTCTGAGGGTAGTATTGCACCCCTTTCTGTGGGTGGAATTAGACCCCTCTCTGAGGGTAGTATTGCACCCCTTTCTGTGGGTGGAATTAGACCCCTCTCTGAGGTTTGTATTGCACCCCTTTCTGTGGGTGGAATTAGACCCCTCTCTGAGGTTTGTATTGCACCCCTTTCTGTGGGTGGAATTAGACCCCTCTCTGAGGGTAGTATTGCACCCCTTTCTGTGGGTGGAATTAGACCCCTCTCTGAGGGTAGTATTGCACCCCTTTCTGTGGGTGGAATTAGACCCCTCTCTGAGGGTAGTATTGCACCCCTTTCTGTGGGTGGAATTAGACAACTCTCTGAGGTTTGTATTGCACCCCTTTCTGTGGGTGGAATTAGACCCCTCTCTGAGGGTAGTATTGCACCCCTTTCTGTGGGTGGAATTAGACCCCTCTCTGAGGGTAGTATTGCACCCCTTTCTGTGGGTGGAATTAGACCCCTCTCTGAGGGTAGTATTGCACCCCTTTCTGTGGGTGGAATTAGACAACTCTCTGAGGTTTGTATTGCACCCCTTTCTGTGGGTGGAATTAGACCCCTCTCTGAGGGTAGTATTGCACCCCTTTCTGTGGGTGGAATTAGACCCCTCTCTGAGGGTAGTATTGCACCCCTTTCTGTGGGTGGAATTAGACCCCTCTCTGAGGGTAGTATTGCACCCCTTTCTGTGGGTGGAATTAGACCCCTCTCTGAGGTTTGTATTGCACCCCTTTCTGTGGGTGGAATTAGACCCCTCTCTGAGGGTAGTATTGCACCCCTTTCTGTGGGTGGAATTAGACCCCTCTCTGAGGGTAGTATTGCAACCCTTTCTGTGGGTGGAATTAGACCCCTCTCTGAGGGTAGTATTGCACCCCTTTCTGTGGGTGGAATTAGACCCCTCTCTGAGGGTAGTATTGCACCCCTTTCTGTGGGTGGAATAGTACCCCTTCATGTGGGTGTTCTGTGGGTGGAATTATGCTCTCGGTGGGTTGAATGCCCCTTTCTGAGGGTTTGAATAGGCCCCTCTTTCTGGTTCCCTCACTGGTTACCGCCAACGAAAGGGTGGTGTTAAATATTGCACCTTTTTTAGTTCCTGTTTCGTTTGTGAATTGGACTTAACAGATTACTGTTATAGCCGCTAGCAGTAATTACTTTGTTCTTCTAGTGGGGATGGCTTCCCCTGCCCCACCGCTGGGGAGGTGTTCCCCCATCAACACTGGCTTTGTTGAAGGGAGAATCAAGTGGTTGCAGGAAAGAAAATCGCTCCGTCTATGGCCGACTTTAGGCTTTAAAGTCAGCCATTGGAGAAATTTGCATTCATTGCTAGAAATAAGCTAATTTTGTAAATCGTATCCACTAGTGATTTATTTATTTAGTCCAGTGTGGATATCCAACAGGATTTGCACTACAGGCATTACCAGGCTTAAGGTAGAGTAAAGTGGGGCTTTCAAAAAAAGCATCACAATTTTATTTTTATTTTTTTATGAGTGAGCAAGTGACATTGTATATGGGTAGTACCACTAACGGGAACAAAAAGCAATGCTATTCTTTTACGAACCAATGCGAATTCACAAAAGCAATGGAATGGTGTGGGATAGGAGTCTGGCTGTCATCAAGACTTAAGTTTGGTATACACCAGTAGTTTTTTTTTCATTCCACCAAAAAAACTCACAGTTCTCTGCATCAACATAACAATGTGTGATGCAGGGATCTCCCCTGATGTGCTATTGTATTCTGTCCCGCCAGAATACACAGATCAGAGCTTGCAGCCATTAGCTGCAAGCGCTGATCGAAACTGGTTTTCCAGCATGCCTGTTCGACAGAAGTCAGTCATTTTACTGTAAACATAAATCTTGGTGTGCTTCATGTACTTCTAGATCTGTGCAGTAAAGTGAAACTTTTCCAGACTTACTGTATTAAAGACCAGCCACTGCTGCTTTTTCTCCTTGTGTAGAATGACTGATATCTGCCCCCCTGTAGGTTTTTGCTGGTAGCAGATGGGCTGTCAGGGTCCTTCCCATAGCTCTGCTGTCTGTACAAACTATGTGCAGCACTCACTACTACTTTTACATGGTTATAGCTAGATTTAGAAATGTTTTAGGTGTACACAAAGTCCATCTAGTTCAACCAATAGAGAAAAAAAACCTCCATACACACAATCCTACAGTTGACCCAGAGGAAGGCAAAAAAAAAGTCTCAGTTCACACTGTACACCGCTTGTGAATCACACAGGAACCATGCCACGTTCCTGTGCAACTCGCATGCAATTTAGCGTGTTGCAATTTGAGCCCATTCATTTCGAATGAGCTCAAACCACACCACATCGCACCAAAAAAGTGCATGCACTTTTTTTTAGAGCCACACCGAACCAGATTGCATGGTTTTTACACCATGTGATCTGGTGCAGGTAAACTCACTGTGTTTGCGACCTGCATTTGGGCTGTCGTTACTTTGTATGTGACACCTGCAGCAGATCGCAAGGGCAGTGCGATTGCAATGCCGTGCGGGAACCGCAAAAGTGTGAACCTAGCCGCAAACATGGCCCAATTGGCTCCAGCGGGAGAAAAAATTCTTCCTGATCCACCAGGAGGCAATTGGATATTCCTTGGATCAACTACCCCTGGTGCTATCTATAGCTGTATATGGGTCACAGGAGTGCAGAATTTAGTGCACTCCTGTGACCTACAGAAGTTTAACCAAAAAAAGCTTTGGCCCTACCTTTCCTTTTAATGATTTTAGTACTTTTCTCTTTCTCAACTCATTCTTCTTTATCCACTTGCCTTCTGTGCACTTAAACACCCTTCCCATCCAGGCCAATTTTCAGCTTTCAGCGCTGTCACACTTTGAATGACAATTGCGCGGTCATGCTACACTGTACCCATTTGAAATTTTTATCATTTTTTTCACACAAATAGAGCTTTCTTTTGGTGGTATTTAATCATCTCTGGGTTTTTTATTTTTTACAAAAAAAAAGAATAAAGACAAAAAATTTTGAAAAAAAAAAAAAAGTTTTTCTTATTTTCTGCGAGTAAATTTTGAAAATAAATTTTTCTCCTTCACTGATGTGCGCTGATGAGGCGGCACTGATGGGCACTGATGAGGTGGCACTTATGGGCACTGATGAGGTGGCACTTATGGGCACTGATGAGGAGGTACTAATATGCCGCACTGATGAGCACTGATAGGCGGCACTGATAGGCGGCACTGATAGGCGGCACTGATGAGCACTGATAGGCGGCACTGTTGGGCACTGAGAGGTGGCACTGCTGGGCACTGAGAGGTGGCACTGCTGGGCACTGAGAGGCGGCACTGAGAGGCGGCACTGATGGGCACTGATAGGCGGCACTGATGGGCACTGGCGGATGGCACTGGACACTGACGGGTGGCACTGATGAGCGGCACTGATGGGCAGCACCATCAGTGCCCACACTCAGTGCCCATAGTGCTGCCAGTCAGTGCTCATCAGTGCCTAGATGAGCAGGCACTGATGGGCACTGACTAGCAGCACTATGGGCACTGATTGTGGGCATTGATGGGGGCACTGATGGCGGGCACTGTGGGCACTGATGGGGGGGCACTGTGTGTGTTTTTTACCTTGTGTAATCAGGGCACTGGTGATCGGTGCCCTGATTACATTCTCCTGTGTCCCCGACGCTGTGAGGCTCCCCCTCCTTCCTCACACTGCAGGCTCCGTGTGAGGAAGGAGCGCCGGCGATGAGAGATGATCTCATATGTTTACATATGAGATCATCGCTCATTGGACGGCCAGATCACGTGGTGAATGGCCGCTGTGATTGGCCATTCACCACGATCTGTGATCGGCCGTGTCCAAGGGACACGGCCGACACAGATTTTCCCCGCAAAACGGCCTCCCGAAAATTCGAGTCCGCGCTGCAGCCGTATATAGGCTGTAGCGCGGACGGGGGGTGGTTAAAGTGTACCTCCTTGCCAGACTTTATATGTTGGAAATGTGTTTACACAACTCTCAATCCACAGCCATAATTTGAAAAAAAAAAACAAAGAAATTTCCAAGCTCAGCTTACCGAACAGCCTGCGACCAACCAAATTGACCTGTCCAACATAATGCGTTAAAAATAGGGGTTTAGTTGCACACATTGTGTAAATAAATGTTGTTTATATTTGCAAATGCCCCGTCAAGGCACCCCATTTTATGTGGACCTAACTCTAATTTCTGTGAGTCTCCAGCAATGGAAGCACATGCATTTATATGGACAGGTGTAGGGCAAATGAACCTGGAGGGAGCCCATCCCTTCTTAAAGGCACAGGGGCACACTGAACACCCAGCCCATAGCACTATGGCAGCAAAGGTGTCAGTGCATTGCCTGGCTGATATCATTTTCTTGGCTTTGGAAGAACATCAAAATCCACCACCAGCGGTACTGTTTTGGAAAAGATAAACTTGCACTCACTGGTAAAGACCTTTTGGTGTAATTGGAAAGAGGAAAATTGAGTGGTACTTTGACTCAAAGTCAGAGCATCATAGTCATAAACCTGCTAAAATTGTGAAAATGAACAAGCTTGTCAGGCATAGCTCCCAACTATCACTGATTTCGAGGGACTGTCCCTCATTTGGAACAAATCGAAACGCAATTTCTCTTTCGTTCATTGACGGACACATCTCCTGATTCTTCTTAACCATTGGATTATACTGCCTCCTACAGGAGTAGGACACTAGGCAGGAAAAAGCTTGACTACGCCTATGGGCAGTCTGAGGGGGTATACACCAACACTCAGCTATAGGTTTTTTTCTGTCAAGTCAGGGGTAAGGACCTAGTTCCTTGCTGGGATCTCTGGTCCTGGCAATTTTTTTCTTTTTAAATGGATTTTTAAATGGATTTTTTCCTATGTTTGTTATTTTGTTCTTGTGAGAATCTACTATCAACTGCCAGACCGGGTGACTGACTGCATAATCTAGAATCCAGAGGGTCCCCCCAGTCTGACCAGCAAGTGCACGCAGGCCTCAGCTCTGCACTAGGTTGGCCGCAACAAAGCCGCACTGGACGGGGGCTGGCCTGCGAGTTAAACGTCTCGCAAGGGCGCATACGACCTAGCCTCGGCCTGAGTCAAAGCATTCCTCCTGGCCGACAGCCACCCACATCTCGATGGAGTGGTGGTCTGTCAGGAGCGGTGCCCACCCTGTTCCTGGTATGGTAAGTAGCTGTCCCCTTCTACCCCTGGAGGGTTTTTGAGGTGGAGGTGGGCCCCTCCCTGGGACAGTGGGACTCCCGAGTTGCCCCCCTCCCCCCAAGCCCTCTAAATATTCAGTGCTCACTGTGGGTCTTCAGTCCCCCCCCCCCCCCCGGATGAGGTTATGGGATGGCTTTTGGCACCGGCTCTTAAGAGGGGCTTGTTGGAGTTGCTGTTGACCGGGTTCTTCCTGGTGCACAACGGCTGGGATGAGCAGGGGCTTGGTTACTAGGGCAGGGATGTCCTCTGGGCTCCCTGCTGCAGTTGTTGGGCTGGGGGAGCAGATGGTTTGGCATCTGTGGGTCCACGCCTAATGCGGCCGGATCTGGCCCCAAATTTAGGCCGGGGCTTTATGGCCTACTGGTCGAGAGCTATGTGGGGCGGCCCCAGTGAGGGTGGCTGAAGCCACTACTCTCCGTTTGGGCACCCGCCCTTCCCTTTACTGCCCCTGGGTGGTCAGGTCCACTGGGATTTGCGCACAGGAAGCCACAAAAATTTAGGCTGTGGCTTGTGCCCTACTAGACCATGCGGCCCCAGTGAGCCTGGCTGGGATCAGTGCATTTGCGGCTGGGCCTCCACACAAATTGAGGGTGCGGCTTGTGGCCTACTAGGCCATGCAGCCAGCTTGGCACCTCCCTTGGAAGGGGTGGCGCTATTGGGGCAGTTTAATTTTTGATGGCAACCATAAGGATACCCTGCCTGCTTGTCGGCGTCATGACGGGCGGCCCCTTTTTAAGGGGGCTATTTCCTATTGTGCGGGCCTCTATGGAGGGTCTCGGAGAGCGACCCCCCCCCTTGTTTTTTGCGTGGTCCAGTAGGTGGTCCATTTGTAGACCCTGGGTCGGTGTCCCTGTTACGTGATCGCGGTTGGTGGCCCTCTCCTGATTGTTATATTTTTTCTGGGTGACCTTACTATATAGCGTCCACCGCCCTCCCCTGCCTCATCTGTCCATCAGATCCTGAATCTGTTTTGGGCACCACAGATGCGAGTCACCCTACTGGATCTGCATCCACACACCCTGTGGGCTCAGACAGTAAAGATGTTGCCTCTGCTCCTCTAGCCGTGCATGAAAAGGTGCTGGTGGATGCACTGATTGTGTCAGAGCGTGAAAATGTAATCATGGCAGAGATGCTACGTCGGAGGTGTCAGTCCCTTTTGGCACCACAGGTCCTCCACTGTGGCAGGGCTGTTCCCCTTTTCAGCTTACTTTGACAACATTTTTACGTAACAGTGGGGTCCCTAAGTGTTTTGCTATGCAGTATTCTTATAAGGATTACCTGCTTAAAAAGTGGACGTCCCACCTGTAGTTGACTCGCCAGTTTCCAGGTTAAATAAAGCTACCTTAATTCCAGTTGAGAAGTCCTTGGCCTTTAAAGATCCAGTTGATAGGAGAGCGGAGGCTCCAACACACCATATGTTTCGCTATGGCTGGTTCGGCTTCAGGCTGGTATTTACTATTGCCCCGGTGTTGCAAACTCGAGTGGGCTAAACATTTACGCCGGGACCTGGAGGGGAAATGGCTTCCCCCTGCCTCTGCGTAGCTGCCAGATAAGTTGATCCAGTTTATCTGGGATGCGGCTCCTTTGATTTTAGGTTGTCTGTATCAGCAGTGGTCCTTCAGCGTCTTATCTTGCTGATAATGCTGGTCCGCCGACCAGACTTCTAAGCAGGCCTTATCTGATCTCCCCTTTGTGGGGGATCGCCTGTTTGGAGCTTCCCTGGATGACATCATTAAGGGTCTCACAGGGGGGAAGAGTACTCTTCGTCCTCAGGCTACCGAGGGCAAGGAGCCCAGTTGTAGATGTGGGCCATTCTTCTTAGTTCATAAGAGGCTTTTTTTTATCCCTCAAGGGATAAAAGTCTCTTAGGGACTCCCCCGGAGATTCCCAGAGGACCTGGTCTGGCAAGCCACAGGGAGCTCTTACAGACCAATGGACAAGACTTCCTCTGCATAAAGGGGCAACTCCACCCATATCTGGGGTGGGGGGGACGTCTTTGCTGATTTCCGGATCCGTTGACCTCTCCGGTACAGGTCAAGTGGGTCCACAAAGTCATTCTGTCCAGCTACAAGATTGAGTTTTGGTCTTTTCCTCCAGAAAGGTTCTTCTCTTCAAACCTGCACTTGTCCCCAGATTGCTTAGAGGGTCACTCTTGGGCAGTTCAAGATTTGTTACTTCATGGGGTGATTGTCCCGGTTCCATTTTTGGAATGTTTTCAGGGGTTTTACTCAAACCTGTTTACAGTTCCCTGGAAGAAAGGCAAGGTACATCCAATAGTGGACCTCAAGGCGCTAAACTGCTTTGTGCGGGTACAGAAGTCCTGAATGGAGTACATTCGCACGCTAGTGACGTCCCTACATCTGGGAGATTTTCTGGCTTCTATAAACATCAAGGACGCCTACCTTCACATTCCAATATGTGCCGGTCACCAGCGTTTCCTTAGATTTGCCGTGGGCGAGGAAAATTCTCAGTTTGTGGCATTTGGTCTCACCTCTGCTTTTCGGGTCTTCACAAAGTGTTGGCCCCGGTGCTAGCATTGTTGCGTCAGCAGGGGATGGCGGTACTGGGGTACCTGGATACCTAGACAATCTTCTTCTGCGAGCAGAGTCTCAAACTGCTCTGATGGACACCTTGGAGATTACTCAGTGATCTCCGAGGGAGTTTGGTGGGATTCTGAACCTTCAGAAGTCTGCTCTGGTTCGGTTCACAAAACTGGACTATCCTCTGGAAAAACTCCAGAAATTGCAGGAGGCAATTCAGCTTCTGTTGTCCAGCAGACTGTCATCCCTCCGGGCTTGCATGTGGGTGCTTGGCCTGATGGTGTCTACCTTTTGAGGTGGTTCCGTTTGTACAGTTCCACACGAGATCTCTGCAAAAAGAGATTCTGGTAAAATGGGACATTTCCCTTCTCCACCTGTACTGGACGGTTGTCACCACGGATGCCAGTCTGTCCGGGTGGGGAGCCATCCTCAGCACAGCTTGTGCTCAGGGGGTCTGGACTCGGGAAGAGTCCAGACTGCCGATCAGTGTACTGGAACTCCGAGCAATCGGACTTTGTTTGGATCATTGTACAATTCGTCTTCAGGGGTGTCCTGTACGAACTCAATCGGACAATGCCACCGCCGTGGCCTATGTCAATCACCATGGGGGCACAAAGAGTGTCCTGGCAGATCGCGAAGTAACCAGCATTCTAAGGTGGGCAGAACGATCATTCCAGACGTCTCTGCTGTACATATTCTATGAAAGGTACAGAGGTTTGTGGCACGGTCTCAGGATTCTCTGGCCGACGCCGCAGATGCATTAGTGGCTCCTTGGCGTCAGTATCATTTGATTTATGCCTTTCCCCCTATCAAACTTCTGCCAAGACTCCTGTGCAGGATTGAGGCAGCAACGTATTCTGGTCTTTCTCGTAGCTCCGGACTGGCCTAGCCGGTCTTGGTACACCGATCTGGTACGGCTGGTCGCTGATGCCATTGGAGACTTCCTCTCAGGGAAGATCTGCTGTCTCATTGACCAATCTTCCATCCTGATTTACAGTCGCTGGTTTTAATGGCTTGGCTGTTGAAAGCCAAGTGCTGAAGGATAGAGATTTGTCTAGCAGCATAGGAATCACTAATTCAAAGGATAGAAAATCTACCTCTAGGAAGATCTACCATCGTATTGGGAAGACGTACATTGCGTGGTCTTTTGGGGTTCTCCCTTGCTCTTTTTCGGTAGCTCAGATCTTGGCTTTCCTCCAGCGGGTGGGTTGAGCAGCGCCTGGCCTTGAGTACCATCAAGGGGCAGGTTTTCGGCCTTGGCGGTGTTTCCAAATGCTAAACCTTTTTATCCAATTTTTAAATTACTGCATTTCCTAATTTCCAAAGCCAAAATAAAGGAATAGTAGTGATAAAAAAAAGCACTTGTGAGGTTCAACCAATCATTTTTTTTTTTTTTTTTTTGTAAATTTTCCTTTAAGGGGGCATGGCAGGGTGTGTGTCCTATCCCTATATACTTTTCCTAATAGGTGTCCCTCATTCCTATTTCAGAAAGTAGGGAGGTATGTTTTCAGGGGGGAGTAATGTGAAATGTTTTACATAAATTACTGATCTAGTTCATACAGTCTGCCAAATTGAAAAACAGCTATTGGTGTAGGAGTGAGAAGTTGCAAATTGACCCCTGGATTATGCCCCATTGAATTTGATACATTAAAGAGGAAGTATACTCCTGTGCATAATTTGTACCTATAGGTATGCCTATAATCAATATGTGGTGATCTCTATGTGCCCTGTGTGAAAGCGGCACCATCGCTGTTACCTTGTCCCTGTGCATCCGTCTGAGACCTCCTTACCATTTGGTGGCATCTACCTGTGACCCCAGAGGGGTAAAAAAGCTGTTTTTGACTCAGTGTGCTGGGTCAAATCTTAAGGTGAGAGGCTTTGATATCTGGTGGCGGTGGAGTGAAGCACAATATCCTATATTAATCACTTCTGTGGTGGCCATTACTTTGAGGATTGGAATGCACCTATTTATGGACATTTCATTTCATGATTTTGAGTGTATGCACTTATTGATTTATTGACACTTTTTTGATTTTTTGTGTGATATTGGGAAGCACTTATGATTTAAGGTCATTGAGTTTGCTTATTATTTACACATATTGTCATTATACATATAATTTTTTGTTTTACATATTCACTATTCATTTTTCTGGTGCAGCACCTGTTTGTTTTGAATTACTTATATTGTGGAAGTGGATAACACTATCTGGTGGTGGCTGCCGGATATTTTTTCCAAATTTTTTTTATTCTATTTATTTCACATAACTGCGCTGAAGGGACAGCCACTCATGTCATTCCTTCAGATACCTGTGCTGTGAATGATGGCTCCCCTGCGCATGTGGGGGAGTGACGTCATCGCAGCTGCGGCCTGTCACACAGCTGGAGTCTGCGGACATGGAAGGATGACGGGTGAAGATGGACACTGCCCCTTGCTGCAGGGCTTCCTTTTCAGGTAGGTTTAACATAATGTGCTAGTATGCGATGCATATTAGCACATTATGCCTTTACCTTACAGGGATTTTTGTATCTGACTCAGGCCATTTTAAGGAGCCATATCACCAGAAAAGTGTTGGCAGGGATTTAATAAATTCCCCCAATTGTCTTTATTCCTGATGCCATAACTTGACACAAAATATTTGTATTTTGCATTGTATTTATCATATATTTTCTGCAAATATACAGTAAAAAACTGCATGCAAGTAGAAATGTTTGTTACTTGAAAATATTAGTGTGTGACAGGTAAACTATTTGCATCTTGCAGTTGTAGGCCATATCATCCGACGGCAGGCACATAATGCAAATTCAGCTTCGGTAAACTAATTTGGCAGCTCCCCAGCTACTGTAAATATACTGTCCACAACTCCCCTTCCATTCAGCTGCTAGGAAAAGTTAAAGTGATTGTAAAGTCTAGTTTTTTTTTTCTGTTAAAATAACAAACATGTTATACTTGCCTGCTCTGTGCAGTTTGTTTTGCACACAGAGCAAGCTGGATCCTCCTCTTTTCAGGTCCCTGGCTGGAGCTCCTGGCCCCTCCCTCCTGTTGAGTGCCCCCACAGCAAGCAGCTTTCCATGGGGGCACCCGAGCCGAGCTGCAGCTCTGTGTGTCCATTCAGACACAGAGCTGCCAGTTGCCCCCCCCCCTCTCTTCTGTTTGGCTAACTGAGTTTGATTGACAGCAGCAGGAGCCAATCGGGATAACGAGTCCCAGACGGACGAGGCACTTGTGGGCATCGCTGGATAGAGATGGGCTCAGGTAAGTATTAGGGGCGCTGAGGGGGGCTGCTACATACAGAAGGCTTTTTATCTTAATGCATAGAATGCATTAAGATAAAAACCTTCTGACTTTACAACCCTTTTAAAATGATTGTAAAGCCTAAACATTTTTTACAACAATACATTCCCTGCATTAAGGTAAAAAATGTATGTGTATGTATATTGTCCCCTCACCCCACTGTATATTTACCTAAACCCGATCTCGATCCAGTGCTGTGCCCTGTTCAGCGTCTCTCTCTATTCTCCTTTTCTCACAGACTTTGCATTGGCTCCTGCTGCTGTCAGTCAAATCCTGTTTCATGGGAGCGGGGTGGGGCCAAGCCGCTCTGTCTGTGTCTATAGATACAGGCAGCACCACTCAGAATCAAGCCAGCAGGTGTGCCCAATAGGAAGTGGCTTCCTATGATGACACACTGAGAAAAAGAGGAGACATGAGCGCCAGTGGGGGACCCAAGAAAAGGAGGATCAGGGCCACTCTGTGAAATATCATTGCACAGAGCAGGTAAGTATATTTGACTTTACAAATGCTTTAGGTAACCATTGTGTGAACCACAAGTCACAACTTGAAACTTGCTATTTGTTGAGTACTTTCTCCCAGCCCCTATGTGACGATGCTGGGTACTTGAGTAACCAACCTCCCCATTACTGGAATGATCAAATATTTTTCTTTGATAAAGGTGCTTACACAAGTGGCAGGGGAGATAAAAGAAGGGAAGGAGAGGGCAGTATTTGCAACCAGGGAGGGAGGCAGTTAGGCAAACCTGCATTGACAAAACACAATTTCACTGCAAGGTAGGGTCAGCTTTATAAAAATCAAGTGCATACAATGGAGCAGTTTTCAAGCCTCATGTACAAATAGATATGTATAAAGAGATCAAACCGTTTAGCCCAACTCCAGGCAAATGAGAAATTATCCATTGCATTGGGGCTGTGCCCGCACTGCAAGGGTTATTTGCTTGTTTATGTCTTCTTGGGGAACAATAAAAGGAGATTTACTTACCGGATCCTCCTCTCCTCCCTGCGACTAGACTGTACCGAAAGCATCTGCACCCCCACACTCCAGCAGTCTAGACTCCTAATGTCACCAAGACCAGAGAAGCGTACATAGTCCTGCATTGCACGTGAGGACGCTGAAGGAAAGTCCCCTGCTGGATCGGGAGGGAGCGTCGCCTGCTGGAGGAGGGGAGGATCAGGTAAGTAAGACTGTTTCTGCTCTCCCCTAGACAAAACAAGCTATTCATCATTGCAGTGCAGGTACAACCCCACTGCAAAGGATCATTTTTTATTTGCCTAGAGTTGGGCTTTAAATGGAAAATTAATTGAAAGCTAATCTCCACTAGAAAAAGCTTAGTTACTGCCAGAGTTATGAGTAATCAAATGATTTTGAATAACTTTCTTCTAACAGTTTAAGCCAATGAAAGACATTTACCATAGGACAGTGGTCTCCAAACTGTGGTCCAGGGACCAGATGTGGCCATTTGCCTGGTTTATCTGGCCCTTGGGGCACTATTGCATCCACTGGCACCAACAAAGGGGCGCAATTCCTCCCAAGGACTCCAATGATGGGGCACAGTTCCTCCTGAAGACACCAACAGAGGGGTCTAATGATACCGTTGATGGGGCGCTATTCCCCCCAATGACATCAATGATGGGGCACTATTCCTCCCACTGACACCAATGATAGGGCAACATTCCTCCCACTGACATCAACGATGTGGCACCATCCGTCCCACTGACACCAGCGATGGGGCACGATTCCTCCCAATGACACCAACGATGGGGCATTGTTTACTCCCACTAATGCCAGGACATTTTCTACTTCCAATGGCCACAATCAGGTCCCCATAAAGTCTGAAGGACAGTAAATTAGCCCTTTGGTTAGAAAGTTTGGAGACCCCTGCCATAGGAGAAGCAAAACTCACTAAGCAAGACAGTGCCTTTTGCCAAGCCCATGATAAACAGGGTTGCGTACTCCAGCATCTTAAAGTAGGATCATTATACAATTACAAACAATTAGTTATATCACAAGGGAAATACAATATTTACTTGATAAGCCCATTTAACAGGTTCCACTTATTTTTTTTTTACTAAGCAATGTGCTTTGCAGAAAGAAAAATATACCACATTGCTGCTGTCGGAAGAGAGCCCTGTGTTTGTTTACATACACAGGGCTCTCTTCAGTAATCTTCAAAGCTGATCGTCAGGTGTCGGCGACCAATCAGTGGTCAGCACCTGCCGATTGGTTTGTGCTGCGGCCAATCACAGTGCAGCCGGGGCAAGGAGGGCACTCTCCATGTATTAGGTAGATGATCCAGCACAGGAGAGCTGCCTTGCCACTGTATATGTACTGTATTCGGAGGACAAGTGGTTAATTTAGGGTATGTAAGGTGAAGTTCTCCACAAATATAAAGGTTATATGAAAAATAAGTAATTTTAAAAAGAATGATCTATACGATTTCTACATTCATGTGCTCAGTGAAAAAGATCCAATAACATTATAACAGCAAAGAAAAAGATGACCGGAAACTCAAAGGAGTTGTAAAGTCTGAAGGTTTTTCACCTTAATGCCTTCTAAGCATTAAGGTGAAAAACCTTCTTGGTTGCAGCTGCCTCCAGAGCCCCTGGTATTCTTACCTGAACCCTAACATTCCAGCAACGAGCATGAGTCCAGCAGCTCCAGCCTCATTGGATAGATGGATATGCAGCAGGAGCCATTGGCTCCTGCTGCTGTCAATCAAATACATTGACACGCGAGCAGGGGGCGGGGCCGAGTCCTGCTGTCTGTCGTCAATGGACGCAGCATCAGGACTCGGGAGCACTCCTGCACGGGTGCCCCCATGGAAAGCGGCTCTCTGTGGGGGCACCCGAAAAAGAGGAGGAGCCAGAAGTGACGCCAGGGCACCCCAGAAGAGGAGGATCAGGACTGCTCTGTGCAAAAACCCTTGCACAGAGCAGGTAAGTATAACGTTTGTCATTTAAAAAAAAAAAAGTATAATAAAGTACAATAAAGTAATTGGTCAGGCAGTAGGCAAGTATTGCTAAGGCTGGCCATACACTGCTCAAATCTCTGCCGGTTTAGCAAGAACCGACCCAAGATTCGAACCATTAATGAGAAGCCGAATGTATCAAGTTGACTGATCGATCAACTTGGGTACAACCAGCCTGCCGCATTCTCTTGCTATTATCGCTAGCGGGTACTATAGCCGCTAGCAACAATTACTCTCTTCTCCCAGGACTGACGGCTTCCCCTGCCTGCCCCCTTGCCCGGAGAAGACAATTGCTGATTTCCCTGTCAGCACTGTCTGTGTTGATAGGGGAATCGTGCAAATGAATTTCCTGCAACCTGTGGGAGTGGTGAACACACCTGTGCATCCCCGGGTGGTAAAGACACCTGTGCTCCCCGGGGTGATGAAGACAACTGTTCATCCCGGGGTGGTGAAGACACCTGTGCATCCCACAGTGATGAAGACACCTGTGCATCCCACAGTGGAGAAGATACCTGTGCTTCCCGGGTAGTAAAGACATCTGTGCCTCCCGGGCTGATGAAGACACCTGTGCATCCAATGGTGAAAAAGACACCTGTGCATCCCATGGTGGTGAAGATACCAGTGCATCCTATGGTGGTGGAGATACCAGTGCATCCTATGGTGGTGAAGATACCAGTGCATCCTATGGTGGTGAAGATACCTGTGCATCCTAGGGTGGTGAGGACACCTGTGCATCCTGGGGTGGTGAGGACACCTGTGCATCCTGGGGTGGTGAGGACACCTGTGCATCCCAGGGTGGTGAGGACACCTGTGCATCCCACAGTGATGAAGACACCTGTGCATCCCACAGTGATGAAGACACCTGTGCATCCCACAGTGATGAAGACACCTGTGCATCCCACAGTGATGAAGACACCTGTGCATCCAATGGTGAAGAAGACACCTGTGGTAAAGATACCTGTGCATCCCATGGTGGTGAAGATACCTGTGCCTCCTGGGGTGGTGAAGATACCTGTGCATCCAACGGTGAAAAGGACACCTGTGGTAAAGATACCTGTGCATCCTATGGTGGTGAAGATACCTGTGCATCCTGGGGTGGGGAAGACATTTGTGCATCCCGGGGTGGTGAAGATGGCCCTTCACATAGATGTCTGGATTGGTACGCCTGTGTGAATGAGGCCTTTACAGAGACATTTTTACTTGTAAAATGTTTAAACAGTGTATATATTCATGTTTATGTGGGAGTGTCAAGTAGGCGATAAATCTTTAAGCAACTATACCGGAACTGTAATAAAAAGACCGTCAATCATTGTTATAAGCTTCAGCGACTAAATGGTAGTAAAAAAAAAAAAACGTTCTTGCTAAAAGAAAGAAGCTGGTGAACAGAATCATGGGTGATTACTAAATGGTACAAGAAAGCACAGACAGAGATGAAATAGATTTGTTTTTCAGCATTCACAGAAACCTCAAACATAATGCAAGTTCAGTTCGAAACAATCAAGAATCCTACTGCAAAGTGCTTTAGAAATATACCACAAACTGCTTCTCATGATTATTCCAAGGGCAAGATCTTACTATTGTAATTCTTTTTTCCTTCTCCTATATACTGTTCATGAGGGCAGGGATCTTGAGCCTGAATACTTAAGAGTTAGGCCTCATGCACACTGGGCTTTTAGCATTTTGGTGTGGCTAAAGGCACAGATTTACCATTCAGCCCCGCTGCCAACATCCTGTTAAAATCAATTAAAGACTGAAAGCTGCTGCGGCTGGATGAGGATGGACAGTGCATCAATTGCTACTAAAATTTAGGCAGTATGCGACCAGGGACAAATGGCAGAACACAGACTTCTTGCGTCCTGGGGCGCATGCTGCCCTAAACGTTCATTTGCAGCCAACCCTTTCCAGCGATAGCAGCTATAAGCCTTTCATAGACTTCCGCCAGCACAAAAACAAAGGAATCTTTTGCATAGGGCTAAACACCCAGTGTGAATGAGGCCTAAGTAGAATACATACCTGTGTCCAAGGGACACAGCAGATGACTGATCAGTGTACTAGCTGCTGTTGGTAACGTGATCATTGTGATCAATTACAGCAGATCGCATGACAATTGTACACAATGAATGGCTTTGATCCATGCCATTCATTGTGTACAGTTGTATTGATCTCACGGATTGGTCACAGTGATCACATGGTAAAGACAGGGCCAGTCACAGCCCATCTGTACCATGTGATTAGCTGTGGCCAATCACAGCTAACCACAATAGTAAACACTGAATGAATCAATTTCATTCCGTAAAAATGGATGCTTATACCAGTGAAATTCACTGGTATAAGCAATCATAATGTGAAAAAAAAAGAAACAAACACCTGATCACTAATGCCGAGTATTACAGTGTCACTATAGTAATACTGTATTGCCCTGGTCACATTGTGTTAAAAAAAAAATCGTAAAAAAAATTGATAAAAAAGAAAAAAATTGAAAAAAAACTGAAGATTTTGAATAAAAAAAAAAATTTCTTTGTTATAACATTTTGCAAATAATTTTAGGCCAAAATTTATTCTGCTACATTTCTTTGGTAAAAATAACCCAAATCCGTGTATATTTATTAGTCTGTAGGAAAGTTATAGAGCCCACAAAATATGGTATATACAGTAGTATATCTGAAAATTGATCAATCCTGATGTACTGAAAGCCTATTTAATTTATTGAGGCCCAAAAATGTCAGGAAAGTACAAATACCCCCCCCCCCCCCCCCCAATGACCCCTTTCTGGAGAATAGACAGTTCAAGGTATTTAGTAAGAGGAATGGTGAGTTTTTTTTTACATACTGTCACCAGTGCAGTACAGGTTCATCATATAACTGGTGTGGCAGTGATTAGGGACACTGACTAATGACAATATGTAAAAAAAATAAATCTATATATATATATATATATATATATATATATATATATATATATATATATATATTTTTTTTTTTTTTTCCTTTTATTTAGCAAAAAAAAAAACAATGGTAATTAAATACCACCAAAAGAAAGCTCTATTTGTGTCAAAAAAAATATCAAAATCTCATATGGGTAGTGTTGCATGACCATGAAATTGTCATTCAAAGTATGACAGCACTAAAAACTGAAAACTGGCCTGAGCGGGAAGGTTTTGCGTTACCTTAATAGTGAATAGTACAGTCTTCAGTTAGGCCCCTTTCACATGGGCTTTCCGACCAGGTCCGGCTGTCAGTTTTTCAGGCGGACCTGATCGGATGCTCCATGCACCCTTATGGGGCAGCGGATGTCAGTGGCGACATGTCCGCTGACACCCGCTGCTATCCGATCTGATCCGATCCTGACCGTGAAATCCAGACGGATGGAAACCCTATTTTCCATCCGTCTGGAGGATTGGATCGGATAGGATCGGATGAAAAACAGACAGGCGGTCAATTTTCATCCGATCCTTTCCAAAGAAAACAGACAGGTGGTTCGTTTTCATCCGATCTCCCATAGAAGAGAGCGGGGATCTGACAGGTCTGTCTCTGCAAAGTAAGCGGAGACTGACCTGTCATTCGCCTGCTCAGTGGGGATCGGTGGATCGATCCCCGTTGAGCAAAACTGAGTCTGCTGGGGGGAAAGCCCTTGTGAAAGGACCCTAAGTATGTTAGTTTGGAGAAGGGAGAGGGAGGAAGGAGGACAGAAGTGTCTTGCCAAACTAGGCTATGGGGCTGCGTGGTTCTATTGATGCACTCAGTGTAGGTAGCAGTGGTGGCTGATGCCTGGTAATTCGGGGGATGCGGCAAACCAATGCACCCCCCCCCCTTCGCCAGACAGACAGTTGGTCGGTTGGCAGGCAGGCAACACAGCCCCCCCCCCCTCCCAGGACGGTCTTCCTCCTTACCTTCTCATACCTCCTGTCTGAGCCGGGGAGTGCTGGATGGCTGAGCCGCTGTGCTTCTCCTCCAACCATGTGTCTTCTCCCTCTTCCTGGCCAGCGGCCAGTAAGATCGCTTCTCTTTTTGGCTAATCGGGAAAGGGGTCTCACAACCCTCTTCCTGATTGGCTGGGAGGGGAGTCAGTGTGACAATAGCGCCCTACATGTAGATTAGGTGGCCGGACGCACAGAGAGGGGGGCGGCGCCCCTGCGCCCCTTATGGACGGGCCGCCACTGGTAGGTAGGGAGACACAACTCTAGTACCTGCATGCAAAGGTGGCTCCATACAATGCTGCAAATAAAAGGAGCCACCCTGAAACAGGAAATCTGGGGCAGTGATCATGGCACCAACTTTAACAGGAACATAGGCAAGGATTAAAAAATAGAGAAGCTGCATACAGTACTCGGTAAGTGACTAAATCAGTTGCTGAAAGTGCTTAAAAACTGAGGGTTTAACGCCCATTTAAACAGCAACTACTATGACTCTTATTTACTATCAAGGATGAGCTGGTTCCTAATATCCTTTGTAAAAATATTTTTTTTTTTACCTGTGGCCCTGGGATCATCTGAAGGAGAATTGAGGGTCCTAACATCTAGTAAGCTGCTCTAGATAGAAAAATAAAAATAACACTTTCAGAAGAGTAAAATGTTTGGGTGTAGGAAAAAACAGTCATCCTCACACTATAGTGCGATGAAGTGCTTACGCTGCGATAGTAAACTTTCTATCTGAAAGCAAAGCCTCTCAGACTTCCTTTGTGGGTAGAAGGGAAGCAACATGTAGCTGTACTCGGTATTACACATACAGTCTTGTGACTGAGCTAGGAGGCCCGGAATTCTCTCTCAGTAGAACGTGTTCCTGTAATTATTAACTTCCCTGCTCTTTGGTTGTAGTAAACAGAATCGCTATATCATTTGTATATTTATTTGTCCCGGTTCACACTGGTGTGATGTGGGGAACCCTGCGATTCGGGGCCCGGATCCCGCGTCACAACTGAATCACACAGTGGTTCACACTGACATCTGCAAACCACTGCGGATGTCAATGTAAAGTTAATGACACCCCCAGATCAGTTTGCAGATCGCAGTGCGAATTGTCAAATGGTGCACTAATTGGATTGCATAGGTGTGAACACCCATGTGATCTGATTTCAGTACGGACCAAAAAATGGGTCCATTTTGGTGCGAATGCGATGCGATTTCAGCCATACAGTTTGTATGGCCGAATTTGCATCGCACAGACATTGCATGTGATCTGCCCAGCAATGCGGTGAGAATTACATGCGATGTCTGTGATTGCACAAGTGTGAACCCAGTCTTACAGTTATTTATGTAGCACTGACAATTTACTCAGCACTTTACAAAATGTACATTACCATTAGTCTCTGCCCTCAAGGAGCTTCCAATCTAAGGTCCCTACCTCATATGCATACATTGTACAGTATATACATGTAGCACCCTACAAGGTAGGTGCTAGGTAAAAGCATAGTGGGCCTTGGCTGCCTAACAGCAGGCCCATGATTTTCAGCTGGGCTGTCATGTCTCCCAGGTGTAACTGCTGAGAGGGGAGTCTCCCCACTGGCTCTATGAGAGGATTCTCATTGGGCAGTGGAGGAAACCAAATCAGGGGCTCATTCAGGCCTGTATCTATCCCAGAAGGCAGATTCTGCCGCAGAGGATTCTGGGAGTAGATATAAGTTTGAGGGGAACGCATGACGCAGCGTCTTTGGTGGGAAGCAGAGTCCCTGGAGGGAGGGTACGGCTGTCTCTCCTCCTGTCAGAAGGATCGGGTGTCTCGGGTGGCTGCCTGAGAGTCCAGAGTGAAAGCCGAGCTGAGCTGCAGAGAGGATCCGGTGTGCCTAGGACCAGTGGAGATAGAGGGGTTCAGTTCCAGGAAAGCATGCCAAGTTCGTGAGTACTGTGAATTGCCCCTGAGGGTCTGCCTGAAGTCTGGTGAAGGTCCCAGGGATCCAGTAGCCAGCTAGTGTCAGAGGGGGTGCCTAGTGAGAGGACCCTGAAGTGTCAGAGGGGTGCCTAGTGAGAGGACCCTGAAGTGTTAGAGGGGGTGCCTAGTGAGAGGACCCTGAAGTCCTGGGGGGCACTAGCGGTTGGGCCCTGAAAAGTAAAGTGTACTGTGTTAAGGGTTCCCGCAGCACAAGCAGTTACAAGGAGCTACCTCAGTCAGTGAAGGGCTGGAGGGAGCCTACCCTGGTGACACAAGCATTTGAATGGTTCAATCAAAGCGCATTTTAAGCCATTTCTGGCACTTCATGTTTGGTTCTGTGGTCCAGAGATTTCCATCCATCTACTTTATTCCAGGACTGGTTGGAAGTGGAGGCAGAGGGGATCACCAGGCGACCGTGGATGTTGATCTATATGCCTGTTTTGACTCATTAGAGTCTGTATTTGAGGTGAGCTGCTAATCTCACTATTTGTCACTGGAGCACTTGGAGTGAAGCATGCAGCACTTTATGCACAGATGAAGATTGATTTATTCATTAGTCACTGAAATTGCACTGTGTATTGGGACTTTTTTTAACACAATTTTTTCTCATCAATTTTATATCAAGTCACTTTATTTTTATTTCCATTTATATTGTGTTATTGGGACTTTCAATATCACGTTTGTATGATTCATATTGATTTATGAGTGTCCCAGTTGAACCTAGTTGAGCCAGAGGAGTATCCCACTCACTCCATTCTCCCGTCCCCTTTACAAAATAAACAAAACTAACCAAAGATGCCGGAATGGTCATTGTCTCAGCTCTCACACTTGCGTTTTCAACTTAAATGTGTTGGAAGTGTTACCGATAACAATGGCAGACCTATATCAGGAATGCAATAAATGGGAGGCCCAATGCCTGAAAATATTGCTACATACACATACTAGGACCAATTTAGATAGGAGCTAATTAACCTACCAACATGCCTTTGGAATGTGCGAGGAAACCGGAATACCCGAAGGATGCCCACACAAGCACAGTGAGAACATGCAAACTCCATGCAGATCAGATTTTGATCCAGGGTGCCTAGTGCTTCAAAGCAGAAGAGCTAACCATTAAGAATCATTAAACCTGTAGCCCACCTCCTAAGGAGCCGCAAATAGGTTGGGATCCCCCACCCTGCATAGCCGGGCACACCGAACTTCCACAGTCACTTCAGAGTCAAAGAACAGTCAGAGCCGGTTCACATTCATGTGGCTGCGGCGTTCGCATGTAATGTCGGAGCGCACTGCTCCTTCATTACATGTGATCGGCTGTGCGGTGCGAGTTTAGCCATACATTTTGTATGGCTAAATTCGCACCGCACCCGCAGCAAACACGCACAGGACCTTTTTTGCAGCCGCATCCGGATCGGATCGCACAGCGGTTTTACACTTGTGCGATCCGATCCTGTGCGAAATGCAAGATCGCACTGCGATATGCGATCAAACTGGGGTTGTCGTTAAGATTACATTGACACCCCCAGCGTATCGCATATGGCAGTGTGAACTGCCGGGGGTGCGTTTGCGATGCGGGAACAGGCTGCGAATTCACAGCCTTCCCGCATCGCATAAGTGTGAACCGGGGTTTAGTGACTTTCTTTTATTTGTTTTATTGAGGATAACAAACTTGGATAGGGATGGGAGTTTATGGGTTACCTACTTGACTTCAAACAAACTTTAGGGACAACACTTCCTTTATACAGCAATGATACAATTTTGAGAATGACACAAAAATTAATTTTCTCAAGTCTGTTGCTTCAGTGTTTTTAGATCTTTTTGTCAGACATTACTGTGGTATACTGAAATATAATGGGATTGGCAGGCAGGATGCTTTCCTTTAGTAAAACCATTTTTAATAAATTAAATTAAATAAATAACATAACATATACCCCATTCCTTATTTATTATTACTGTAAAAATTTTTTTTTTTTTTTTTTATCTAAAAAAGAATAGACCACACAATATTGGCTTGGACATAAAAAGGCCGCGGCTTGTTTTATTATTAGCTTTACATAAATAAATACTTTGAACTGTATTTACAACTTAAAAAATCGACTTACATCAACAACCCAGCCAGACGGCTCAGGTTGACAAAATATCACTATAACTTTTACCAACAACATCCACCAGACAGGCGGAAACATTCCGCCTGTCCCCACCATCCCAGCACGCGGCCAACTCAATACTAGTACCAAGATTATTGTTTAAAATGTCCAAGCCAATATCAGAAAGATGAATACCATCTTTCCAATATAGCCCCACCAGACCCCCTTCCAACTCAAAATGCCTATATGCCAAAATTCCTAGCCCCCCCAACAATTTGGACAACCCTCTATTTAAACGTTTACGCATCCGTTCGATGGGTTTAAGTCCGTGATAACGGAAAGATACCAGCCGTGGTATCACTTCCGAAAAAACCAAACGCAACCTAGGAAAAAGGGATTGAAGAAAAACTAGATCGTCCCGAATGGTGAAAAGCAAATCTAAAGTTTTAACCCGCCCAATGTCGTTTCCGCCTAGGTGTATTACTAAAATCTCAGGAGGGGGGGCCGATCGTGTAAGCTTTAACACTTTTGGAACAAGCTCCGCCCACACCATACCACGTTTGCCAAACCAAAATACTTGAAACTTGCTCCTGTCCAAACCTAAGTTCTCGGAGTAGACTCTTTTCCTTGCTCGTTGATACGCCCAGTGAACATAGGAATGGCCCAGGATCCAAACTGTAATCTTGCTCCCTGAAATTAAATAAAAGCGTTAGGGCGTACATAAGATTTATAGCAATCAGAAGCCCATCTACCAATCCTTTTCACCGATTCCACACCCAGGCCCAACCTGACGGCCTCCGTTGCAGCCCCGATGCGGAAAGAGTGAGATGTTATTTTCGACTCGCTTAAATTTAAACTTTTTAGGCACATGCGCAAAACCGCCGAAAACTGGTAACGGGAAAGGGGCTTACCTGAAAGGTGAATGAATAAAACGTCGCTAATATTGGGTCTCAGCAAAACGAAATCCTTTAAAAGAGAAACCGGGCAAATGGAAGAATTTCTAAACTCATAAAGCGTTATTTGCTTGCCGACTCCCATTTGGTCTGTTTTGGAGTGAGCCAAAAAATAACGACACGATTTGGATGAAAAGAAATATCTTGAATTCTTAATCCTGTAAAACCTAACTTTCTATCTGGAATCAATTCCGAGATCCTGAGCGCCGCGAAAAACATCACGACGAAAGCAGTTCTAAATAACGTCGCCTCATAACTGGAAAAACAAACCTTATCGAGGGCTGCACAAAGGTCGTATAGTAATTCTAAAGAAATTGGTTTCCTGTCATCGACTTTAAAATGAGATTTCTTGTAGCCCTTCACCGCCTGCCTTATAGAAAAATAAGAAAAACAAGCTGGTCTGTTGAGAAGCTTATTAAAAAAGGATATTCCTGCCAATATCTTGTGTACGTGTGACCAAGAAAATTCGTTATTAAAGAGTGAATTCAAAAAGGACAGGAGCAAAAATTCGGAGAAAGCATCAGATGGTACATCAGAGGATTGAAGATGCTGTAGCCACAGCAACCAAGCCGATCGATATCCGGCGAGCGTTGAAGGGGCTAGAGATAATTCAATATTTTCAAAGACCCTGTCTAGATTAGCTCCCATAGGTGTACCGGGCAGGAGTGTCCAACCAAATCTGCCGTCGGAAGCAGATGAAAGAAACGCTGCATCTGAAAACGGGACAGACAGTCGGCCAAGTTGTTATCTTTACCCGGTACAAAAGATGCTTTTAACCAAATGTTAAATTTCAAACATTGTGCTACTAAATATCTCAACATTATGGTAACAGGTGGCGATTTTGAAGACAGGCAATTTATTGCGAACAACACGCCCTTGTTGTCTGTTCTTACCATAATTCTTCTGTTCCGAAAATACTGGCCCCATAATTCTAGGGCCACTATAATCGGAAACAGTTCCAGCAGAACAACGTTGCGAGTAAGACCTCGACTTTTCCATCTGGGGCACCATGGTGCTGCGCACCAATGATCGCGCCAGATGGCGGCAAAACCTTTAGACCCGGCCGAGTCCGTAAAGAGCAAAAAATCTTTGTCAACAATAAAAGGTTCTTGCCAAACAGTTGAGCCATTGAAAAATAATAAAAATTGTATCCACACTAAAAAGTCCTCCTTCATCTCACCCGAAATTCTCACGTGAGACGAAGGAGACTTCAGACCAGAGGTTGCTGCATAAATTCGTCTGGAGAAAATTTTACCAACCGGTATCACCCTGGAGGCAAACGCTAACAGCCCCAACAGGGACTGCAGCTCTTTGAGACAAACCTTTTTTCTTCTGACCATCTGCAATAATGCAACTCGGAGTTTCTCGACCTTTTCCTCCGGCAATCTGAACTCCATCCTGTCAGCGTCGATAGTGATACCTAAAAACACTAGGCAATTGCAAGGAAAAAAAAGTTTTTTCAGGGGCAAGTGGAACCCCAAAATGGTTGCAAACTTGTAAAAAAGTGTCCAATAAAATTTTACAGGTGTTAGAGGAAGGAGGACCCATAAAAAGGAAATCGTCTAGATAGTGTACTATGAGGTGCGACCCTGATACCTGACTTACCACCCATTCAAGGAAAGTGGAGAAACTCTCGAAATAAAAGCAAGACAATGCACAACTCATTGGGAGGCACTTATCAAAATAAAAATAATCTTGAAAGTGGAAACCCAATGAGTTGAAACTGTCAGGGTGAATGGGCAGTAAGCGAAAGGCGGATTTGATATCCGCCTTAGCTAAAAGAGCCCCCTTTCCTGCAAACCTGAGTCTCTCCAAGGCGTCCTCAAAAGTAGAGTATTGAACCGACGCCAAATCACCACTAATCTCATCATTAAGTGAGTCATCTTTAGGGTAAGATAGATGGTGGATCAACCTATACGAATTTGGTTCCTTCTTTTGAACTATGCCTAATGGAGAGACCCTAAAATCCAGGAAAGGAGGCTCAGCAAAAGGACCCGCAAACCTTCCTTCCTTCAATTCTGCCGCAATTTTATCGGCCACAATGCTTTGCAGGCCCATCACTGACTTTAGGTTCCTATGAATGGTACAACCCTTGCCCTTAAAGGAAGGTAAAATAAATCCCAACGCAAATCCTTCAATTAACAGATCCGCTTTCTCCCGATCTGGGTAGCTGAGCAGCCAGGGGAGCATTTCTGGCAATCTCACTGGGGAGTTGGCCTTTTTGAACGCCTGGTTGCTGTGCAGTTGACATTCGTTTAAAACATTTAAAAACGGGATGCGGCCCGGCGCAAAACGCACATTCGTGCTTAAACTTGCAAGAGCCGGGCCATTTGCATTGTGCTTCGTTGAAGTTGAAGCAAAAGCCTTTTTTAAAAGACTGCAAACTTGACTGTTGTGGGGTAACTGTTGGCTTAGGGGGAAAGGACCGCTGAGGAACAAAAAGGTCCAACCACAGACCCACGTCCTTAACTCCCCATTTTAAGGACGGCTGTACTGACAATTTTTGCCGGAACGCTACGTCGTAGCTGAACCAAGCAAAGCCTCCAAAGTTTTTGTAAGCCTCTAATACTATTTCCATGTGCTGAAATAAACCTAAACTTCTAGTAGGAAACCTTTCACAAAGCACGCTGGAAAAGATTAAAAAAGCTTGCAACCAATTATTAAATGACTTTGTAACTGGTCTTTTCCTTTCTTCTTCCTCCTTTTTGTTAGATACGAAATCCTTAGCTGATGGCAACAAGGATAACAGATCAATATAGGCACCTTGCCAGATCTTCTCCTTCATTGCTTCAGAAAGGTGGAAACCGAGTGGGGAAATTTCACAAGTCAGAGGCTCCCTTAAACAGACTTCTGGTAAGTTTTGACTCTGAGCCAGGTCAAAAGATGAAGCCGGCTGACTTACTGCACTTTCCCCACTAGGTGGCGCTAACCATACCGCACTAGCATTACTAGGCACCTCCTGATTACTTTTAAAATGCTCTGTAAAATTCCTAAATTCAGATAGTAGTTGGGACATCAGAGATGTCATAGACACAGGGGGAGCAGACTCACCCGCGGTAGGCGGAGCCGACGCTCTTGCCTGGGATGAAGGTCCATCTTCGCTGCTGGCAGAAGGGGGGGCCCCCCCCGGAGTAGCAGGCACCGTTCTGTCTTCGGACGCCCTGCGCCCAGGGGTCCGCTGCTTCCTGGATGTCCCGGCCGATGCCGGTGGGTTCTGGCGCTGTCCTCGACTTCCGTGTGGGGAACTCCTTCTTGACGGACCGGCGACGTCCCTTCCGGTCGGCGGTGAGTAGCTCTTCCGGGGCAATCTCCGTCTCTTTGAAGGCCCCGCTTCCGCTCCGTAAATGGCTGATGATGCACTACTGCGCATGCTCGCGGTTCCGGACGCCATTCTCCCGACCTCCTCCGTGCGCGATGCATCCTCCGCTGCCTGCTCTTCCACCAGAGCTCCGCTGCCACTGGCGATGGGAGCGTAGCTGACGGCCGATGCTGAAGCAGTCGAGGCAGGTTGCGCTGAAGATAAGGGTAGCTCCAAACAGCGGCGGATCCATTCTTCACTGCCCTGTTCGCCGGCTTTCTCCAGAAGCTTCCTCACTAGGCTCATGGTGAAAAGGTAGGAGCGCAGGAACACCTCAGTTATATCCTGACAGGGTGAAGTGACCCGGAGTCCCGCGGCCGCCTCTTAAATAGCCCACCTGAGAACCAGTTTGAGCTGGAGCGGCTGTGTAAGCTTGAAGCATACAAGCGGGAAACACAGCCCCCTGCTCAGATCTGCCTAGTGATAGCCCCCCATTGGTGGGAGAGCTGAATCCCAGCTAAACTTTGCCCAGATACTGCCCGTAGAGCGGGAAAAAACCAAACTAAGCTTTGACCTGAGGTCAAAAGTTCACTTACTGACTGACTAAGAGAAAACCAATAGCTGTATATTGATTATTACTCCCCTGCCGCCATCCCATAAAGAAAGGGGGCTATAAAAGCACCCCTTATCTTTTTATTACAAGCATTTCATAAGTGTCAAAAGTGTTTATTGACAATTCAATAAGTTTATGCAAAGAGTCAGTGTTAACCCTTCTTTTTCAAGACCTCTGCAATTCTCCCTGCCATGCTGTCAATCAACGTCTGGGCCACATTCTGACTGATAGCAGCCCATTCTTGCATAATTAATGCTTGGAGGCTATTAGAATTTGTGAGGCTTTTTTTGTTCACCTGCCTCTTGATGATTGATTACAAGTTCTCATTGGGATTAAGGTCTGGGGAGTTTTCTGGCCACGGACCCAAAATTTAGATGTTTTGTTCTCCAAGTCACTTAGTTATCACTTTTGCCTCATGGTAAGGTGCTCCATCATGCTGGAAAAGGCATTGTTCATCACCAAACTGTTCTTGGATGGTTGGGAGAAGTTGCTCTCGGAGGATGTTTTTGTACCATTCTTTATTCATGGCTGTGCTTTTAGGCAAAATTGTGAGTGAACCCACTGCCTTGAATGAGAAGCAACCCACCCCACACGTGAATGGTCTCAGGATGCTTTACTGTTGGCATGACGCAGGACTGATGGTAGCGCTCACCTTTTCTTCTCCAGGCAAGGTTTTTTCTGGATGCTCTGAACAATCAGAAAGGGGAATTCATCAGAGAAAATTACTTTAATCTAGTCCTCAACCATCCAATCCCTGTACTTTTTTCAGAATATCAGTCTGTCCCTGATGTTTGGAAAGAAGTGGCTTTTTTGCTGCCCTTCTTAAAACCTGGCTATCCTCAAAGTCTTCACTTCACTGTGCGTGCAGATGCATTCAAACCTGCCTGCTACCATTCCTCTGCACTGGTGGTACCCCGATCCCGCAGCTGAGTCAACTGTATGGGACGGCCCTGGCTCTTACTGGACTTTCTTGGGCGCCCTGAAGCCTTCTTCGCAAATGCAGTGGAAATGGTTTTATATGGGATTACGTTTATTTTCATGGCAAAGGGAGACTTTGCAATTAATTGCAATTCATATTATCACTCTTCATAACATTCTGGAGTATATGCAAATTGCCATCATGAAAGACTAAGGCTGGCCATACACTATACAATTTTCTTATTCAATTTCCTTTAGATTTACCTTAAACTATGTAGTGCAAGGGCCTGCCTGATTGCATACAAATTGAAAGTATTTAGGCTTGACCCTATATTACATGGTTTTGGTAAATCTAAAGGAAAGCTGAACAAGAAAATTGTAAAGTGTATGGCCAGCCTAAGGCAGCAGACTTTGTGAAAATCAATACTTGTGTCATTCTCAAAACGTTTGGCCACGGCTGTACAGTCCTATATACAGTCTCTATATACAGCTCCTCTTCTTCCTCCAGCAAACTCTTGCTTGCAGAACTCAGCTATGTCACCCTGTTGTCATTTTGTAGCAAAGGCAGGGACTTGCAGCCCCTATACTTGGAGAACAGATAGGGTGACACAGCTCACACTTACTCAGCGCTTCCTCTCTGTGGTCACTGCTCTCAGCACCACCTTTTCAGGCCCTGCCAGCCTTCCTGGCTGCAGTAGCCCCTTTCACTAATCCTCCAGGCTACCTTCTCCCACAGTCCTCCAGACTGACACTCTCCTCACAGTCCTCCAGACTGACACTCACCCGCCCATCAGGATTACTTCTCCTGGACGTGTTGACCTGCTCCTGCTGTCCTCTTACTTATTCCCGTGCCACCAGGAAAGGATTCCTCTCTGTTGTAAAGGGTCCCTCCAGCACCCAAGCCCCAGGCCCGAAGTCACCCCCAAGACTAGGAAGCACCCTCAAGGGCTACAGACAGCCTCCTCAGCACTCCATCTCCATCTTCCACCCGACTGCCCCTGCTGGCATGACTCATGGCTATTTATGAGGTGGCCTGCCCCTTTTCAGCCCCTTTCTGCTGGGTATTGGCTGGCTGTGGCTCTCATAAATAATTCCAAACAGCCCCGCCTAGCCTCCACCCACTGCATCTGAAAGTTTCTCCAGGGTTCTAAAAAACAGGGGAGACACCAGAAGAGCTATCAGATGAGTCATCCAGCCCCTCCGAGTCACTCAGCCCTTACACTGATTCAACCCAGGCCTGGCTCTCAGCCAAACCAATTTGCCTACCCTAACAACTGACCCATGTACACATAGCACACTAGCTAGAGGGTGCAACAAACCCGTAATGTAAAAAACTGAAATGACAATAAATATTGCTTTGTATACAACACAACTTCAGCATTTTTAAATTTGTTATGTAAAATAAAATAAACCTGGCTAATCCTGCTGTTCAGTAGCATTACCTAAATACTCATGTCCCTGCTGCATCTTCTGATCCTATGGAATGGCTGTTGCCATCATTGGTGCACATGCTCCTGCTTTAGGGAATGGCAAGCTATTCACTTTTTTTTTTTTTAACTAAGCCATGTGTCAGCTACAAAGTGGAACTGTATTCAAAGAGTGAAGAGATGCAATGTTATAGGTAACATTTAAAACAGTTAATTCTAGCTATGCAGTACCCTGAAAAATGTACTTGTCATCTTGAATTCTTCCTGAAATATATTGGTGCACTTCCTGTTATGTGAGTGTGTCCAGGCACTCGTGTTCGTAAAGCCTTCTAGCTGAATATCTGCAGTGTAACTTCTGTCTCAGATGATTTGTGACGATTGGTAATGTCACTATTGGGCTGCTCACTGTTCTCCTCGCTGGATGCTTTGGCATGAGAAAGGAAAAACTCTTTCTCTGCCAAGATGGTTGCCCCGACACGCATACACAGGTAAATCAGTTATGAGGAAAGATCACCAGCAAGGGGACCACAGCCAACAATGGTGACTAGTCATTTGCCCTCTATCTGCCTTTTTTTTTTGGAGCACAGCTTTTAGAGTTCAGTTAGTCTAAGGCTCCATTCACATTTGGCAAAATGCATGTTGGGATGCTATTCATTGTCAATGGCACCTAAAACGCAGTTCGATCACGGCAAGCCGCAACGGGCGAAGCTTGTTGCCCAAAAGAAGCTCCTACTCTCTTTAGACCAATAAGCTTCTCAGTTTTCTGTGATTGCCATGTCATTTATCTTTTATTTTTTTTTTTTCCAATCATTTATTGCATGATAATCACAGAAAAACCACACTGCATTTTAGGTGCCGTTGAAAATTAATGAGACCCGAACATGCGTTTTGTGGTTGCAGTGCGATTGGAGATTGCTGACAGAATCGCAGCAATTCTGCCCAAGATCCCAAAACGACAAATATGAATGAAGCCTAAGGTTTCATGCCCTCAATGCGTTTGTCCAGCTCTGCAAAACGCCTTTCCTCCTAACAGCAGTGTTTTGGCACAAAAAACGATTGGTATGTGTAAACACGCCTAGGCGCATCAAGTGCTTGGACATCCATTATTTTAACTGACCAGAATAATAGTTTATTATGGCCATTGAAATAAATTAATGCTCATGCAGTAAACGTGTACATTTTTCTGCCAAAACTCTGGCAGTGGGGTTTTTTTCTGCCTCTTTACATCCCCATCTCCTAACACCTCGAAGACCCCTTTCACACTTGTGCGACCTAAAAGTCAGGAGATTTCACCACAATTTTTTAGCCACGATTATGACTGGAGTTGAAGCAATGCCTATGTTTATGGACCTCAAAACACATGAAAGTCGGACCAAAGTAGTGCAGGGACTACTTTGAAGTCATTGCAACTTGAAGTCACCCAAATATGAACGGTACTCATTGGAAATCATGGAATACGACTTGTCATGCGACTTTGCAGTCATAAATTTCAGGACAAGTCGCACAACTGTGAAAGGGGCCTAAGCACCTATGTTTGTGGGGATGTACATGGAATGCCATTTAGAGGCAAAAAAAACAATGCCAGATGCCTCTTTGTTAACGATCAGTGTGCATGAGCCCTTTATCTGCTTTTCTGCCTGAGATATTTTTGCATTTTTTGCACGTGTTAAAATACATTTTAGGGAGACGTGGCTTGGATATGGCAGAGTGAAGAAGCTTTCTGCTGAGCTCCCGATTCCCAACTGCTCAAACTCCTCTTTTATGCCAGCATACAGTGTCACCCGCCATGAGCTACTCTAAACATCGGATTTTTCCCAGATTACTCCAGATCTTCTACGATGACGCCGCTGCCCTAGCCACGAGGTTCACTGTGGCCTACAGATCAGCCATACTCTCTAACCATGGCCGCTTTGCAGCCTAGTGTGTTCAATTCACTTGCGGGTCTGCCACCCATCCTAGATCCCTTGTGTCAATCTTCTTTCAGTCCAGGGCCCTCCTTACAATCCCTACATGAGGTTTCAGACATCAGAGCCCTGCTTTGAGCGCTCCCTGTGAAAACGGCTCTTGAAGCAATGGTGCTCCGGCTTGAGGAATAGCATCGCTGAGTCTACCAGCAGATCCGCTCGGACGTTTGTCTCATGGATGACCCTTTGTCCAAGGGGGAGTCTGCGGTGAGCGCCCTGGAGCTTGGGGTTGCCCAGCTGGAACAGGGGCAATCAGCTCACAAGGAACAGATAGCAGAGACACTGCTCCACATGGAGGACCTAGAGAATCGGAGCCGCCGGAACAACATGCAGCTCCGGGGACTCCCTGAGGCAATCAGCTCACAAGGAACAGATAGTGGAGACACAGCTCCACATGGAGGACCTAGAGAATCGGAGCCGCCGGAACAACTTGCAGCTCCGGGGACTCCCTGTCTGGCTGACACAGTATTAGCGATCCTCCATAAAGTGCTATGCTCCAACTCCCCAAGAGAAACTGGAATTCGATAGGGTGCACAGGGCGCTGGGTCCCCAGTCATCTGACCCAGATGGCCCTCGGGATGTGATCTGCCAATTGCACCGATACATGCAGAAGGAGATGGTTCTCCTCAGCGCATGGTCAAGAGGACCAATTGACTTTGATGGCGCACGGCTATCCATCTTCCCTGATGTCTCCAGAGCTCCCCTACAAAGAAGAGCGATACTAAAACCCCTGCTGGAAAAATTGCACTAACAATTGCAATTGGAACTACAGTGCCTTGCGAAAGTATTGTGCCCCCTTGAACTTTGCGACCTTTTGCCACATTTCAGGCTTCAAACATAAAGATATAAAACTGTAATTTTTTGTGAAGAATCAACAACAAGTGGGACACAATCATTAAGTGGAACGAAATTTATTGGATATTTCAAACTTTTTTAACAAATGAAAAATGGAGAAATTGGGCGTGCAAAATTATTCAGCCCCCTTAAGTTAATACATTGTAGCGCCACATTTTGCTGCGATTACAGCTGTAAGTCGTTTGGGGTATGTCTCTATCAGTTTTGCACATCGAGAGACTGAAATTTTTGCCCATTCCTCCTTGCAAAACAGCTCGAGCTCAGTGAGGTTGGATGGAGAGCGTTTGTGAACAGCAGTTTTCAGTTCTTTCCACAGATTCTCGATTGTATTCAGGTCTGGACTTTGACTTGGCCATTCTAACACCTGGATATGTTTATTTGTGAACCATTCCATTGTAGATTTTGCTTTATGTTTTGGATCATTGTCTTGTTGGAAGACAAATCTCTGTCCCAGTCTCAGGTCTTTTGCAGACTCCATCAGGTTTTCTTCCAGAATGGTCCTGTATTTGGCTCCATCCATCTTCCCATCAATTTTAACCATCTTCCCTGTCCCTGCTGAAGAAAAGCAGGCCCAAACCATGATGCTGCCACCACCATGTTTGACAGTGGGGATGGTGTGTTCAGGGTGATGAGCTGTGTTGCTTTTACGCCAAACATAACGTTTTGCATTGTTGCCAAAAAGTTCGATTTTGGTTTCATCTGACCAGAGCACCTTCTTCCACATGTTTGGTGTGTCTCCCAGGTGGCTTGTGGAAAACTTTAAACAACACTTTTTATTTGCCACTCTTCCATAAAGGCCAGATTTGTGCAGTATACGACTGATTGTTGTCCTATGGACAGAGTCTCCCACCTCAGCTGTAGATCTCTGCAGTTCATCCAGAGTGATCATGGGCCTCTTGGCTGCATCTCTGATCAGTCTTCTCCTTGTATGAGCTGAAGGTTTAGAGGGACGGCCAGGTCTTCGTAGATTTGCAGTGGTCTGATACTCCTTCCATTTCAATATTATCACTTGCACAGTGCTCCTTTGGATGTTTAAAGCTTGGGAAATCTTTTTGTATCCAAATCCTGCTTTAAACTTCTCCACAACAATATCTCGGACCTGCCTGGTGTGTTCCTTGTTCTTCATGATGCTCTCTGCGCTTTAAACGCACCTCTGAGACTATCACAGTGCAGGTGCATTTATACGGAGACTTGATTACACACAGCTGGATTCTATTTATCATCCATAGTCATTTAGGTCAACATTGGATCATTCAGAGATCCTCACTGAACTTCTGGAGAGAGTTTGCTGCACTGAAAGTAAAGGGGCTGAATAATTTTGCACGCCCAATTTTTCAGTTTTTTATTTGTTAACAAAGATTGAAATATCCAATAAATTTCATTCCACTTCATGATTGTGTCCCACTTGTTGATTCTTTACAAAAAATTAGTTTTATATCTTTATGTTTGAAGCCTGAAATGTGGTAAAAGGTCGCAAAGTTCAAGGGGGCCAAATACTTTCGCAAGGCAATGTAACGTATTGGAACTAACGTGATGGGGATTTCCCCTGCAGCTGACCATATGCAGAGGGGGCTCCTCTTTCCTGCTGAGACGCCATGCAGACCTGCATGATCTATTCAAGTTCCTGGAGATAGAGCCAATTCCGTTGCAGGACTGGCTGTGTCTGCTTCCTGGCCGTGATTCTCGCTGTACTACCTGGGCTTCCCGAGCTGGTTTGCCACGCCACACACTAAGAGGTGGAAGAGATGCCCAGATCCCTGCTCTGGAGAATGCTCTGAAATCCTGAAGATTAAGTCAGCTTGCCGTGAGTACTCCATTTCTTGGGCTGGGTGTGGGTCAACCCTGGAATTGCAGCCTTCTGATTGACTGATCTATACCTTGCTTCTGTGACCATCTACACGGTGCCTGCTGGATATGCCCCTATAGAATACTTTGCCTCTTTATGGTCCCCTTGCCCATTTGGACAGCTACTGATGAAGTTCTCATTCAACAATCACTACGTGGGTCACACAGTGGAAGTTAGACCTCGTTTTGGGCAGGGACCTCGCCGAGTCACAGCTAGCTTTACTGTATTTTTTTATTTTATTTTTTTTTTTGTTTTGTTTGCCTCTCTCCTCTGAGGAGGCAAGACTTGGAATGTTTATATACCTATATGTGCCTCATTACGGTGGGTGGGCGAGGGCTTGGGAGGTATAAACAGAAAGGCATAGTTGCTATATTACTTCATGTTGGTCAATGAAGACAGGGTATGACCCCATAACCTGTATTGTAGTCATGCGTTCTGCACCTGTTACCTAAAACATATTGCTTATCACTGTTTGTGGGACAGATGCGATATAGAGGCAGTTCTCCTACCTGGAAACTCCTGAGAAACTCCTGCAACATCGCTGAATAAAGATGGGCTCAGGTAAAAAAAAGACGTTTTTTCTTTTATCTTAATGCATAGAATGCATTAAGCTAGAAAAAAACGTCTGCCTTTACAATCCCTTTAATCGTCAACTGCCATGATGCTGCACATGTGATCAGTTATGACACCAGATATTGGAAAGTTTGGCAGTTTGGTTGAGAGCACATCCAATGTGACCGGTTCATTCCCAACATGTGCCAGAAATGTAACTGTTTTTTGAAACTGTTAAATCTATAGGTTTACTTCACTTTAAGGCCTCTTTCACACGGTCCGCCTCCGTGGGCAGATCCGTGTTGCTCAGCGGGGATCGATCCGCGATCCCCGCTGAGCCGGCAGATGACAGCTCCGTCTCCGCTTGAAGAGCGGAGAGGGAGGTGTCTCAGCCCCCGCTGCCCTCTATGGGGGATCGGATGAGAGTGGACCGCCTGTCCGCTCTCATCCGATCCGATTACTGAACGGATGGAAAAATAGGGTTTCCATCCGTCCAGATTTCACAGACAGGATCGGACACGGATGGCAGCGGGTGTCAGCGGAGGTGTCTCTGCTGACATCCACTGCTCCATAGAGCTGCATGGAGGATCCGATCAGATCCGCCTAAAAAACTGACAGGCGGATCTGATAGGATCGCCCGTGTGAAAGGGCCCTGAGTCTTTGGCCTTGCCCTGGGAGATCTCCAGAGAGTGAGTCCGGTGGACTGGTGTAAAGAGAGTCAGCCAGGTGAGCTGGTGAAGAGTCAGCTTGGTTGGCTAGCAGTTTCTGCAGAAGTTGTGCTGTAAATAAGTTGTCCCTGGTTTTTCTTGTAACAGTTAAGTGGGCATCCCATAAATTTCTATCCCCATCTGTTATTAACCCTTAAAAAAACAACAAAACAAAGTTCAAGGACTGTTTTCTGTGACTGAATGCAAGTATGCTAGGCCGTGAAGTAGTGGGGAACCCTGCAGCTCCTACAAAGGGTTGTGCTGCATTTCTACTATTTTATTATCTTTTCAAGGAATACTCTGAACAACTTATGTTATCATATATATATATATATATATATATATATATATATATATATATATATATATATATATATATATATATATATATATATATATATATATATATATATATATAAAGAATAATCTCTTTTGATGATTGGTACGGAGACAGGCATATTGGAAAAATATGGTCCCTCTTAACAACCTCTTTGTAAACACTAGAAAACATAGCAAAACGTCAACTTTTACAGAAGAATAACAGGTCGTTAAGCATGTACATAGTACAAATGTGCATTCGTTTATAGACCGTAATATACCAGTGATCAGGAAATAGGATATGACTTAATTTGAGGGAAGGAACCACCCAGAGAATGATTTACAATATCTATAAAGTTCACACAAAAGCACTCCAGCTGTAGTCCCCCGGTATAGTATGAAGATCGGGAAAGGAGGAGAAAGAAAAGAGGGTATAGTAGGGCAGGAGTAGGGGGAGTAGGAATAAATAAATGAGGAAGGGGGGAGGGAGCTGATACAAAAACCCAGGGTCTTCCCGGATGCTACATAGGCGGTAGGGGTACATAAAAACCTCCCACAGGAGAGTTTTACAGATATAAGATAAAGTTTGATGAATATCTGAAGGGAGACCATATCATCCAGGTAATTTTAATGGCTTCCGGTTTGTCATTAACCCAAGCGATCATTTGTTCCAGGACACATATGGCATCCAGTTCACAAGCCCATTTCACAAGTGAAGGGGTGTTCAGTTTAAACCAATATCTAGCAATGATGGTGCTGAGTTAAAATAACAACGTAAAAGGCCTTTCTTGATTTGTTCCAGGCACCAAAGAGAGAATATTCAGTTGGGGGTGTTCCTTATCTTGTCAAATATATCCCTATTATTTTATCCCAGAAAGGGAGAATTAGAGGGCACGTGCTCCATATGTGGGTCATGGTACCAGGGGCAGATGACCATCTCTAGCAGGTGTCCAGGATAGAAGAATCTATGGCATGGAGTAATGTGGGGTATCTATACCTGCTGGTGTCAGTTTATTTTTGTGAAATTATTTACTCTGTTTGTAATTTTTTTTTTTCCATTTTCAATTTCCCTTGTATAGAGTGATTAATGCTGGCAAGAGTCAACACAATGAAGACCAGGCTTGTTGTGAATTTGTGACTGTAGAAGAAAGAGACAGTGGATTAAATAGCAAATGCAATGAATCAGAGAACTCTGATGTGCATACAGATACTAAGGTATGTTGCAAATAATAAATAATATGGCTGAACTCTCAGGCCCTGTTCACACCTGAACATTTTTCAACTCGTAAAACGCTCATCTCTGAAGTCTCAAAAGGCCCGACAAGCAAAATCCCATTCATTTCAATGGTCCCGGTTCATATATGAGCGTTTTGTGGCCTGAAGCAAAATGCCTGAAGCTCAAAAATTACATGAGCTTCTTTTTTGGCAGATTACAAGTGTTTCTGTTAGCTGTCAATGCATGCCTCCAAACACTTGCAAAAACCGCCTAAAAAATGCCCCCCAAAAAAGCCTGAAAAACACCCAAAAAACGCCTGAAAACAATACGCTCAGGTATAAATGGAGCCTCAAGGATTTAAAGAGGTTGTAAACCCATAGATTTTTTTTTTTTTGCAACCTGAAAGAGAAACACATAATGAGCTAGTATGCACCGCATACTAGCTCATTATGAAATACTTACCTTAGAACGAGCCCCCGCCTGCTGCCCGCTTACCTGTAGGACGGGTGACATGTCCAGTTGCCCGTCTTCCGGGATCGCAGCATCCGGCCATCTGATTGGTCGGAGCCGCGGTGACGTCACTCCCGCGCACGCACGCGGGAGCCGACGGTCACGGGACGGGGCTCTGAAGGAACGGCACCAGAGGCCGTTCTTTCAGAGCGCATGCGCCAGTGACGTCACTGGCTGCATGTAAGGTAAATATCTCCTAAACGGTACATGTTTAGGAGATATTTACAGTACCTATAGGTAAGCCTTATCATAGGCTTACCTATAGGTAAAAGTTGCAGAGGAGGGTTTACTTCCTCTTTAAGCTTTTAAATACCAAATGTATTGTTTTGATTAAAATTGCTGATAAGGTACCAAGCAGAACACATACAGTTAAAAAGCTGAGTATCCGATGACCAAGGTAAGGTACAGAAAGGATGGGGACGTCCACAGCTGCTTCGTGCATTCTTTTTTCCAAGATCAAATTTTCAAATCCTTTCTTTTATAAATCCTTTTAAAGGCTGGTTCTCACCAGATGCAGTCCATTGTGTTTTTAATCTGCATCAAAAACGCATGTTCAGTGTTTTCTATGTATTCCAATAACCCTAGTCCCACCTCAGTGCAGTTCATTCCACTTTAGTCAACAAAATTAGAACATGCTGCATTTTTTTCGTATGAACCACATCTGAAATGTAGTAAAACACATAAAAAATGCACTGGAACACATCAAAGATGCACCGGAATGCACATGTCCTGAATAGAGATGGTGGAAAAAAAAGAGGGGGAAAAAACGCATCAAGAATGCACATGCGGAAACACATCTGCAACACAAAAATTGTGGTGTGAACTGGCCCTGAAGCAATAAATACCCCCTGTAGATTGTAATTGAAGCGGTAGCAAACTGCAAACAAAAAAAAATCTTCTCCTGTCATAATTTTCTAGTATGCATCTTCTTGCATAAACTGCTCTACAAGGATCTCAGTCATTGCCCATAATAAAGGGGCACTGCTGTTGTAGATCGAGATTTTAGCCTAGTCACCCCTAGAGTGGACTCTAGAAGCTTAGTATACTGGTAGCAGTAAAGTTATGCCAATACTGTTTACCATTACTGATGAGGTTGGTGCCATTGCTTAATGCTGATCTGCATTTCACCAGGTACAGTCTAGATCAGTGATGGTGAACCTTGGCACCCCAGATGTTTTGGAACTACATTTCCCATAATGCTCAACTACACGGCAGAGTGCATGAGCTTCATAGGAAATGTAGTTCCAAAACATCTGGGGTGCCAAGGTTTGCCATCACTGGTCTAGATCTATCCAACTGCTGAGATGATTATTTTGAATGTATACTACCACTTTCTGTCTGTAAAGCAGTGTCGAACATTCTACATATTGGATGGTCCCTCCTACATTCTGCGCTCCTTGTGACCGTCACCAGGGCACCATCATGCAGAGGTGAACAATAGCTCCCAGGTCTTGCTGGGCTCACCCATTATTGGAGTTTTCACCTTCCAACACCACTTATTGGGCCTAGTCACAGTTACTGTGGACCAGGGCTTTTTTTCTCAGAGAATAGGTGTAGGAACTCCCCCCTTCTAATTCACTTTGTGTCTCCGCCCCCTACCCACCTCCGAGCACTGACCCTTGGTTCCACACCCTACCCAACTTCCTGTAAGTCCCCTTTTAGAGAATATAGTTTGTATGGAAGTTAGTATTGATGAAAAGAAAATCAATAAAATGCTTTCCTCGCAGCCAGCAGCAATAGACCTCATCCCAGCAACAACAGATCTCCCATCAGCCAGTATCAATAGACTCTTCAGCAGCCAGCAACAGTAGACCCCTCCCTAAACAGTAGATCCCTTCCAGCAACAACTGACTCTCCAGCAACTAAAGAACACCCACCCGCAACAATAGATTGCCATGCAAAAATAGATCCCCTCCAGCAACAATAAGTAATCCCCAAGCAGCCAGCATCAGTAGACCTTCCATCACACCCCAGCACCCTTTGCCATTGCATATATTCAGTTCTGGAGGTGCCGGAACTGCGTTCCCCCGCGTTCCCGCTGATAAAAAGCCCTGCTGTGGACTAAATATCTACTCTTTTGCTGTGTTACTTGTGTGGATATATCTTGCTTCGCGATTTAATTGTGATGGTTATATGTTCTATCTATATTTCCTTGAAGAAGGAATCATTGTTAGATTCCGATTCATGTTGGGATGTTCCTACTGCATGAAGAGCTACATACTTACATAAAAGTTGAGGTTGAATAAAGGCAATAGTCCATCCAGTTCAACCTGTGTAGGTGTGTGTGGCCGTAATCATTTCTCATAACCCTTAATGTTCTGATCCTTGAGATGTATGTCCAAGAGTCTTTTGAAAGTAGCCTTACTTTCCACAGAAACTACCTCTTGTGGCTGAGAATTCCACAATTTTGTAGCCCAGTAAAGAACAGTAAAGAACCCCCTGCGTTGCCTGAGGTTTAAACGCTTCTCCTCTAATCGCATTGTATGTCCTCGCATCCTCATGCAATCCTTGCGACTGAATCATTTTTTTTTCTATGCTGAGATCACCATTGAGGTATTTGTAAATTGCTATCATGTCCCCTCTCAGGCGTCTCTTCTCCAGGGAGAATAAATCAAGCGATTGTAAACGCTCTTCATAATTAAGGTCCTCCAATCCCCTAATTAGTTTAGTTGCCCTTCTCTGGACTCTTTCCAGCTCCAACACATCCCTCCTGAGGACTGGCGACCAGAACTGGACAGAATACTCCAGATGCGGTCGGACCAGTTTTATAAAGTGGTGGGATTATATAGTTTTATCTCTGGAATACATCTCCTTCTTTATGCATGCTAATATTCTGCCGGCTTTGGCAGCTGCAGCTTGACATTGCATGCTATTGCCTAGTCTATCCTCTACTAAGACTCCCAGATCTTTCTGCATTTTTGATTCCCCCAAAGGTTCCCCCCCCTAAAGTGTATTGTGCTTTTATGTTTTTAGTCCCCAAGTGCAAAACTTTACACTTCTCCACATTATCCTCATTTGCCATGTAGTTGCCCACTCTGTTATTTTGTTCACGTCATTCTGTAAGATTTCTGCCTCATGTTGTGAAGTTATTGCCCTGCTTAATTTTGTGTCATCTGCAAAAACTGATATCGAGCTACTGATCCCGACCTCAATGCTGTTTATGAATAAATTTAATAAGATTGGTCCCAGGACTAAGCCTTGGGGAACCCCACTTACCACCCCAGACCAGTCTGAGTATGTGCTATTTATTACCACCCTTTGGACACGCCCTTTAACCAGTTCCATATTCAGAAGCAAACCTTGTGGTCGATGCCTGCAGACCTTATTTTATAAATGAAGCGCTTGTGGGGAACTGTATCAAACGACTTAGCAAAATCCAGGTACACCACATCCACTGGTCTCCCCCTATCTAGCTCACAGCTCACCTCCTCGTAAAATGTTAACAGATTGGTTTGACAAGAACGCCCATTTGTAAACCCGTGCTGATTACTGCTGATGATGTTGTTGTCTTTAGCAAACTCTACGATATAGTCCCTTATCATCCCCTCCAGAAGTTTACATACTATCAATGTCAGGCTGACCGGCCTATAATTTCCAGGACATGCCTCTGCCCTATTTTGAATATCGGTATCACGTTAGCTTTCCTCCAATCCCCTGGTACATTTCCTGTCATAATACTGTCAGCAACGATCAGGAACAGTGGTCTAGATATAATTTTACTAAGTTCTTTAAATACTCTCGGATGTACGCCATCCGGGCCTGGTGATTTATTTGTGTTAATTTTATCCAGCCTTCCCCTGATTTCACCCTCTGTTAGCCATAGCGGCAAGTCCTGTGAAGTACTGCTAACAATAAAGTCATGGTCAGTGTACCCCTCCTTTTCCTGTGTAAAGACTGAGGAGAAAAAAGCACGGTTGCCTTTTCAGTGTCCTCTGTAACCATCCTCCCCCTCATCGTTAATTATGTGTGCAACATGCTCTGCCCTAGTTTTTTTGCTGTTGATATATTTAAAGAATTTCTTAGGGTTCTTTTTACTATCCTCCGCTATTTGTCTCTCGAAGTTGATTTTAGCCATTTTGGTGTCGTATTTACATTTCTTATTTGCTTCCTTGTATTGCTGGAAAGCCGATACTGTGCCCTCTGATTTATATTTTTTGAAGGCCATTTTTTTTCCCCTAATAAGTTTTTTAACATTACGGTTTAGCCAGCCAGGTTTGGCTTTGTCTCTTCGAAATTTATTTCCCATAGGAATGCACTGCGAGATGCATTTGTTTAATATGTTCCTAAAGCATTCCCATTTTTCCTCCATGGTCAGTGTTCCTAGGGTTTGGTCCCAGTTTACCTTTTCCATCATTGAGCACAATTTGGGAAAGTTTGCCTTTCTGAAGTTTAGGGTTTTTATGTTCCCCTCTTGCCTTGTTATATTGTTATTTACGCTAAATGTGATCATCCTGTGATCGCTAGACTAGAGCCCAGGTTGTCCTGGACTCCTATGACACTGGTCCACATGCAATGGATTTGAACATATTTTTCTGAACCCATTTGTCTGATTATGTCCTTTTTATACACTAATTGTTGTTAGTCTTGTATATTTTCTTGCATACATTCTAAATAAGTAAAGAACTGCTGCACCACAACCACACATGACACATTGTCACGTGCATCGCTTAGGAGATATTTACTTTGGATGCAACCAGTGACATCACCGGCGCATGTGCTCTGAAGGAATGGCATACCCGTGTTGTTACTTCAGACCCGTGATGTAAACAGCAGTGACGTCATAGCGGGCTCAGCCATTTATGTTGCAGAAGCCCACAAACCCTGAAAGAAGACCGGATGAAGATGGAAGTGCCTTCAGGGGTGATATCGCGCCACTGGAAGGCTGTTTTCAGGTAAGTCTGTCATAATGTGCTAGTATGCAATGCAATGCATACTAGCCCATTAAGACTTAAACTGCCCAATGCCTATTTTTTTTTTTTATGCGGTTTACTATCTCTTTAAATAAAGTGCATGTGCGGTAAAAGTGCAAAAAAAAAATCCATCCATAAATATAAAAGAAACATAAATGAAGTCCAAATAAAGTACGCAATCCGTGCAATAAATTGTCCCAAAGGGTGATTATTCCAGGAACTGGTGCACCCTTAATCTGTCACAGGGAGAAAAAAATAAGTTGCCTCAGAGCAGCTCCACCAAAAGGATCAACACCAGATTGTTGGATCCCATAAAGAGACCAATATGTGCATTGTAGTGAATATGGATTGGTGGTGCTGCGTTGCTATGATAGTTGCAAATACTTCAATGTTGTTAACTTACATGTTATATATACACAATATGTGCATTGCTGCCTTAAAACTCAGATTCTGCTAATGGAACCTCCCATTCCTGGATGTCTATACTCAGCAACACTGGTAAAAATTAGAAAAAAACACCAGTGCAATATCTTTTAAAATCAGTCATTTATTTAAGCAAAGACACTTACAGTGGATTAAAACATCAGCGTTATCGAATACAAAAAAACGTTATCTCTGCTAGTGCTTTAACTGGTCATTAAACCTCTGATTATGTACACTATTTTACCAAAAGTATTGGGACGCCTGCCTTTACACGCACATGAACTTTAATGGCATCCCAGTCTTAATCCGTAGGGTTCAATATTATGTTGGCCCACCCTTTGCAGTTATAACAGCTTCAACTCTTCTGGAAAGCCTGTCCACAAGGTTTGGGAATGTGTCTATGGGAATGTTTGACCATTCTTCCAAAAGCACATTTGTGAGGGCAGGCACTGATGTTGGACGAGAAGGCCTGTCTTGGATTCTCTGCTCTAATTCATCCCAAAGGTGCTCTATCAGGTTGAGGACTCTGTGCAGGCCAGTCAAGTTCCTCCACCCCAGACTCGCTCATCCATGCCTTTATGGACCTTGCTTTTTCATTTAATGTTGGGTTTGGGTCATCCCCAAACTGTTCCTAGAAAGTTGGGAGCATGAAATTGTCCAAAATGTCTTGGTATGCTGACACCTTAAGAGCTCCCTTGACTAAGGGGCCAAACCCAACCCCTAAAAAAAAAACAACGCCACATTATAATCCCCCTCCACCAAATGATTTGGACAGTGAACAAATCGAGGTCCATAAAGACATGGATGAGCGAGTTTGGGGTGGAGGAACTTGAATGGCCTGCACAAAGTCCTGACCTTAACCTGATAGAACTTCTTTGGGGTGCATTAGAAAGCAGACTGCGAGCCAGGCCTTCTCGCCCAAATCAGTTCCTGACCTCACAAATGCGCTTCTAGAATAATGGTCAAACATCCCCATAGACACACTCCTAAACCTTGTGGGCAGCTTTCCTAGAGGAATTGAAGCTGTTATAGCTGCAAAGGGTGGGTCAACTCAATATTAAACCCTACGGACTAAGACTGTGATGTCATTAAAGTTCATGTGTAATGGCAGGTGCCCCAATACTTTTGGTAATATACTGTATTTTCACCCAGTTTGAATTAGCTAGTTTAGGTCAGAAATACTACTGTATAAGGGTATATTTTTACATGTCTTGTTAATTTATTTCTTTTTTGTTTGCCCTACTTTAGATCAGCAATGGATTATCTTTCTATTATTGGGGACTTTTTGATGGTCACGCAGGATATGGATGCTCTTTGACAGCATCAAGGCTCCTTCACCTTCACATTTGTGATCAGCTAAGAGACCTTGTGCATATTCTCCAACAACCTACAATAGCTGCTCCCCTATGTCTTGACAGTGGCACAAGGAATGAGAGTGCTTCAAATACGCCGACTCAGGAGAAAACAGAACCCCCTTTAGAGACTGCATTTCGTTTTCACTTTGAAAAACAAGTATTTCCTGAAAGTCTTGTAATTGGTGCACTGGAAAATGCTTTCAGGCAAATGGTGAGTAGAGAGATCCAGACTGACATTTGCACTGATTATTGTTACTGTATATTATCTGAAATACCGTTTTTGAAAATGCAGTTGTCAGCCAACACTCTTTACAGTCATACTGTCAGGTTCATTAGAAATAGTTCATTAATTGCTATCATTTTACAATGATGCCTGTTTATTGCTTCCACCAGAGAAGTTGAAAATTGCTTCTATACATTCTGATCATAAATCAGTATAAAACTCTGGTCTACCCACACCTGGAGTATTCTGTCCAGTTCTGGTCATCAATCCTCATAAAGGATGTGCTGGAACTGGAAAGAGTCCAAAGAAGGGCAACTAAACTAATTAGGGGATTGGAGGACCTAAATTATGAGGAGCGTTGGCAAGCACTCAATTTATTCTCCCTGGACACCTGAGAGGGGACATGATACCGATTTACAAATACCTCAACGGTCATCTCAGCATTGAAAAAAAAACGATTCAGTCGCAAGGAGTGCAAGAGAACACAAGGCAATTCAATGCGATTAGAAGAGAAGCGATTTAACCTCAGGCTATGGGTTTTTTAGATTAAGGGCAATAAGATTGTGGAACTCGCTTCCACAAATGGTAGTAACTGTGGGTAGTATGGCTACTTTTAAAAGACTCTTCGACAAACATCTCCAAGATCAAAACATTCAGGGGTATGGGAAATAAATGTCTACACACACCTACACAGGTTGAACTGGATGGACTATTGTCTTTATTCAACCTCAAATACTATGTAACTATAAATCAACATCATCCTTTGGCCCAGGAATAGCTGTTCTCCATACTGTTTTTAAACAACCATTTAGTTTTAGGACTAGATTGTTCATTATTAAGTTAAAGTGGTTGTAAAGGCAAAAGGTTGTGTACCTTAATGCATTCTTTGCATTAAGGTAAAAAAGACGTTTGCAAGCTGCTTCCCCCCAGGCCGCCTTAAACATTTTCCTGAGGCCCATCTCAATGCAACGCTGTGCCTGTCTACAGCTCTCCTCCACTCTCTTCTCACAAGAAACTTGATGTCACCAGCTGCATATACAGTAAATATCTCCTAAACTGTGCATGTTTAGGAGATATTTCCAGGGCTTTTTTTGTCAGAAAATAGGTGAAGGAACTCAACCACGACCCCCGCTAACCCCCTCCCCTCCTTCACACACACAACCTCCAAACAGCATCAAATAGTGGGTTTGGTCAAACTTCACTAAGGCTACGTTCATATGTTAGCGTAGCCGATCGTGGGCAGAACACCGCGATTCTGCCCGTGATCCGGAAATCATTGCAAATCGCGGGACGCCTGTGTGTTGCCGTTGATTTGCAATGGCACCCCAAACGCTGTGCGATGTTGCCGTGATTTCCGCCTGCCGAATTGCGGTAATATTGTGCAAACAAAATCACGGGTCACGATTTTTTTTGCGCGATGTTAGCACGATTCGGCAGGCGGAAATCGCGGCAACATCGCACAGCGTTTGGGGTGCCATAACAAATCATTGGCAACCCACATGCATCCCGCGATTTGCAATGATTTCTGGATCGCGGGCAGAATCGCGGTGATCCTGCCCGCCATCCGCTACGCTAACATGTGAACGTAGCCTAACAGTGGAAGGGTCTGAAAGGGGCTTTAAAAACCAGGAGTGCATTACATGCAGAGTTGGGGGGGGGCAGGTGGTGTTACACACAGAGTTCAGGGTTCAGAGGAACACTATGTGCAAAACTCAGGGTTGCACTGCATACAGAACGCAGAGTTCACGCGGGTCGCAGCATATAGAGTGCAGAGTTCAGGGGTGCACTACATACAGAGTGCAAAGTTTAAGAGTGCATTACACACAGAGTGCAGAGTTCAGCCTTCTTCCACAGCTGCTTATCTCTGAATCCCCTACCCACATTTCATTTTAACCCCTCTTCAGCTCTGACCTCTGCATGCAACCCCCCCTCCCATCTGCCCCTATCTTCTCCCTTCCTCCTTAAAAGCTTCACCACCTTCCACATGTCTTACTTGTGTTGCTGTATTATGCTGAATCACCCAGAGAGCTCTAGTACCTCCAAGCACACTGTGGCTTTGCCTCTCTTACTTGCAGGGAGATCATCCAGTGGGGGAGTAAAGATCTGCATTGAACCCCGGCACCTGCATCTCCCATGTCATCATTCTGCACTCAGTGGGAGCTGCTCAGGAGATTAGATCTGTGGGAGCCATTGGGAAACAAGTTGTCACTTGTAAACATACAAGCCGGACCTCCGAGTTTACAGGTGATAGTGGTGAGCAGGGTGCAGAGGGCCTGAGCCAGAGGTGGTGAAGTTCCACCAAGTTTCCACCAAGTTGGAAAAAAAACCCTGCCTATAGGTAAGCCTTATTATAGCCTTACCTATAGGTACAAACAAAAGATGGAAGTTTAATACCACTTTAATCCCAAACTCCCAAAACTTACTGTCCCTTAACCCCTCTCGCCTAAGCCTGAAACAAACCTAACCCCCTAAACTAAGATAACCTTTCCTTCTGCCTGATCATTTCATCCTGTGATAGATACCCCTATGCCAAAAGTACAGTGCCCTTGCAGAATACTCAATCTTTTAGTGCTGAAAATTACCGGGTTTCACTGTAAAAGACTATAACCTAACTCAAGCAAAAACTCTTTTGACAATACGGAAAAGTTTACATTTTAATTTTGTTTGTGACCCCTATCAGGACAGAAAAACATTTCAGACATTCTAAGCCTTCATCATTCTATTAAAAATGTGTTTTGTTTTACCATTTGACATATTTTCCATCACTATCGGTCTAAACAAGAAATGCAGTGAACTTTCCCCATAGGTAAACATATGGCAGTACAAAATACAATAATACAATTTCTGCGCTGTGTGTTAGAATTAGGCAGCTAACACTAAAGTGGTTTTCCCAACCAACATAAAGTAATACAAGAATAAAAACAGTGCTAGATATGGCAGTACAAATCTAAGTCCCGGTTCACATATGTGTGATGACAGACATCACATGTGATTCGGGAGCGCACTGCTCTGAAAATCGCATGCATTTCTGTGCGATGCAAATCCAGCCATACAGATTGTATAGCTGAATTCGCATCACATTCGGACACAACTCACACAGGACCCTTTTTTGGGTCCACACCAGAATCGGATAGCATGGGTGTTCACATCACACCTCTGCGATCCGATTCATGTCCGAACTGACAGTTCGCACTGCAATATGCGAACTGATCTGGGGGTGTCGTTAACTTTGTATTGACACACCCAGCGATTTGAATATGGCAATGTGAACTGCCTGCGAGTTGAATGCAATGTGGGAACCCGCAGTGTTTCCGCATCGCATATGTGTGAACTAGCGCTGAAAGCGGACCTATATTTACCAGAACTTTATAGAAAAAAAAAAAAAGCTGCCTGAGTCTAGGTCCACTTTTAGTTTCAGATTTTTTTTCCACAGATGTGTCTACAGTATTTCTTTTTTTTTTTTTTCCAACAAATATTTCTTTGTGTATTTTGCCTAAACATCTTATACTTTTTTTTTTTTTTTTTTTTACACAGATAGGAATTTATTTCGATAGCAGATTTTGGCACACTTATTTTATTTCCTAGTCTTTAATTAAGAAAAGGCGATAGAAAAAAAATGAAGAAAATTTTTTTTTTCCTGTACTTTTGTAACATTGTATAATTTTCCATAATTCTTGCAGCCCCAAATATTTACAACAAAATACAAACAAAATATAAATAAGAGGATTCCCGCATCGCATATATGTGAACCGGCACTGAGAGAGACTAACCCTTTCCTGCTCTATTCAAAAAGAAATAGAGTTTTGGCTTCTAACCTAACCCTAACCCTTTACACAGCCCTTGGAAAAAAGGAAGGAAGGAATAAAGAAACAAAGAATATAATGGCAGTGAAAAAAGATAAGTTAGACCAATAATAGTGTATTAATACCACCATTTCCGGTGTCATATTGCACAACAGAAAACAAATTGTGACAAATATTGCAACTCTAAGAGCCGGTTCACACTATGAAGGAGCGACTTTTTAGCGTGACTTTAGCCTGACTTTGAAGAGATTTTTGAAGAGACTTAAATGATAGGTGACTTTGTCTGTGGGGAATGCCTGGCTAATCTTTCTCTTCTTCCTGGAAAGTCTGATCACAGTCGATTGAAAATAGATAAAGATCCAACTTAGAGGCGACTCCCATTGAAGTCTATGTGCACAAGTCAGATAGAGGTCGCCTTGAAGTAGTACAGGAACCTTTTCTGAAGTCGGAGCGACTTCAGTAGTGCATATTTACAGCCCATTCAGACTGGCGCGATCCGACTTTGTGGGGCGACCTGTGAAGTTGCGGTGCACAGCGTGCACCGCGACTTCGGCACGACTTGCACGGACTTCATATAATGGAAGTCAATGCAAGTCGCCTCCAGGTCGCCCCAAAGTAGTACAGGACCCTTTTTCTAAGTCGGAGCGACTTGTGTCTCTCCTATTAGAATGGGTCCTGTGCTAATCAATGGCGAGCGACCGAACGCGACTTGTCAGGCTGACAAGTCGCCTGACAAGTCGCGCTACTCTGAATGGACCCTAAGATGGCTCTCATTCATTTACATTGAATTTGTAATGACAAGTGACTTGAGGTCGCACAAGTCGCGTCCCAAGTCGGAGTAGTGTGAACCGGGTCTAAGGGCTTATGCACACTGCAGCTAAGAAAAAAAAAGGCCCCTTTTACAGTCATTTGAGCTTTTATTTCTCTGCCTAAAAGCTTGAAGAATCTTGTGCTCCTTTCCATGTTTTTGAGCTTTTGTGAGCATAAGGATTTTTTTTCACAAACCCTCAGCTTATTTTTAAATTATGTTGTGCTTTTTCACGTGTTTTTGGTGCTTAGGCATCTTTTCTGCTCGAAATCTCCTCTCAAAAATGCGAGTTTGGTGGGGGTGTATGGGGTGTTATGCCTGTAAGCTCATATGCCAGTAAACTCCTAAAAAAACCATAGTTTGCATAGTTTGACACTTTGGCTTAAATGGAAGGGAGATTCCAGGCAGAAAAAAATGAGCTCAAAAGCCTGTAGAAGCAGCTTCTTTGAGATGCAGCGTGCATGAGCCCTAAAAGTGTTACAAAAAAAAAAAAAGGATTAATTTTTTGCTTAGAGCCAACCCCGACCTGCGACACTCATAGGGCTCTTTAGTAAGTAATTTTTACAGGCATTTGATCCTATAAATGCTGCAACTCCTAAAGTGATTGTAAAGTCTTGTTATTTTTCCTATAAAAATAACAAACATGTTATACTTAGCCCCCGTTCACACTGGGGCGACCTGTCAGGCGACCTGGTCGCCTGACAGGTCGCCGTAGGTCGCCTTCCATAGAGAAGCTGCGGACCCGTTCTAATAGGAGCGACACAAGTCGCTCCGACTTAGAAAAAGGGTCCGGAGCTTCTTTGGGGGGACCCGGAGCGACCTGCATAGACTTCAATGTTATGAAGTCCGTGCCGGCCGCTCCGAGGTCGCGGTGCGAGCAGCGCGCCGCGACCTATGAGGTCGCCCCGGCAAGTAGCGTCGCCCCAGTGTGAACGGGGCCTTATCTGCTCTGTTGCAGTGGTTTTGCACAGAACAGCCCGGATCCACCTCTTCTCAGGTCCCTCTTCTGATATCCTGGCCCCTTCCTCCTGCTGAGTGCCCCCACAGTAAGCAGCTTGCTATGGGGGCACCTGAGCCGAGTCACAGCTCCCTGTGTCCATTCAGACACAGTGCCCTGACCCGGCCCCTCCTCCTTCTCTTGGCTAGCTGACTTGTCTCAGCCAATCAGGAGGAAGAATCTTGGACGGCTGAGATACTCGTGGACATCGCTGGACAGAGAGGGACCTCATGTAAGTGTTAGGGGAGCAGAGGGGAACTGCTGCACACAGAAGGCTTTTTATCTTAATGCATAGAATGATTTAAGATAAAAAAAAAACCTTCTGCCTTTACAACTCCTTTAGGGAAGCCAGACTGGCAATAACTAAAAGCTGCTGTTATAAACTGTAAGGGCTCATGCACACTGCATTTCAAAGATGCTCAAAAAAGCTGCTCCTACAGGCTTTTGAGCTTTTTTGAGCTCTCATTTTCTCTGCCTGGAAACTCCCCTATGTGTTGGCCAATTTTGACTGTAGCACAAGAGGGATGACCGTAACACACAGTCATAAGGATCTTTCACACCGTCCTGTACTCACCAATGCATAGTTGTCAACAGTGCCGAATTTCCCGGGACAGTCCTAAAAATCCAAGCCATATCCCGCTTTGTTATTATCAGAATCCTAAAAATTAGCCTCAGTCCCTGGCCACACTGTCATCCCTCCCCTACCTCCTCCCCACCTCCAGGAAGTGCTGAGAGGGAGCATGGCCAGCCAAAGGTGATGAGCCACCCATTGACACTGCAGAATGACTTTTACACAAACACACTGTACGCACCTCCGCCATGGGACAGGACTCCAGGAGACAGGCAGCAGCTCGCTGTGCTGTGTATTCCCGAATCCATTCTCCAGCTAGGAAGGAGTGGGCTCCATGCCATGCTGCCTGTATGCTCGGGAAGCCGCTGGGTAGAAGCTGCTCACAGTGGGAGCAGTAGCAGGTTGTACAGAGAGCCTGCAGATGGTAAACCGAGTGCGGGTGGCCAGCAGGACCAGGTATTTGCTGCCTTCTCACCATAGACTGTTCCTAAACCATGACCTGGCTGTGGTGTTGTTCTATAAATATAGAGCAAGGGCCATAGTGGCACTGGCTTACACGTCAACACTGCTTGATGCTTTTAGGCCTGGTTCACATCTATGAGGGTTTGTATGGGCATGGCAGCCCATTCATTTGAATGAGCTGCTGTGCCTGTGTTTCCCGCAAAAAGAAAATTCATGCAGCATTTTAAAAACGCAGTGTCCTTGAAATCGCATGGTGCTTTTGCACCATGTGATTTCCCTGCGGTTCCCACACCCAAAAAATGCGCTGCATTTTTAGATGTGTGAGTCTCCGTACACTGCCCTACATCCTACTTACCTCTGTACACTGCCATACAGCCTTCTGACCTCCGTACACTGCCCTACATACTACTTATCTCCGTACACTTCCCTAGCACATTCTCCACTTTGTAGGGAATCTCAGACTCTAATTAATCACACCCCCTTTAAGCAATGCCCAAGATTTAGCGTAATTTAAACTACGCCCTTTTTTCGCCACACATCGCAAAGCACGCCACATTTTTTTCACTCCTGCTAGGCCACGCCTACAAATGAATGCCCCACTCCTAATTAAACAATACCCCGCCTACCGAAAAAAGTGTTCCTAAAAAAATTAGAATGTTTGCAACTATGCTAATGTCCTTGGATAATTGGTTACCTCCTTCCAATTTTTTCCAGACACTTTTCCAGTGATACTAGACTAGATCCCCAGGCAAAAAGTCTGAACAGCAGACACATGGCAGGCTTGCCTCAGCCCTCCCAGGCTGTGATCTCCTCCTCAGGGACAAGACACCTCTGTTCCAGGTGTCAGAGTTTTTATACACACTCCCAGCCACCATCTGGGCACACTTGCACCAGTGATTAGCCAGGGCTGCATAAATGTGCAGAATTGTATTTGAATCTCCCTGTCCTCTATCTTCAATAACATTTTCAGACAGGGAGAAGCAGTCAACCCTGCAGCCAGTGAAACACAGAACAGACCAAAATTATAACACAAAGCTCACTGCCTACAGTAGACCAAGAACTACATTTATCTAACCTAGCACCTGCCTAGGAGGGTGCTACAGAAGCATAGAGAATGGTGACAAAGCTCTGCAACATGGGAGCCAGTACATTAAGCACCGATACCACTAGAATCAGCAAGGTCAACAAGTAATAATAAATAGAGTCAGAATTAACAAAATGCTGTGATTTTCTGTCTTAAAGAACACTGCCCTGCAATATTTGCATTTTTGGGATTACATACAGGTATACAAAAGCAGGTGTGCTGCTTTGAACATGGAATATTACTAAAGCGCTTCCTCCGTGAGGGCCACTTAAAGATGCTTGACCCCATTGGTTGCCCTGACCTTGCATGTCTCCCGAGCCCTTTGACACCCTGGGTTAAGACATTCCTGACTGTAATAATGCAGACACCAAATGCATTAAATGGGTGTTAAAACAAGTGGAGTCCTTTGTTACAGGTGTTCTGTGTCTTCAGCTAGCTCAAATAAGAGCCCAATACGGCTCCTGTATTCTAACATCCAAGGTTGTAGCATGATATGTACAGTGTCTCCTTAAAGCGGAGTTCCACCCTGGGAAAGTTTTTTTAAATAAAAATACCCCCGGGACAGTCAGGGCTAGTGCATTCCACAATGGCTAGCCTCTGATCTGCCCTGTGTTGCACTTACTTTTTCAAGGTAAGTATTTCTTCTAAAAGGTATTGTCCAGCGCTGCCATTTCAGGTGTGGGCAGCTTGAAGCCAGCGCGATCCTCTTCTGTGTCCTCTTCCGTCTTCTTCGGTCCCACGATGCACTGCACCGGCCCCGCCGTCACTTCTGGTGCCGCAGCGTCATCCCTGCACAGCTTCTGGGCATGCCCAGAAGCTGTTCAGCAAGGTATGACGGCGCCTGCACCGGAAATGACGTCGGGGCCGGTGCAGGCGCATTGATTCCTGGGAGCGATGACGTTCAGCTCCCAGGAATCATTGCAAGCCAGGAAGTGACGAATCGCCGTGGCCGCCGAGGGGAGGAAGAGGAAGTAAGGTAAGTATATTTTCTTCTAAACAAGATATGTAAAAAAAAAAAAAGATTGCGATTTATCAATTTGTTTTTCAGGTGACCCGGAGCAAGAAGATGGAGGTAAGTATAATTTTAGGGTGGAACTCCGCTTTAAATAGGTTCTAACAAGAGAAGCAAAATAAAGGCAGTCCCTGGGTTACAAGCAAGATATGGTCTGTAGGTTTGTTCTTAAGTTTTATTTGTATGGAAGTCAGAACAGGTACATTTTAGAAGTGTAGCTCCAGCCAAAAGAAGTATTTTTTGGAGAGCATAGGGAAGGGTTAACACCCCTGTAACATTTGTTTTGCTGTCTATGTCCATGTGCAGAAAATTTCCCCCTCATTTTCTGTTCTTATGACAATTGGATTTTGAAAATTTAGGGTTGTTGTGTAAGCAAGGATTGGTGATAAAGCTTCAGTGGAGACACCTTTTTCCCATGATAACTCTTACAGGAGTGAATTTCCCTTCCTACGGATAGATTTCTCCTCACTTCCTGTTGTCTCTCTATGTTTGTAAGTAGGAGTCATATGTAAGTCAGATGTTTGTAATCCTGGGACCGCCTGTAAATGTGTCTGCATGCAGTGTCACTTGGGATGATAATAGGGTGGGCTTCTGCCCGCTCACTAATTAGAAGGACACCAGTTTTGTAGGAGTGGCGGAAAGACCCTGAAGCAGAAAACACTGCACATTACTGTTAAGAGTTCACACTTCTACCAACTTCCTGTCATTAATATGTTTTGTGTTTGCCTTTGTGATTACAGGATGAACAAATCGAAAGAGAGAGAACCTCAAATAGTATAGATGGAGGCTGCTGTGCACTTGTTGCAATTTGTTTGCTGGACAAACTGTATGTAGCCAATGCTGGGGACAGCAGGTATGATTTATTTAAAACTGTGAAGGCTGAATAAAGGCAGGACTATCCATTTCTTCTTAGAAATCACAAAAACATCCGCGCAGTGGGGTTGATTTACTAAAGGCAAATTAGACTGCAGTGTTAATTTCGTCTACGAAAATATTTTCGCCACCGGCATGTTTCCAGTGATGAAAACTAAAGGAAAATGACCCCAAATTTTCATCAATAAACGAAAACTAAGACAAATGTTTGTCAACGAAAATGTGAGGGAGTGACATTTTACCCAGGTGAAATTCCGGTTTCCTCTGAGCTAAACCTGTAAAGCCTGTGATTCTTTCCCCTCAAGCAAGGCAGCACCGTAGTGTACTTAGTAGTGTGGCCTGCTTAGCAGTGTTCAGCATTACAGGGCTCCTCAGATGACTGTCCAGAGCTCTATGCAGCATTTACAGGCCTCCCGAGAGTCCCGACCATCCAGAGTACTGTGTGTGGCATTATTACATGCCTCCTCAGACACAGGACCATCCAGAGCACTGTGTGCCCCATTACAGGCCTCCTCAGACAACCATCCAGAGTACTGTGTGTGGCATTATTACAAGCCCCCTCAGACACAAGACCATCCAAGAGCACTGTGTGCGCCATTACAGGCCTCCTCAGACGACCATCCAGAGCACTATGCAGCATTTACAGTCATCCCGAGAGTCCCGACTGTCCAGAGCACTGTGTGCGGCATTATTATAGGCCTCGTCAGACAGACCACTGTCCAGAGCACGATGTGCACTATTTCAGGCCTCCACAGATGACCGTGCAAGGCACTGTGCAGCATTAGAGCCTCCTCAGACCATCCAGAGCACTGTGTGCATTACAGGCATCCTCAGTCCACCGTCCAGAGCACTGTGTGCATTACAGGCATCCTCAGTCCACCGTCCAGAGCACTGTGTGCATTACAGGCCTCCTCAGACTACTGACCAGAGCACTGTGTGCATGAAAGGCCTCCTTGGACCACCGTCCATAGCACTGTGTGCATTACAAGGCTTCTCAGACCATCTAGAGCAGGGGTTCCCAAACTTTTCAGACCGCGACCCCCAATATTAGATTGCTGACGACCCCCAACCCCTCCCCCTCCCCCTCCCCCTCGTATGTAAGATTTGCGATTTGGTTACATACTGACAGAGCTAAAACAAAAAGGAACACAATCTCTAAGCCAGGCTATTTTATTAACAAATTATGGACAAAAACAAATACATCCATAACTGTGAAATGCTTACAGACAGAATACGAACAAGCTGCCGACCAGAAATGAAGTATTTTAAGTTGTTTCCACTGTTGATAGGAAAATGCAAGTGATGGCAGCGGCGCCTCTATCCATGTCATATAGTGCGCGCTCCACTCCGCACAAACACTTGGATATGCGCTTCATAAAAGCTAACATTTATCTGGTTAACGTTAGAGTGAGCGGCCTCTTTCTTTAAACAAATTCGTTTAGGCTTTACAATAAATATTGTTTATGGGCTAATTAATGCCACAATAATTTGTTTATTTTATTGGCTAATTGTATTTTTCATTTTTGTTTTGCACTGAATACCATTGAATATTTTCATTGAATGCATTAAATATTTGCCGTGCACCGCTATGCCAGAAAAACGTTAAGAGCCACCTATTTTTTTTATAATAAAGGGTTTCTATTTCCTATTTACGCGAAATCTACAGACGCAAACAGACAAAGTGTAATAAAATAAAGACCTAAATGTGTATTTCGGACTTTTTTTTTTCACCACAGTCTGAAAGAAGACATGTTATTGAAGACAAATATCCAAAAATCTCAAAATTGACCAGTAAAAAAAAAAACAATGTTTTTGCCTGCCGTGTCTCGCATTAACTCGCATTAAAAATAATAAAAAAAAGTTTCTGTAAATCATCTCGCGACCCCCTGCTCCCCACTCCGCGACCCCCCGGGGGGTCGCGACCCCCCGGGGGGTCGCGACCCCCACTTTGGGAACCACTGTTCTAGAGCAATGCTTAATGCATTACAATTTAACTAAACCCATTCTATTTTAGCCGACTAAAATGTACTGGAGATTTTAGTCGACTGAAACGTAGGAGATTTAGTCAACTGAAATATAGTGGAGATTTTAGACAACTAAAATACGACTAAAACTAAAACATTTCAGATGACTAACATACGACTAAAACTAAAATGGCATTTTAGTCAAATGACTATGACTAAAACTAAATCGAAATTTGACATCAGCACAGACTGTGCACTTTGTAAGGGCAGTTTCTCTAAAGCTTAAAGAGGAAGTAAACCCTCCTCTGACACTTTTACCTATAGGTAAGCCTATGATAAGGCTTACCTATAGGTACTGTAAATATCTCCGAAACATGTACCGTTTAGGAGATATTTACCTTACATGCAGCCAGTGACGTCACTGGCGCATGCGCTCTGAAGGAACGGCCGCTCGTGCCGTTCCTTCAGAGCCCCGTGCCGTGACCGTCGGCTCCCGCGCGTTTTCCTTGCATTTGTTCGAGTATTTTTTGTAAGGTGAAGCTTTACATTATTTACTAAGCTTTGGATCAACGTTACTTGCAGAGTTGCAGAGTACACAGTCTATTGGCCTTTAGTAAATTAACACAAATGTGCAGGATATTGGTACGAATAATTGTATTTTTTGACAAAAAAATGGTAATATTATAATGGGCCTGATCTATTAGGGTTTTAAGACTTGCACAAAATGTTTTGTTTCTGTCATTCCCAGGGTAGTTTGAGTATAGTAAAGCATTCTAAAGCTGTCATACATGAAGTAGTATATTATACATTCTAGATGCAGTAGTAATAAACTCTTACAAAAGAATACATTCTCCAGCCTGAAAATGAGACGGACTCTATCTGACATACACAAAGTGCAGTAAAATCAAAGCTAGGCCTCTTTCAGAGCAGATCAGAGCAGAGTGGGTGGTTGACAAATCTGTGTCTGTTCAGTTTATGCTGAGTGAACACGGGCAGAGCCCGCTCTGTTCTATGGGCAGCTGAATGTAAACGGACTCCACTGTCTGTTCACCCCCGTCTGTCCTCTGATCCAATCTGCCTAGAGGGATAAAGAGGACTCCACTTCTGTTCTTTTATAGCGGACTGGATCAGATTACAGATAGGCAGATGTAAACAGACACAAGTCCATTTACACCTGCCGGTCCAAAGGGGTGAATGGACTGTCTCATCAGGCCCACGGAGCCAAAGGGGACTAAGCAACTTCAGTACAGAAGAGGAGCTTGCACAGCTGTGAAAGCAAGGATTAAGGGTCAGTTCACACCACAAAAACACACTCCAGATCTGTCCAGATGTGTTTCTGCATGCGCTTTTTTAACGCGTTTTTGATGTGTCCCAGTTTGTTTTTGATGCAGTTCCATATGCATTCCAGATGCTTTGTTTCCTGTTTTTTTTCATTGTGCTGAGGTTTTACCACGTTCCAGTACAGTCCCCTGTAGTAAAAATTCAGCATGTTATACTTTTTTCTGTGGAACTGGAATGCCCTGGAATTGACCTCACTGGTGTGAACTATGCCATTGGAAAACATATAACTAGGGATGAGCTTCGAGTTCGAGTTGAGGCTACGTACATCGGTCGTTCGATCGTTCAAATGACGAACAAATGTGCTTCATCGCGGGAAATTTGAGTTTCCCATAATGCACTGCGCGTGCGCCACAGTAACCTTTGCTCAGTTGTGGATTTTTCTATAGGGGTCACATACCTATAGGAATAGAGATCACTACATATATAATCCACAGTAACTTTTGCTCAGTTGTGGATTTTTCTATAGGGGTCACATACCTGTGGAAATAGAGATCACTACAGATATCAGCCACAGTAACCTTTGCTCAGTTGTGGATTTTTCTATAGGGGTAACATACCTGTGGGAATAGAGATCACTACAGATAGCAGCCACAGTAACCTTTGCTCCGTTGTGGATTTTTCTATAGGGGTCAAATACCTGTAGGAATAGAGATCTCTACAGATATCAGCCACAGTAACCTCTGCTCAGTTGTGGATTTTTCTATAGGGGTAACATACCTGTTGGAATAGAGATCACTACAGATATCAGCCACAGTAACTTTTGCTCAGTTGTGAATTTTTCTATAGGGTCACATACCTGTAGGAATAGAGATCATTACAGATATCAGCCACAGTAACCTTTGCTCAGTTGTGGATTTTTCTATAGGGGTCACATACCTGTGGGAATAGAGATCACTACAGATATCAGCCACAGTAACCTTTGCTCAGTTGTGGATTTTTCTATAGGGGTCACATACCTGTGGGAATAGAGATCACTACAGATATAAGCCACAGTAACCTTTGCTCAGTTGTGGCTTTTTCTATAGGGATCACATACCTGTGGGAATAGAGATCACTACAGATATCAGCCACAGTAACCTTTGCTCAGTTGTGGATTTTTCTATAGGGGTCACATACCTGTGGGAATAGAGATCACTACAGATATCAGCCACAGTAACTTTTGCTCAGTTGTGAATTTTTCTATAGGGTCACATACCTGTGGGAATAGAGATCACTACAGATATCAGCCACAGTAACCTTTGCTCAGTTGTGAATTTTTCTATAGGGTCACATACCTGTGGGAATAGAGATCACTACAGATAGCAGCCACAGTAACCTTTGCTCAGTTGTGGATTTTTCTATAGGGATCACATACCTGTGGGAATAGAGATCACTACAGATATCAGCCAAAGTAACCTTTGCTCAGTTGTGGATTTTTCTATAGGGGTCACATACCTGTGGGAATAGAGATCACTACAGATATCAGCCACAGTAACTTTTGCTCAGTTGTGAATTTTTCTATAGGGTCACATACCTGTGGGAATAGAGATCACTACAGATATCAGCCACAGTAACCTTTGCTCAGTTGTGGATTTTTCTATAGGGGTCACATACCTGTAGGAATAGAGATTACTATAGATATCAGCCACAGTAACTTTTGCTCCGTTGTGGATTTTTCTATAGGGGTCACATACCTGTGGGAATAGAGATCACTACAGATATCAGCCACAGTAACCTTTGCTCAGTTGTAGATTTTTCTATAGGGGTCACATACCTGTGGGAATATAGATCACTACAGATATAAGCCACAGTAACCTTTGCTCAGTTGTGGATTTTTCTATAGGGGTCACATACCTGTAGGAATAGAGATCACTACAGATATAAGCCACAGTAACCTTTTGCTCAGTTGTGGATTTTTCTATAGGGGTCACATACCTGTGGGAATAGAGATCACTACAGATATCATCCACAGTAACCTTTAATCAGTTGTGGATTTTTCTATAGGGGTCACATACCTGTGGGAATAGAGATCACTACAGATATCAGCCACAGTAACCTTTGCTCAGTTGTGGATTTTTCTATAGGGGTCACATACCTGTAGGAATAGAGATCACTACAGATATCAACCACAGTAACCTTTGTTCAGTTGTGGATTTTTCAATAGGGGTCACATACCTGTAGGAATAGAGATCACTACAGATATCAGCCACAGTAACCTTTGCTCTGTTGTGGATCTTTCTATAGGGGTCACAGATCATCCATCGATAGGATTATAGATTACATCAGATATCAGTGAGAGTATTGATAATCAGTCACTTGCGTACATTTGTAACCACCACAGCTCATCTATAGGGCTATCAATTACATCATATCAGGTCATTGAGTATCTATTGGTCAGTTGTGTATACTCTATATTGATCTGTATCAACATCCTGTCCAAAAGGCCGACAAGGAGAGGCCGACGCTCACAGGCCACAAAAAGAGGGCAAGCAGCCTCTGTGTCCATTGTGAAAAGTGGTGGTCACAGTCCACATAGTGCATTCTCTGCAGGCGCGGAACGCCCATCCTTTATTTCCGGTGCTGCCTGTGCTATTCATCCACAACATGTGGAAGAGTTGGTGGAGTGGATCAATAAGCCATCCTCCTCTTCCTCTGACACCCATGCTCCCAGTAGTTTGCCTTTCACCACAGCTGCCAAAGTGGCCTGTTCCACAGGCTCCTTCTCCACAGCTACTCCTTCATTTACCCCACCATCATGCACAGAGGAGTCACCTGAACTGTTCAATCATAGTGTCAGTGACATGCTCATGGAGGATGCGGAGCAATTTGAAAGCTGTGATGTTGTTTCCGAGGTTGATGAAGGGAATAACACGAGCCTGGAGAGAGGGAGTGACAACGACGGACAAGAGACCAGCAGTCATGTTGCCACAGCTGAAGCATATTGCCAAGTTTGCTCCAGTGAGGAGGAGGGAGGGGATGATGAGGTCACTGACAGGATAGAAGAGGAGGGGGAGGATGCACAACTGCAACGAGGCAGGATGTGCTCCATGGGCCAGCCTAACAGTAGCCAACCTATTGCATCACAGCACAGAGCTCCACAGGTGCAGGGTGCTGCAAACTCCCCGCGGACTCCAAAAAGTTCATTATTGTGGGCTTTTTTCAGCACCTGTGCAGTAGACCGCAGCGTTTCTATTTGCAGCATCTGTCTAACGCGGATCAAGAGTGGCCAGAACACCAGCCGCTTAGGCACCACATGCTTGACAAGGCATATGACTACCTGCCATGCAGTCCGTTGGCAACAGCACCTGAAAGGGGCACCAGATCAAAACAAACATACATCACCTTGCTCCTCATCTGCGATCTCTAACCCTACTATACCTCATGCCTTCTCAAATACCAGCATTGAGAGGGATGATGGTAGAGCAATGAGTGGCACAGAGACTTGCACCCAATCTGCTAGCAGTACACCACCACTTCATTTGAGCAGCAGGCAAATTTCACTACCCCAGTATTTGAACCGTAGAAAGAAATACTGTCCCAGCCATTCACATGCTCACCGTCTTAATGCTAGCTTGGCCAAATTGCTAGCATTACAGTTGCTGCCTTTTCAGCTGGTAGACTCGGCTCCCTTTCACGAATTTGTGGAATGTGCTACACCACAGTGGCAGGTCTCAAAAAGACATTACTTTTCGCATAAGGCCATTCCGGCTCTCTACCGTCATGTGGAAGGTAGTGTTTTGGCCTCGTTGGATAAAGCGGTCAGCAGGAAGGTGCACATTACTGCTGATCTTTGGTCCAGCAGGCATGGACAGGGACGTTACATTTCTTTCACGGCGCACTGGGTAACTCTGATGGCAGCTGGGAAGGATGCAGGACAGGGTTCGGTCTTGCAGCTTGTTTTGCCACCACGCCTCCAAAAAGCTGGTGCTGGTTCTGCCACCACCTCCTCCTCTTCCTCCATGTCTTCTTTTGCGCAATTCTCCTCTGCAGCAGCAATGCTCCCTAAGCGTTCAAGGGACTACGCAAGCAGTCAGGCTAAAATATGCCATGCTGTGCTTCAGTTGGTCTGTCTAGGGGATAGGAGTCACACCGGTGCAGAGATTCTGTCAGCTCTGCAAGGGCAGGCTCAGAGATGGTTGACGCCATGACAGCTTGAGCCAGGAAGGGTTGTATGCAATAATGGCACCAACCTTCTCTCCGTCCTCTGACAGGGACACTTAACACATGTTCCATGCTTGGCACATGTTCTGAATCTGGTGGTGCAGCGTTTCTTGAGCAGATACCCGGGCTTCCAAGATCTCCTGAGGCAGGCCAGGAAAGTCTGTGGCGATTTCCGCCGTTCATTCAATGCCAGTGCTCGCTTATCTGACATTCAAAGGGAATTTAACCTGCCCACCAACCGCCTCAATTTTAACATGCCCACCAGGTGGAACTTAACTTTGGCAATGCTGCAGCAGCTTCACATGCAGGTACCTGTGTGAATATGGCACAGGGTCAGGGAAGCTTGGCTTTTTTTCACCACGCCAGTGGCTTTTGATTAAGGATGCATACATCGTCCTGTCACCATTTGAGGAGGCCACTCGGATGGTGAGCCAGGACGATGCATGCATCAGTGACACTATCCCGCTAGTCTACCTGCTGGAGCACACGCTGCGTGGAATCATGGACAGGGCACTTGAGGCAGAACAGCGGCAGGAAGAGGAGGACTTCCTTTCCTCACAAGGCCCCCTTTATGCAGATATCATTCCTGCAGGGCGACAAAACACACAGGAGGAAGAGGAGGATGAAGATTTCGGCAGCATGGATGTAGAGGAAGAGGATAGGATACAGCAGTCTTCAAGGGATGGTTTTGATTCCCCAGAAACCCCAGGAGTTGTACGTGGTTGGGGAGAGGTTGCTCCTGCTGACAATGTCATCCTTAGTGACCCAGAGGACTCAGAAGCTCTTGCCTCCTCCAACTTACGTTGCATGGGCTCCCTGATTCTGCAAAGCCTGTGAAAGGACCCGAGGATTCATGCTATCAAGGAGAGGGATAATTACTGGTTGGCAGCCCTTCTTGATCCACGTTACAAGGGTAAAGTTACAGAGCTCATCCTGCCTTCGCAGAGGGATCAGAGGATGAAACATCTTGAGGAGGCAAAAAAAATTGTGTACCGCCTTTCCAGGCCCCGTGGAGGTCAACATTCTCTGGACGTGTTTCTGAGGCATCGTTCAGCCGAAGGAGGAGCGGTGGAGAAGGCAGCCGGCTGACTGATGCCTTTAAACAGTTCTTTTGTCCTCAGCAGCACCCAGGGCTGTTAGGTTTAAGCAACCATCGCCAGCGTCTCCATCATATGGTGCATGATTATCTAGGCGCGAGAGCAGACTTGGAGACCTTTCCAGTTGCGCATCAACTGGCTTACTGGGTCTTGAGGATGGACCACTGGCCAGAACTTGCTCAATATGTAATGGAGCTACTGGCCTGTCCTGCTTCCAGCCTGCTTTCCGAACTGACGTTCAGTGCCGCTGGAGGTTTTGTGAGGGACAAAAGAGTGCGTCTGTCCACAGACTCTGTTGATCAGCAGACTTTCATCAATTAACCAGTCCTGGATCAACAAGGGCTATCAGGCCCCTGATGCTGATGTAACAGATTGAATTTGCTAGGGGTCTGCCATCCCTTGAAGACTGCATATGCTGCCTATCCTATTCCTCTACCTTGATTCTGCAAGCTTCCAACAATGTTTTTGGTTTAGGTCACTACCAACCCCTAAGGCCTAATTTTTCTGCACTTGTATGAAAGGTGCATACAATTTAAATGTCGTATGTAATTTTTAATAGCAGGCTCTGTCCCTGTGCCCCGCTAACTGTGAGGGGTTACAGTATTCAGGCACCACCAACACCAAAGGCCCAATTTTTTGCACTTGTATAGCACATGCGATTTCAAATTTGCATGGAATTCTTACCAGCAGGTCCCAATCCTGCACCCAGCAAGAGTAACTGCGAGGCCTTGGTTACGGTGTTCAGGCATCACCTTCCACAAAGGCCCAATTTTTGGCACTTGTATAGCACATGCGATTTCAATTTTGCATGAAATTCTTACTAGCAGGTCCCATTCTTGCACCCAGCAAGAGCAACTGCGAGGCCTTGGTTACGGTGTTCAGGCACCACATACGGCAAAGGCCCAATTTTTGGCACTTGTATATCACATGCGATTTCAAATTTGCATGGAATTCTTATCAGCAGGTCCCATTCCTGCACTAAGCAAAAGTAACTGTGAGGCCTTGGTTACGGTGTTCAGGCACAACATGCGACAAAGGTCCAATTTTTGGCACTTGTATAGCACATGCGATTTCAAATTTGCATGGAATTCTTACCAGCAGGTCCCATTCCTGCACCCAGCAAGAGTAACTGTGAGGGGTTGGTTACGGTGTTCAGGCACCAGCAACACCAAAGGCCCAGTTTTTGGCACCTGTATGACAAGTACATGCGATTTCATATTTGTATGGATTTTTTTAGCAGCAGGGCCCCTTCCTGCACCCAGCAAGAGTAACTGCGAGGGGTTATGGTGTTCAGGCACCATCAACAACCAAGGCCCAATTTTTCTGCACCTGTATGACAAGTACATGTGATTTGAAATGTGTATGTATATTTGTAAATGACATTTTTTGCTTTAGAAATGTCAGTATAGCTGCAGCAGGCTACATACATCGTAGAGATGCACTTCTTTACAGGCACATTTAGGGGACCCCCCCCCCCCCCAGGCACGATATTTGAAGGAATGTTTCTTTTTTATAGTTTCACTTTAAGCCTCATTAAAATCAGTGCTCCTTTAAAAACGATCGTTTTTAAAATCTTTTTTTTTCATTGTTACATGTTCCCCAGGTCAGGACCCAGCCCCATACACTTTTTTGGGGAAATAACTTGCATTTAAGCCTTCAAAATGAGGCCGTTTGATTTTCGAGGTTCGAGTCCCATAGACTTCAATGGGGTTTGTTTGTTTGAACAAACTTTTCCTCTGTTCACGGTGTTCTGGTGCGAACCGAACCAGGGGTTGTTCGGCTTATGACTACATATAACCTACTTTCCATGCAATTTTTAGATGCAGAAACAAAAAGCACTGGACTGCATATGGTGTGAACTGGCCCGGAGTTTAACTATAAAAAAGAAGCTCAGGAGTTAAAAAAAATAAACAATTATACTTAATTAGGTGGATGCAGCATTGATTCGATGCTGCATCTGTCCCCCGCTGGCTCTGCAGTGAGAACTGCGCGATCAAACACCACTGATCGCTCAGTTGTTCTCCTCTGTTCTGAACAAGGAGCCGTGACTGACAGTCACCATCTCTCTGATATCTCTTCCAGCGCTCACTGGATCGCTGGGCTGTGGAGGGGGCGAGAGGGGCTGGCTCAGGCTCTCAGAGGATCGCTGAGAAACTGAGAGAGGTGCCAGTGAGGGCATCTGGGTGGATCTTGACCTTATGGTCGGGATCTTTCCCAAGTCTGGACTGGCTGAGTGACAATGAGTCCATACTTCTCCTTTAGAGACTTTTCCCTTTCATGGTTTGTAGGTTTGTTGGGGAATACCTATTTAGCTGGGTGTCCCCATCTCATGTACTTTTTTATAATCCAGTTAGACCTCTCCCTCCATGTCAGGATTCTTGGCAAACCCCAAGCAGGTCTCTTTGAACCAAGATTTCCCAAACATTAGTAACTTGCCTCTGGCCAGGGGAAGCAATGGTCCCATTTCCCCATATTGTGAACAACCCCTAATGAGCGTATCCTCTTGTCTGGCCCTCCTGTCCCCTTGTCTGCCCCATGAGTCTGAAACAGACATTTTATGAGTCAAGAAATAATTTTGCTGGTCATATTTAGACCTCCGCTTCACTGGACACCATTTGGATGCTGAAGGACCTTCACCTCTAGAAAGGTTCACGGACTAGGTGACCTACTCTCTAAGCTGGATAGTGTTACGTGTGGCATTCCTAGAGTCAGGGTATTGGACTCGGGATCCTCTGAACTGATGGTCCCCACATTGAAGAGTTCAGCATCTCAGTGCAGCTCCTTTCCTCCTTGGAGGGAATTATCCATTTCTGGAGGGTCCTGTACACTCCTAGACAGTCAGTACTAGCGGCATAACAATAGCCGTAACAGTCCACACAGCTGCTTCGGCAATGTCTTATAAACATGTTATATTTGTCCAAACTTTCTTTCTGTTTCTTTCCCTGAAGTCAAGGTTTAGGTATGCTAGAATTATTCAAATGTTTTTTTTTTCCTATTGAACATAGTTTATCTGTTTAAACGTTTTCTTAAAGTGGAATTAAAGCCTAACATTAACTATTCCAAACAATGTACCCTCCCCCTTCCCCTACCCATTTTGCATACCCTTTGTAAAAAAGATCTGTACAGGTCCAGTCCAGTCACGTGATCCTGCTGCTCCAGCTCCCCTGTGTAATGGAGCGCTCATCAGTTGCTGGGGCTTCTAGGAGTTGTGATGTCACCAAAAGGCTTCCATGGCTCAGCCATTGTCTGTGCTCCCCCCTCTCCCCTGAAACTGCCGCTTACTGACACAGGCAAGCCGGAGATGGAATATCACGTGACCATACCTGAGCGGACTTAAAAATGTAAGTATACAGATCTTTTTCTACACAGGGTAGGCAGGATAGATAGGAGGGGGGGTCGAACTTTTTTAAGAATAGTTAGCCTTAGGCTTTAATTACACTTTAAGGATGTGTTTTTTCTCATAGTCTAGGCCAAAGAAACATTTCATTCTTGATAATCATAATATTTTTCCCCACAAAAGTGGAGTTACCCTTTAACCACTTAAGCCCCGGAAGATTTTACCCCCTTCCTGACCAGGGGGTATTTTGCGATTCGGCACTGCGTGACTTTAACGGACAATTGCGCGGTCGTGCGACGCTGTATCTAAACGAATTTGGCGTCCTTTTTTTCCCACAAACAGAGCTTTCTTTTGGTGGTATTTGATCACCTGTGCGATTTTTTGATCATGCGCTATAAACAAAAAAAGAGCGTAAATTTTGCAAAAATAGCAATATTTTTCACATTTTTTTATATGAATTCCCCCCAAAAAAATGTAAAAATCAAAATTTTTTAACATTTTCAGCCAATTTGTTTTATGCTACCTATGTTTGGTAAAAAAAATCGCAAAAAGCGTATTTTGATTGGTTTGCGCAAAAGTTATCGCGTTTACTAACAAAGGGAAAGATTTTTGTCATTTTTGTTGTTTTTTTTTTTTAACGCGTAATGGCGGCGATCTGCAATTTTTTTGAACTGCGACATTGCGGCAGACAGATCGGACCCTTGACTGACATTTTTGACAGTCAAGGGTCCGATCTGTTACTGTGAAAATACACTGGCAGTGAAGGGGTTAACTTTTTTTGAAAGGGAGGGGCTATGTGTGTCCCTAGGGGCATGCTTTCTACTGTGATTGGCTATGGCTTCAGATGTATGAACAGTGATCAACGGTTCTACATAGTAGAACCGTATGATCATCCTTCATACACAGGGGAGAATGACAGGCAGCTTGTTTACACAAGCCGCCTGACTTTCTCCCTCTCCCCCGATGATCGCAGAGTGACCGGCGGACATCGGGTCCGCCGGTCAAACGCGCGGGGGGGTGCGTGACCGCGCCTCCGGCGGCGCGCGCTCGCTCCCTAGACCCTCACAGGCTAGCGACGTAGACCTACGTCGCTTTGCCTGTGAGGGGCTGACTGCCGACGTAGATCTGCGTTAGGCAGTCGGCAAGTGGTTAAAGAATAAGTGCAACATGTTGCAGAGTCCAACGTTCAAGAACAGTCTTTCTTTCTACATCCCTAATGCTAACTCAGGCTATGTGTTACCCCGGCATACCTGCAAAGGTAGAGTCCCTGTGTAACAAATAATGGCACTTTTCCACTGCAAGTACCGGCTCGGCTCTACTCGGCCCAGTACTATAGTAAGTGGGTGGGATAACAACGATTCTCTGACCAATCAGTGGCTAGTAGTGACTGCATGCAAAGGATTGTGGGATATGGTACCGTTATGGTGCCTCTTGGAACCACAATCAAGGTGGTACTGTTTTAGAGAGCGGTACTGTTCGGTTAGTGGAAAAGTGCCGCCGTACCGTACCGTACTGAACCGTTCCTACACCATACCATGCGGTACCAGCAGTGGAAAAGCACAAAAGCGAGCCGAACCGTTCGGTTGCATGCAGTGGAAAAGCCGCTTAAGTTACATCAGTGGCTTTCTCCAGTGCCTGGTAGCTCCGGGGGCAAACCCCACGTCTCAATGACCTCCTACATCACAGTAGTTGCAGCAGCAGGTGACATTCTCTCACCCCTCCATAAGTGCTGTTCTCTGACTCTCTCCTCTTTGGGTTTTCTGCTCTGAACCGCTGCCCTTCTCATATAACACAAGATCAATGGGTTAGACCCACATAAAACCCGCTAAAACCAAAGAACCAGAAAAATATAAACCTCCACCCTCCGGCCAGGGGCAGCACCCAACTAGCTTGATTGCTACCTGCTTAAAAGCCTGTGCCAGTTATATAAATCTGTTCTGCTTGTCTCAGGCTGAGAAAAAAAAAAACCAAACACAAAAACCTTTATTGGGTTCTAGGTAGCACAAGGGATCTAGGTTATATGGTGCTTCCCTTTCCTCTGTGTTCCACTAAACTTTAAAGTAGAACTGCAGACAATACGTTTTTTAAAACTTTTCTTAACCTCTATCAGTTTCTTTTTTTTGTTTGTTTTTGTGCTCCATGTCCCATTGGTGAGATTTCTCTCTAATTACTGTCCCATATCCACAACAGAAAGTGAGAGGAAATTCCTCCAAATTGGGGAAAATCCCTGGTAGTCACCAGGTTCACTAGCACTAGTGTCCCCGTTAGAAAATTTCTCCTCTGTTCCTGTTCCGGTGACCACTTAAAATTTGGGATTTTCTTTTACTTTCACTTTCACTGGGACAAATAGGGTGAATTTCCCTAATGTGGGCACAGACAGCAATAAAAACCTGACCAGTTTTCTAATTCCCCTCTACTCTATCCAAAACGTAAAAAAAAATGTTTTGCCTTCAGTATACTTTGAATTTTACATTCTTAGATGGATCCCCATGTTTATTAAAATGCACCTTCCGCATCCATGTCAAGGCTTTTACACTCAGAACCAAAGGCCTTGAAAAATATCAGAAAATAAAATAGATCTGTCTTCGCTAGATGAATTTGGTATATGTTGTGTATATGTTTTTTTGAAGCAGTTACCTAGTATAATAGCATTCATGGGTGGATTTATGTACCGAGCGCTGAACATGTGCAGTGTTTTTAGGAAAAACTATGTGACTGTTGTTTTACTTTATTAGCCCTTTTCAGATGAAAGCTATACTTGTCTGACTTTGACATTTTATGCAATTTTAGAGCCATTATCATCCAACAGGGGGAAACCATTCCGATGTCGCAAGAGTTTACTCCGGAAACAGAAAGGCAAAGATTGCAGTTCCTAGTAAGTAATATTGTGTTTTTATTTTAGGGCACCCTTCTTCCTCACTGATTAGTCACAAAAATTGTATAAAACAGAGTTAAGGCTATTTTTTAATACATGCTCGTCACAAGCTGTAGCTGATTTTGCTGATCAGATTATATTAAAATATATCATAATCTGATCTCCTTAATATTTATTATAGACTTTGCTATTCTTTAAATATCTGTGGCTACATAGAAATTGTTTAAAAACCCTCAATACTTCTATTACAAAAAATGTAACAAGTCTGTATCAGAATGTTCTTTGTGTTTAGAAGGCAGAGACAGTAAGCTGGCCATACATTATACATGTTTCTTATTCAATTTCCTTTACAGCCCATTCACACTGCCGCGACAGGATTTTGTGGGGCGACCTGTGAAGTCGCGGTGCACAGCGTGCACGGCGACCTCGGCGCGACTTGCACGGACTTCATATAATTGAAGTCAATGCAAGTCGCCTCCAGGTCGCCCCAAAGTAGTACAGGACCCTTTTTCTAAGTCGGAGCGACTTGTGTCGCTCCTATTAGAACGGGTCCTGTACTATTCAATGGCGAGCGACTGACCGCGACTTGTCAGGCGACCAAGCCTATTTTGGGCCCTATGAGGTCTACTCTAAAGGGGGATCTATGGGGGGACCTGCTCTAGTAAAGGGGAATCTTTGGGGATGATGGCCTGCTCTAAAGGGGGATCTATGCCATAGATCCCCCTTTAGAGCAGGGTCCCCATAGATCCCCCTTTTAGAACTCAGTTCCCCTAGATCCCTGTTAGAGCAGACCCGGGGCCCTCATAGATCCCCCTTTAGAGCAGTGTCCCCATAGATCCCCCTTTAGAGCAGGGTCCCCATAGATCCCCTTTTAGAGAAGGGTCCCCATAGATCCCCTTTGGAGCAGGGTCCCCGTAGATCCCCTTTAGAAAAGGGTTCCCATAGATCCCCTTTTATAGAAGGGTCCCCATAGATCCCCTTTTAGAGAAGGGTTCCCATGGGGATCCCCTCACCAATATTACATGAGTACAAACAACTGGCCATTGCCCACATCTATAACTGGCCTTTACAGCAAGGAGCACGTGGAAGGGCGACACATGCAAAACAAAACCAAAGAAAATCCCCAGCTCAACTCACCAGCCGGCCTGCAACCAACCAACCAACCTAAAAGTTTAGTTTGCACACATATGCAAAAACATGCCTAAGCTGCAGAGCCACTTCACAGCACCCCAGTATCATCTGCAGTCCTAACTCTGTAAATTTATGAGAGCCTCCATAGTAGAAGAACATGCATTCTAACGGATATATAAAAGGCAGATGAGCCTGGAGGGAGCCCACCCCTCCTTAAAAGCACAGTATAGTTTAAGTAGGATTTACTACAAGTACAAACAACAAATAACATACTCATATGTGGTCTAAAGAGGAAATGATCACTGCTACTCCTGACCAGCCCAGGTGAATGAGCGATAAGGAGCGTTTATTCACCTGGGTTGGAAGGCAGTAGCAGCGATCCTTACTTCGTTACATTTTCTAGCCCTCTGGATTGGTATCAGGTCAAGCCTGCACCCCATGCTCTGGGACACAGGGATATGCTTTTACCTCTACTTTTAACGGCGCCAACAGCAATATAACAGATACACTTATGTAGTACATTCAGTCCCTGGGTTACAAACAGGAGGGGGTCTGTAGGTTTGTTCTTACTGTAAGTTGAATTTGTAAGTCAGAAAAGTTACATTTGTTTAAGAGTAGCTCCAGCCAAAAAAAATAATTTTTAGGTTATTTGGACAGCATAGGGAACGGTTAACACCCCTGTAATGGTTGTTTTTCTGTCTGTGCCCCTGTTCAAAAGATTTCACCTCCCTTTCTGTCCCTTGGACAATTTGGATTTTGAAAATTTTGGGTTGTTATGGAAGCAAGGATTGGTGATAAAGCTTCAGTGGAGACAGCTTTTTCCCATGAGAACTCTTACAGGAGTGAATTTCCCTTCCTAGGGGGTAGATTTCCTCTCACTTCCTGTTGTCTCCCTCCATTTGTAAGTAGGAGTTGTTTGTAAGTTGGATGTTTGTAACCCTGTCAAGAGCAGGAGAATTTATTTTGGGTTGTTTCTTGGTGGTAAGGTATGGTAACAGTAAGAAATATACAGCTTCGTTTTTAAAAAATGACTTTTCTTTTACTATTTTGGGCCAGTTTTCCTTTGATAATAAAAAAAAAATAATCAGGAGATATCTGTTACTATTTACGACCAAATGAAAGCCCAATTTGTCCTGAAAAAAAAAGAACAAAGTATAATTTACCTGGATACACAAAGTAATTGTGATGATAGGTACCATCCTGTTAGTAGTGTCTGCCATCCCAACTTTTTTATTATCTCAGAATCCTAATAAGTTCTAGGTCTAGAACTTTCTTTACAGAGCTGGCTTACTCTGGGAACAGCTACCGCTATGCCAGAAGTGCCCCATGGACTGTTTATGGCCAGTGCCATCTTAAGAGCATTATAGGCCCCCGGGCAATGCAGTGCACTGGGGCCCCGCCTACACAATCGCTCACGGGAATAAAAATGCAAATTATCGATAAGACGATATTTATTGGTAGATGTACGTCGGTCCCGAGCAGGAAGCTAGGGGGCAAGCGTGCACTGCCGGCGGCGTGCTCCTGCCCCCACTTGGCAGCGGGGGAAGCCGATGCGCGGGTAAGGCGGCTCCGATTAGGGTGGAGAGCACAGGGGGGACAGGGAAAACCAGGGGGGTGGAGAGCACGAAGGGAAGGGGGGGAACTGGAAATCACTGAGGGGGGAGCCAGGGAGCACAGGGGGGTGGAGAGCACTGGGGGAGCCAGAGATCATAGGGGGGAAGCTGAAGAACACCGGGGCGCTAAATAGCACCGCTGGGGGGGGACAAGAGCACTGGGGGGGGACAAGAGCACTGGGGGGATGTTTAGAGCGGGGGGATGTTAAGAGCAGGGGGGTGTTAAGAACACTGGGGGGGTGTTAAGAACACTGGGGGGGTGTTAAGACCACTGGCGGGGTGTTAAGAGCACAGGGGGGGTGTTAAGAGCACTGGGGGGTGTTAAAAGCACTTAAGGGTGTTAAGAGCACTGAGGGGGGTGTTAGGAGCACAGGGGGGGGGTGTTAGGAGCACTGGGGGGGTGTTAGGAGCACTGGGGGGGTGTTAGGAGCACGGGGGGGTGTTAAATGCAGGGGGGGTGTTAAGAGAACTGGGGGGGGTGTTAAGAGCAGGGGGGGCTGGAAAGCACTAGGGGGCCAGCAAGTTGTATGGGAGGGGGATGGGATGGCTGCGTGTGGATGGGTTGGTCCTTCCGTGTTCCTCCTGCTGCCGCTGAGTGACTGCAGGAGGGAGAGGGGAATCAGCCGTTCGGTGGCAGCGGGAGGAGTGCGGAGGGATGGATTCCTCTGTATGCAGCTGTTCCATCCCCTCTCCTATTCAGTCACACACAAGGCTGCTCACCTTCTTCCCGCCAAATTCGGAAAGACGGCCCTGTTTATGTCCTTGTTAGGGTCCTTTCATGCAAACAATCCGATCAGATCCACCCTGTCAGTTTTTCAGGCGGATCTGATCGGATGCTCCATGCATCTCTATGGGGCAGCGGATGTCAGCGGTGACATCTCCGCTGACACCCGCTGCTATCCGCTTCCGATCCTATCCGTGAAATCCGGACGGTTGGAAACCATATTTTCCATCCGCCCAGCAGATCGGATTAGAACGGACAGGTGGTCTGTTCTTATCCGATTCCCCCATAGAGGAGAGCGGGGATCTGACACCTCCGTCTCTGCACACAGAGCAGAGACGGAGCTGCCCTCCGCCTTCTCAGCGGGAATCGGCAGATCGATCCCCGCTGAGCAGAACCGAGTCTGTCGGCGGATGCGGACTGTGTGAAAGGGCCCTTACTGATGAATTTTTAGAGTCTGTGGTTCAGAAATTTACATCAATCCTTTCTGTGTACCATTATTTATCCTCTGTACGTATATCTTTAACCTGTTGATAATGGAGGGTAAAACAAACACCTGAACACAATTTTGCAACTTTGACATGTGTTAGTAAAACTGTACCTATATCTTTAAGAGAAAAAGAGATGCAGTATTCTGCATTTCTGTCCGGGTCCTAAAACTCAGAGACTTTGCAGAGCTTTAGATAAGACAACGCTTCCATTCCTAGCTCCACATCTGACCTGATAGCAAGACCTCATTATTAGTCTGAGTTGTGCAAACACCTTTATATATGTTAGCTGATGCTCATTGCTCTCTCTCTCTCTCTCTCTCTCTCTCTCCTACTCCCTCTGCTGTGGGAGCCTGCTGCCATGTGAAAAGACTGACTGCTGACAATAAACTAAAAGATACAAAGTCTGCCTGTTTGTTTTGGGGAACCCATTAGGGGGCACCCTGTTAGTCAGAAACTGGCCTGAGTTTAGTTCGTGCAGATGTTTTGTTTGTTTTATGCTATTGACTTGCTAGATTATGCCTTACAACATATATATTTATAAGATTTCATTCCCCACGATCTTTCTTTTATAGGTAAATTGCCATTTATACACCAGCTTATTTTCTAACCCAGGGATTTCGGCAGATATACAAATGTAGGTGGCATTCAGCTCAGATAGTATATTATTACATACCTACATCAGCAGCATATCAGATATGTGTAAGGAGGTGGGTTTGAGCCGACTACATAAATAAATTATGGCTGTAGAAAATAGAATCCTAGTACCAGTAAAACATCTGTATACTAAAGTGGAACAAGCCGAAAAGAGGACTGGTAAAAAATGTAAAAAAATAGGCGCTGATATTATTTAAAGCGGATCTTCACTAAATATAAGCAACACAAACCAAAAACACTATTTAAGGTAATTCATTTTTAATATGCGAAGAAAACTCCCCCATCCATGCATGTCTCCTTGCTTTTTTTTTTTTGTTGAGAAATCACTTTGAAAAACAACCCCTTGGCATCTCTGGTTATGGCCATCTTGAGTAAGGGAAAATGTTTCATGTAGAACTTCCTGGAATCCATCTGCCCTTAGCCCAAGCATGAATGCAGGAGAGTGTGCTTAGCTGAGAAAATTCCTCCTCCTCTTCTCCCCTCTGAAGACTCCTGGGATGTATGATATCATTTGCCCAGGCAGGAAACCAGGAAATACCTGAAGAAATGTAAAACGAAATATTATATACTTTCCTATCTATTAACTAATTCTAGCAGCATGAGGATTAAAAATAATAAATGTTGATTGTGAGAATGAAGTTCCACTTGAAGTTATTAATGATATTATTAAGTAAGTAATTTGAACTAGTTGACTATACAGTTTGTGTTTTTGTACACTGATAAGGACAGACCGCACGTTATCTTATAAAAACATACAATCTACATGCAAATGCGATACATACAATATTATCTTTTCTATCATAGGCTTCCTTAAAGCCAGATCTGTTGGGAAATGAATTTACATGCCTTGATTTCCCAAGAAGAATACAGCAGAAAGAAATCAGGAAACGAATGCTTTATCGAGACCACACCATGACAGGCTGGTATGTTACGGCCTTTTTGTCTGATTTTAGAATAAACTGAAAAGAGTCATCAAAATATTTTTTTTGTTATGAAAATGATTAGATAGGAACCGTACTCCAATCTTTGTCCTTTCTCAGTTATTTTATTGGATCGTACAAAATAGATTTACAGCCACGGTGTCTCCACCCAAAAAGCTCTCATGTTTTACGCGTTTCAGGACAATGTGGCTGGCTCATAAGTCACATTGTGGTGAAATGACTTAAGTAGGAGTTGTTTTGGTTTCTTTGGCTGGCAATCCCACTGGTTGTATATCTGTTATGGATGATCCAATGAGGTTCCTCGGAAAGAACACAGATTTGAGTGCGGTTCTTATCCATTTATTTTCATCTTATGATCAGCAAGGATGGACTTCTTGAACCTGCACCTAGAGTCTGGAGATCAAATGGAAGTGCGAGTCTAGAGCAATGTGCTGGGATGGTTCATTTTGTTATATTTTATCTGGACAAATATAATAATATGTTTATATATCTTATTTCTTATGGTTTTGTTCTCATCCACCCTCATGTTACAAAGGAGGTCTATTGCTATTCTAGTCTATGCTAAAAGGGTAAATCATGTCTTCAGCTTCTTAGTAGCTGTAGAGGCTCTGGCATATTTTTTTCGAACTGTCCTGATATGTGCCTGTGTATTTTATAGCATGGTCCATGATCTATTTCTAATTTAAAAGATTTATGTTGTACTTTGGCAACAATTTTACAGTGTCTGTAATTTTTTGGCAGCATTTTTTTTCTCAGTATAATCTAATCTATGTCAGAAACATTGTAAATCACATTGCAATGCTTGTAGATGTTTTGTTAATGCACGTATAAGAATCTGCAACATAAGGTCACTTAAACTTTGCCTATAGTAAATATAACTTCTAACTAGAACAAACTCGTGCTGAAAGGAAGATGTTTCCAAAATTAAAAACCGTGTCAGCGGGTGCTGTTACTATTTGACATTGAAAAGATCAGCAATGTCTGTGCTAACTTGCATTTTGTGGTCTGGTGATCTCATCGACTGCTGACAGGGTGTACGTGCCCTTCTGTAAATTTACATTAGAAATACTGTATATCCTAAATCTCATATTATCTGTGTCTTTTAACCACTTTACCACCGGAGGATTTTGCTGTCTTACGTCTGGGCCACTTTTTGCGATTCGGCACTGTGCAACTTTAACTGACAATTGCACGGTCATGCGACGCCGTACCCAAACGAAATTTACGTCCTTTTTTTCCCACAAACAGAGCTTTCTTTTGGTGGTATTTGATCACCTGTGCGATTTTTACTTTTTGCGCTATAAACAAAAAAAGAGCGTAAATTTTGAAAATATAACAATATTTTTCAAATTTTTTTATATGAAATTCCCCCCCCAAAAAATGTAAAAAATCAAAATTTTTTTACATTTTTGGCCAATTTGTTTTCTGCTACCTATGTTTGGTAAAAAAAATCACAATAAGCGTATTTTGATTGGTTTGCGCAAAAGTTATTGCGTTTACTAACTAAGGGAAAGATTTCTGTCATTTTTATAGTTTTTTTATTTAACGAGTAATGGCGGTGATCTGCGATTCTTTTTGCGGGACTGCGACATTGCGGCGGACAGATCGGACCCTTGACTGACATTTTTGACACTTTTGGGGGTACCAGTGACGTTACTACAGTAATCAGTGCTATACATATGCACTGTTACTGTAAAAATTACACTTTTATTGGAGAGGGAAGGGTTAATGTATGCCTGGTGCTTACTGACATGTGTGGGGGGAGGTGACTGAGTGACACAAGGACAGATCGCAGGTTCAGCTATGCTGAACCCTGCAGTCTGACCCTGCCTGTCACTTAGGAGATCCGCCCGCTCTGTTTACACAAGCCGGCGGATCTCCAGACTCGATTCCCTGACGATCGGGGAAGAGCAGCGGCGATCGCCGCTGCTCCTCCCCTGGCCTGACTCCCGCTGTGACTGAATACAGCGGGAGCGAGCCTCCGGCGGCGCGAGATAGGGGACTGTCTGGCGACCTAGGTCTACGTCGCCAGACGATAATGAACCACTTTGCCGCAGTAGAGCTCTAGTGAGCAGACGGCAAGTGGTTAAAAAAAAAAACCTCACATCTTATAGAGCAATGGTCAGCAAAGGACATTAATTGGAACCTAAATCCCCACTTTTGAATTTTTATTATAGTTTAGTTTTAAACCTCATTGACAGTTGTTTCTAACGTTATTTACTTGTTTTCTCTACGTCTTTAATCTGGCCATTGCAGGGTCCGATAAGGCCACTATAGAGAAAGCCTAATGTCCTCCCTCAGCCCACCGTTTTTCAAGTCAAATTGAAAAACAGTCAAAAAACGGTGCTTTTAAAGTTGCATGAAAGAAAATTGATGACATTGATAATATGTATACAAAGCCAAAACCTTTTTTTTACATTTAAATAGTGTTAATGGGTTATAACCCTATTGAGTTTATATAGTGTTAGTGTCCACTTTAGGGAGATTAGCTCTCTCAATTGGACCTGGTGACCACAGTCCTAGAAATAAATGACCTGAAAGAATAGAGGACAGTGGTTTTATGCTTCAACAGACCCTATGTTTGGGTGTTGTTCTTGAGCCGCAAGTTTTGTACAAAGTATGGAATGGTTAACAACCCTGCCCAGTTTAAATTGTGGACCTTTATGGACCTTGCTTTGTACACTGGTGCACAGTCATGTTGGAACAGGAAGGGCCAACCCCAAACTGTTCCCACAAAGTTGGGTTCATGAAACGCTCAAAAATGTCTTGGTTTGCTGATGCCCTAAAGCCCCGTACACACGATCATATTATCGAATGATCTGTCGTCCGTTTTTTGTGGCATGCTAGTCTGATGTGGAAAGTGAAGAGGTTATTTTCATACGAATTTTCCCGTACGACAGAATTCTACTTCAGGAGTGATGTCATGTGTTGGATTGCTTTCTATGTGTTCTTTCGTCTCTGAGCATGCCTAGTCTTGCTCTTAAGATTTTTTTACGTCGAAATCTGTACTAATGAGACGAAAATCGGACGTTGTATTACCAACAACAAAAATTTTATAGCCTGCACATCAGGATTTTGTCAGCCGAAAAGTCGGAGTTGGCTGTCGAAAGAACCATACTAACAATCCGAAAATCGGCAGATCGGTTGTCGGACGAATTTTCCCTCCAGATTTTCTTATCCTGTGTACGGGCCTTTAGAGTTTCCTTCACTGAAACTAAGGAGCCAAGCCCAACCCCTGAAAACAACCCCACACCATAATCCCCCCTCCACCAAATTATTTGGGCCAGTGCACAATGCAAGGTCCATAAAGACATGGATGAGCGAATTTGGGGTAAAGGAACTTGACTAGCCTGCACAGCACTGCACTGGCCTGACCTCAACCTGACAAAACAACTTCGGGATGAATTAGAGCGCAGATTGTGAGCCAGGCCTTCTCATCCAATGTCAGTGCCTGACCTCACAAATGTGCTTCTGGAAGAATGTTCAAACATTCCCATAGACACAGTCCTAAACCTTGTGAGCAGCATTCCTAGAAGAGTTCTAGCTGCAAAGGGTGGGCCAACTCAATATTGAACCCTACGGACTAAGACTGGGATGCCATTAAAGTTCATATGTGTGTAAAGGCAGGTGTCCCAATACTTTTGGTAATTATGGTGTTTATTTACTAAAGGCAAATCACAGTGCACTGCAATTGCACTACAAGTGCACTCTAAAGTGCAGTCTCTGTAGATCTGAGGGGAATATCTGAAATGAGGGGAAGCTCTGCTGATTTCTATGATCCAATCATGTGCAAGCAAAAATGCTGTTTTTTATTTTCCTTGCATGTCCCCCTCAGATCTACAGCGGATGCATTTCTAAGTGCATTTCCAAGTGCACCTGTAGTGTAGTGCACTGTGGATTTGCCTTTGGTAAATTAACCCCACAGTGTACAGTATACATAAACACAGTAGCAGGCATGAGTGTAATCAAATACTTTTAGGCACTCTAGCAGTGCTTCACCTCTTTCACATCACATAAATCCACCCAGCGATAAAATGTGAGTAAAACAAGTCCATTCATAAAGTAGATATAGTGTCTATAGGCAGGGCCGGTGCAAGGATTTTTGACACCCTAGGCGAAATCAAATTTTGCCACCCCCCCTTGGCTCTGCCCCTGACTGCACCCCTTTCCCCTGCCCATGTATACGGTGTAGGTGGCAGGGGTCAGGACAGGGCCAGATTAAGAGCATCATGGGCTTGGTGCTGAGGATTTTGAAGGGCCTTAAGGGCCGTGCCTTGGCATGCACCCAGAGGAGGATGGGTGCAGCCATGCATGCCTAATTCAACATGGGATGCTGTCTCTGAAGCCCATAAACACATCCATGCATCAGCAACTGTCCCTCCTTGTCCGGCCTTCGTGCTGTGTGGGGAGGTTCTGAGGGAGCTGCCTGGGGAAGCGAGCATAGAAGCCAGACTTCTGTGTTTACAAGTGACAGAAGAGCGGTAACAGTGAATATGGCCAACCCGGGGCCTATATAAAGGTAGGGGCCTGGAGCTGCAGCTCCAATAGCCCCTACGTTAATCTGGCCCTGGGTCAGGAGTGTGTACTGCACAGAATGCAGGGGAGTGCAGGGTTGCGGGGCGCGCTACATAAAGAGTGCAGGGTTGCAGGGTGCTCTTCGGACTGATTGCAGGGTTGAGGGGTGCGCTAGGTACTGAGGGGGAGGGTGGGAGAGGGGAGGGGGGGAGGAGAGGAGAGGGGGGAGGAGAGGAGGGGTGGATGGAGAGGGGGGGAGTGGATGGAGAGGAGGGGGGGAGAGGGGGTGGATGGATGGATGGAGAGGAGGGGGGGTGGATGGAGAGGAGGGTGGAGGAGGAGGAGGGTGGATGGAGAGGAGGAGGGTGGATGGAGAGGAGGGGGGAGAGGGGGGTGGATAGATGGATGGAGAGGAGGGGGGAGGATGGATGGATGCAGAGGAGGGGGGGTGGATGGAGAGGAGGAGGGGGGAGGAGGAGGGGGGGAGAGGGGGTGGATGGATGGAGAGGAGGGGGGTGGATGGATGGATGGAGAGGAGGGGGGCAGAGGGGGTGGATGAATGGAGAGGGGGGGGATGGATGGATGGATGGAGAGGAGGGGGGGAGAGGGGGGTGGATGGTTGGATGGAGAGGAGGGAAGGAGAGGGGGGTGGATGGATGGAGAGGAGGGGGGGGGAGAGGGGGTGGATGGATGGATGGAGAGGAGGGGGAGAGGGGATGGATGGATGGAGAGGAGGGGGGGAGAGGGGGGTGGATGGATGGATGGAGAGGAGGGGGGAGTGGATGAAGAGGAGGAGGGAGGAGGAGGGGGGTGGATGGAGAGGAGGGAAGTGAGAGAGACCCCTGCACTGTCTGCAGCCCCTGTCTGTGGGAAGGTGTATGTGACACAGACAGTACAGTACCTTCCATACCAGCAGTGGGCAGGTCCCATTCTCGTAGCTGGCTGAGGACAGGTCGTAGAGCTGCTTTTCCAGGGGATCCGTTTGCAGGCAGATGCAGCTGTCCCTGGCTGCCTGCACTTCCTGCCCATCCTCGTTCTTCGGCCCCGGCAGCCTGTCCATCCGTCCTGGGAGGTCCCGCTCTCGCTGCTCTTCCTCCCCGCCGCCGCTGCCTCCTGGAGCCAGGTGGAGCCTGAACTGCTATTGGCTACTCCCGTTGCTGGAATAGTCCTATTGAGGGCCATAGGAGAGGCTACAACATGGCGCCCTCAGCGCTTTGTTCTCATTGTAGGCGAAACCTTGGGATCTAGTGATCACCAGTCAGTGTGGTTTAATATAAGAACTGTGAAAGAGTCACACCACACAAAAACAAAAGTTTTAGATTTTAGAAAAACAGACTTTTCAAAAATGAAATTAGTCATAAATGAGTCCTTATCAGACTGGAACGGATTACATGGAGTCCAGGAGAAATGGGACTACTTAAAAGGTGCATTATTGAAGGCAACAGAAAAATGCATTAGACTTGTCAGTAAAAGCAAAAAAAGGAAGAGACCACTGTGGTACTCAGCAGAAGTGGCCCAAATCATTAAGAATAAAAAGCTAGCATTTTGTAATTATAAAAAAACCCAGAGCAATGAAGATAAGGAAATCTACAAGATTAGGCAGAAAGAGGCCAAGCAAGTTATAAGAACTTCTAAAGCGCAGGCAGAAGAAAAACTAGCTCAGTCTATGAAAAAGGGGGATAAGACATTCTTCAGATATATAAATGAAAAAAGGAAATTAAAACAAGGAATAACTAAATTAAAAACAAAGGACGGAAGGTATGTAGAAGAGAATAAAGGGCTAGCCGACTGCCTTAATGAATACTTCTGTTCAGTTTTTACAGAAGAAAAAGGAGAAGGACCTCCACTTGAAAGGATGACTAATGAATCGTTTGATGCATGTGTCTTTACAGAGGAACAGTGTTAATTTCGTCGACTAAAACCGACTAAAACGTTTTCATCGACTAACACAATTCAGATGACTAAAATACGACCAAAACTAAAATGGCATTTTAGTCTTAAGACTAAAATACAACTAAAACTAAAAGGGCATTTTAGTCTTAAGACTATAATACGACTAAAATGGCATTTTAGTCAAAAGACTATAACTAAAACTAAATCGAAATTTGCTGCCAAAATTAACACTGGTGCATGCTCAAAGCTTAATACCATAAATAATAACATATTCGATTTTTCACTCCAGGACCAGCAGTAGTATATAATGAGTTTGGAAATTGTAGAGAAATGCTTAAATAATGCATTACAAATTACAATTGAACTACACCCATTTGATTATAGATGACTAAAATGAGTTTTAGTCGACTAAAATGTAGGACGTTTTAGTCTACTAAAATATACTGGAGTTTTAGTCGACTAAATACGACTAAAACTAAAACACTTTCAGAAGACTAAAATGGGACTAAAACTAAAATGCCATTTTAGTCCTAAGACTAAGACTAAAACTAAATTGAAATTTGCTGCCAAAATTAACACCGCAGAGGAAGACGTTCTAAGATTGCTGTCTAAAGTGAAGACAAATAAGTCACAGGGTTCTGATGAGATACACCCAAAATTATTAAAAGAGCTTAGTGGTGAGCTGGCAAAACCATTAACAGATTTATTTAACCAATCTTTAGTAACAGGAGTCGTCCCGGAAGACTGGAAATTGGCAAATGTCGTGCCCATTCACAAGAAAGGTAGTAGGGAGGAATCGAGCAACTGTAGACCAGTGAGTCTGACATCAATAGTAGGCAAATTAATGGAAACCCTATTAAAGGATAGGATTGTGGAACATCTTAAATCCCATGGATTGCAAGATGAAAAACATGGGTTTACTTCAGGGAGATCATGTCAAACAAATCTTATCGATTTTTTTGACTGGGTGACTAAAATAATAGACGGTGGAGGTGCAGTAGACATTGCATATCTAGATTTTAGTAAGGCTTTTGACACTGTCCCACATAGAAGACTTATCAATAAACTGCAGTCATTGAGCATGGACTCCCATATTGTTGAGTGGATTTGGCAGTGGCTGAGTGACAGACAACAGAGGGTTGTAGTCAATGGAGAACATTCAGAACAAGGTCATGTTACCAGTGGGGTACCTCAGGGATCTGTACTGGGACACATTTTGTTTAATATCTTAATAAGTGATATTGCAAAAGGCCTCGATGGTAAGGTTTGTCTTTTTGCTGATGACACAAAGATATGTAACAGGGTTGATGTTCCTGGAGGGAAACGCCAAATGGAAAAGGATTTAGGAAAACTAGAAGAATGGTCAGAACTCTGGCAACTGAAATTTAATGTGGATAAGTGCAAGATAATGCACCTGGGGCGTAAAAACCCAAGGGCAGAATATAGAATATTTGACACAGTCCTGACCTCAGTATCTGAGGAAAGGGATTTAGGAGTAATTATTTCAGAAGACTTAAAGGTGGGAAGACAATGTAATAGAGCAGCACGAAATGCCAGCAGAATGCTTGGATGTATAGGGAGAGGTATAAGCAGTAGAAAGAGAGAAGTGCTTATGCCGCTGTACAGAACACTGGTGAGACCTCACTTGGAGTATTGTGCGCAGTACTGGAGGCCATATCTCCAGAAGGATATAGATACTCTAGAGAGAGTTCAGAGAAGAGCTACTAAACTAGTACATGAATTGCAGGAAAAAACTTACCAGGAAAGGTTAAAGGACCTTAACATGTATAGCTTGGAAGAAAGAAGAGACAGAGGGGATATGATAGAAACTTTTAAATACATAAAGGGAATCAACTCGGTAAAGGAGGAGAGCATATTTAAAAGAAGAAAAACTACCACAAGAGGACACAGTTTTAAATTAGAGGGGCAAAGGTTTAAAAGTAATATGAGAAAGTATTACTTTACTGAGAGAGTAATGGATGCATGGAATAACCTTCCTGCAGAAGTGGTAGCTGCAAATACAGTGAAGGAGTTTAAGCATGCATGGGATAGGCATAAGGCTATCCTTCATATAAGATAGGGCCAGGGACTATTCATAGGATTCAGATATATTGGGCAGACTAGATGGGCCAAATGGTTCTTATCTGCCGACACATTCTATGTTTCTAGTAGCCGCTTAGAGGCGATGAAGATTTCCGATGCTGGAGCCCGCGCAGCAGCCTGGCTCACTCAGCTCAAAAGCGCCCAGGCGGGCGCCTGCACAGCGCATCATGAGGGGTGCCGCCCACACACCGCACCCACCAGTCCATACTTATTCCGGGACCAGGTGCAGCAGGCAGGATGCTGGCGCCCCCTGCTGAGTTGCGCCCTAGGCGACTGCCTGGGTCGCCTTACAGGTTGCGCCGGCCCTGTCTTTAAGGAAGTTAAAGTCCTTAAGATGGTATACTCGGGTCTTGATGTTCACTGTGAATCCAACCACCAAAGACACACCCAGTGAATACCGCTCCCCTTTGACACCACACTCACCAGAAATGGCTGTAAAGGTAGCAGGTAGGTTCATCTATATCGCAAACAATAATCCATCGAGAGGCTGGTAATCCACAGCACAATAATCATCAAACACTAAAACTCGAACAAGGGAAAAAACGACACCACATAGTGTAATCCCTTTTAGACTTTTTATTAAAATGAAAGAGGTGGAGTGCTTGAAGTATCCCATTTTCATCCTATCCGAGTTTAAAAGAACATGTTTTGCCTTTAGTTATACTTTTAAAAAATACCTTGACATCTGCTTTCATTGATTGAAGGCATTTCAATCGAAATTCCAATGCAATGGCCCACCACATGCCTAAACAGAATTTGAAATGATTTTCAGCATAGTACATTTAGACTAACTACAGTATCTCACAAAAGTGATAACACTCCTCACATTTTTGTAAATATTTTATTATATCTTTTCATGTGACACCACTGAAGAAATGACACTTTGCTACAATGTAAAGTAGTGAGTGTACATCTTGTATAACAGTGTAAATTTTCTGTCCCCTCAAAATAACTCAACACACAGCCATTAATGTCTAAACCGCTGGCATCAAAAGTGAGTACACCCATAAGTTAAAATGTACAAATTGGGCCCAAAGTGTCAATATTTTGTGTGGCCACCATTAGTTTCCAGCATTGCCTTAACCCTCTTGGGCATGGAGTTCACCAGAGCTTCACAGGTTGCCACTGAAGTCCTCTTCCACTCCTCCATGACGACATCACGGTGCTGGTGGATGATAGAGACCTTGCGCTCCTCCACCTTCCGTTTGAGAATGCCCCACAGATGCTCAATAGGGTTTAGGTCTAGAGACATGCTTGGCCAGTCCATCACCTTTACCCCCTAGCTTCTTTAGCAAGGCAGTGGTCGTCTTGGAGATGTGTTTGGGGTCGTTATCATGTTGGAATACTGACTTGCAGCCCAGTCTCTAAAGGGAGGGGATCATGCTCTGCTTCAGTATGTCACAGTACATGTTGGCATTCATGGTTCCCTCAATGAACTGTACCTCCCCATGACACTCCCACCGCCATACTTGACTGTAGGCAAGACACACTTGTCTTTGTACTCCTCGCCTGGTTGATGCCACAAACGCTTGACACCATCTGAACCGCATACGTTTATCTTGGTCTCATAAGACCACAGGATATGGTTCCAGTAATCCATATCCTTAGTCTGCTTCTCTTTGGCAAACTGTTTGCAGGCTTTCTTGTGCATCATCTTTAGAAGAGGCTTCCTTCTGGGACGACAGCTATGCAGACCAATTTGATGCAGTGTTCAGCGTATGGTCGGAGCACTGACAGGCTGACCAACCCCCCCCCCCCCTTCAACATCTGCAGCAATGCTGGCAGCACTCATACGTCTATTTCCAGAAGACAACCTCTGGATATGACGCTGAGCATGTGCACTCAACTTCTTTGGTCGACCATGGTGAGGTCTGTTCTAAGTGTAACCTGTCCTGTTAAACTGCTGTATGGTCTTGGCCACTGTGCTGCAGCTGAATTTCAGGGTCTTGGCAATCTTCTTATAGCCTAGGCCAGTGATGGCGAACCTTGGCACCCCAGATGTTTTGGAACTACATTTCCCATGATGCTCAACTACACTGCAGAGTGCATTAACATCATGGGAAATGTAGTTCCAAAACATCTGGGGTGCCAAGGTTCGCCATCACTGGCCTAGGCCATCTTTGTGTAGAGCAACAATTCATTTTTTTCCAGATCCTCAGAAGGTCTTTGCCATGATGTGCCATGTTGAACTTCCGGTGACCAGTATGAGAGAGTGAGAGCGATATCACCAAATTGAACACACCTGCTCCCCATTCACACCTGAGACCTTGTAACACTAACGAGTCACATGACACCGGGGAGGGAAAATGGCTAATTGGGCCCAATTTGGACATTTTGACTTAGGGGTGTACTCACTTTTGTTGCCTGTGGTTTAGACATTAATGGCTGTGTGTTGAGTTATTTTGAGGGGACAGCAAATTTACACAAGCTGTACACTCACTACTTTACATTGTAGCAAAGTGGCATTTCTTCAGTGTTATCACATGAAAAGATATTATACAATATTTACAAAAATGTAAAGGGTGTACTCACTTTTGTGAGATACTGTATTTATAATCAGAGAGTTTTAGAGAATTGGCAATTAGGCCATCATAAGTTTGTTCCTTAAGGTAAAGCCAAGTGGAAGAGGGAACTGTACATGTACTGCTATGTTGAGGTGTAGCCTTACACTTATGTGTTGGGGTGTAGCCTTACACTTATGATGCCAAAAGATCACCAGGTCAGCTGCTCATGAGCCAACAATTGAGCTCCACTGTGGAACATGCAGCATTTTGTGGTATTCAGGTGCAATGCCATTACAGAAAATACAGTATTTAGTGGTTTTGTCTGTTATTAAATTTATTGTGGTAAAACCAAGCTTTTTTTTTTTTTTTTTGAACAGCAAAGCAAGCAGCACCCATTCTGCTGTCTCTGCGAATTATTTGTCATGTATTAAATGAATTATTTTAGTTAAAACAAATAAATCATTTTACAGTAAATATGTAGTTAAATTGTAAAACAAGAATTATGTATATAACAGTTTACGAACAAATGCAATAAAACTGATCTGAAATCATTAGCGTTTTAACTTCCGTATAGGGGTGAGATTAGGTAAAAATATAAATAGCCAGATGGATATGGCTGCTATGTTGTGTAATCATTAATAGTCAAACAGGTATTTGCAGATTTAGCCACATGAAAAAAAAAAATCTTTCATGTTTGATATACCGTATGCTGTATCATATATTGTTTGGATCAACTGTAGACAGATATGGGTTTCAACTAGTATCACATCTATCATTTTAAAAATACACAAGAAATTGAGTTAACAGTAAGTAAAAGCAAATGCCAAATAACAATAAAAGCATATGTTAGGTCTGGTTGCATTTGATGTGAATAACCTTCATAAAATATAAAAATCTATCAAAAATAAGTCAGGAGACATTTGTATGCAATCACTGATAAGCAGTAAAGATATGAATGCATCTATATACATTTATTAATGTTATCATGGTGCATTAAAAGTCTATCTGCAAGTTTTAATTTAAAGCTTTAGGCCTCATGTACACTGCAGCTGATAAACGGACGTTTAGGAGCAGTTGGGCGTTTTTTTCAGCAGCCCCTAAACTCTCCTCTGTTATCTTATGTGTACACATACACTTAGACGTTTATAGTAGTTTAGAGGCAGTTGAGTTTTTTGAAAGCAGATAAATTGCGTTCAGGACTGTAGTTTATCAGCATTTCAATTGCCAAATGCTTGTAACTACTTGTAAACTCTATTAAAAACTATAACCAAAATGTATGCGCGTTTTCGTTTATAAGCTTTTTTTTAAAAAAAAAGAGGAACATGTGAAATATGGGAAAAACACAATTTTCACCACATGCCATTGCCTGCAGGGGGGGGGAGAGACAGAGAGAGACAGGTGGAGAGAGAGACAGACAGGGAGAGAGAGATAGGAGACCGAGAGATAGACTCAGAGACAGACAAACAGACAGAGACTGATAGACTGAGAGAGACAGACAGACAGAGTGAGGCAGAGAGAGAGACAGAGAGAGTGAGAGAGAGACAGAGAGAGGCAGGGAGAGAGAGGCACAGACAGAGAGAGAGAGACAGAGTGAAAGAGAGAGAGAGGCAGAGAGAGCGAGAGAGGCAGAGAGAGCGAGAGAGACAGAGAGAGAGAGAGGGGGAGGCAGAGACAGAGGGGGAGGCAGAGACAGAGGCAGAGACAGAGGGGGAGGCGGAGACAGAGGGGGAGGCAGAGACAGAGGGGGAGGCAGAGACAGAGGCAGAGACAGAGGGGGAGGCAGAGACAGAGGGGGAGGCAGAGAGAGAGACAGAGGGGGAGGCAGAGGCAGAGACAGAGCGAGAGAGACAGAGAGGCAGAGACAGACAGAGAGGCAGAGACAGGGAGAGAGACAAAGAAAGAGAGAGAGGCAGAGACAGACAGAGAGGCAGAGACAGACAGACAAATAGAGAGAATCCACACACAGCACACTGCTTTCTCTTCTCTCACAGAATGTCTGAAATAGTTTATACTACTTATTTTTCGTGCATTGTGGGCAATTGGGAGGGTCTCCTGTGGTTTAAAAAAATACTTGTAACCTCAAATGCTCATAGCTGCTGCTAAACTTGCATAAACTAGGTGTGTAAAAGCTGTAAAATTGACGTTTTTCACTGTCAGTTATCAGCTGTCAGTTTCCAGCATTCAAAAGTGTTTTTCAACTGCCCTGTGTACATGAGGCCTTAGTTAATAATGTTAAAAGTGAATGAATATTTCTAAAATGATGCATTTAACTGTATAAATAAAAAAATGGATAAATCAAAAAAGGACACTTTTTAATATTGCATATTTCCTTTTTTTAAACCAGGGCTTATAAAACAATTGAAGAAGATGATATGAAGTTTCCTCTTGTTTATGGAGAAGGCAAAAAGGTTTGGAGACTTAAATGTTAGCAATCTCTTCCTTTTTTATTTTTCACTTTTAATGAAAATTGTAGGAAACCTCTTCTTCCTGTTAGTCATGCTCAGAATTCACAGACCTCTGCTATTTTGTTGGTTAGGGTGCACTTGTCTGTGCTTTTGCCTCATTAGCCTACTTTATATACACTTAAAAAGTCTACATCTTCTGTTCACCCTAAGCAGCTAAAGTGGATCTTACAGCAGAAGCTCTGGAGGGATTTGGTATCCACCTCTGCATGACTACCAGGATGAACTGGCATTTAGATTTTCAGTGAAGAGTGTAGTAAAATATGTACCTATTCATGTTGCCCTGGTTTCTGTGTATAATGAGTAAAACCTTCCTAATATTGTAAGACGCTTGGTCTCTCATTTAATCTAAAGCTGGACAAAGATTGGTAGAATTTTGAACCAAAATTCTTATGAAAAGGTTCTAAGAAAGTTCATTCGTTTTTCTAATCATTAGTAGGTCAAATTGACTTTTGTTTTCGACTGCATTGATTACAAATTTTGAAGGAGCAGAGTGGAAATTTTTTCTCGAACTAACGAGAATGTGGTCTGCATTGGGTAAAGTCCATTAATTCCAAAATCAGATGTTAAAAGCAAACAAAATCTTTTTGTGTAGAAAATCCCACAATAGATGAGATAATATAGCGCTTGCTAATGTATGCAGGAGACCTCTGAAGACGTCACTACGCTCTGACGAAACGCGCGTCAGGTGGAACGCACGCCGTCATACCCGGAAGTCAGCCTGGAACGCAAGCCGCTCTCCACGCTACAAACATCCATTACAGGGTCTTGCACAGCGTTTTTGTATCTTTTAACCGGCTTTGTCAGCACTTTTATCTAATAAACGTTTTAATGGTACTGCACTATCCGGAGCCTGTCCTCTTTTTGTTCCCTGAATTTACATCGGGAGAAACCGTGAGGAACCCGCTTACCCTACCTGGGGGTTTTTGGTCGAGAGGAATAGGAGCCCAGCAGCTGCCATTATTCTGACCTGGAGGGTCACCTAAGCGTTATTGGTCTCTTTGCCGTATGGTAACTGAGACCCATCATATCTGGTGAGTTTACACCTTACCTCTATTATCTGCATGATTGGATATCCTGGCTCATTGGAGGATACGGCACCAAGCACCAGCACTTTTCCTATATATTTTTGCACTTTTATGGAATATCAACCACTGAGTCACCTATGAACTATTTTTAATGTCACTCAGCACTTTATTATCACTGTGAATTGTTGGACTTGACCTCGGCACATTAATTATATGTACTTTATTATCCTTTAAGATATTTATGTTTTAGGGGCACAGCTCATTTTAAAGTTTTAGAGATTTTTTAGTCTGAATATATTGTATGTTCCCGTCCTTTAGTCTCCTGCATACATTAGCAAGCGCTATATTATCTCATCTATTGTGGGATTTTCTACACGTTCACTTCGCACTTTATAGCAGCTGCTCATCCATTACATATATTCATTATATGTAATAGCCCCTTTACCCACTTGACTAGGCACTCCTAGGCGCGAGGAATATATTCCACTGAATATATATATTTGAAACAAAATCTTTTGAACCACAAACAAATGGTCTGATAATTTTAATACTAATTTTCAAAATAATTTTAATTCCAAATTCTATTCATCCATTTTATCCATCTATCCATAGATCACTTTTTTTTTTTTTTTTATTAGCCAGCGGGCTGATGGAAGAAAAAGAACAGATTCCTCCATTCACACAAGCTAGGTAGATAGAGGAATCCACTCCGCTCTGGTATTCTGACAACTGGGACTACTCCGCTGTTAGAATACACTGATCAATGACTGCATCTGATCTGATCTGATCGAGACATTTTTTTAACAACTCTGTTCAACAGAAGCCAATTGTAAGACTGACTTCTGTCGAGTGAGAATGGCCACATATGGATCAAAATACAGCCTGTCCCTGCTGAACCAGCCAAATTTCCATCCATCCATTTGGCCAGCTTAAGTGATCACTGTCAAGGAGTGAACCAACTTGTTCATTATTAGTAGTGATCTTATTCTGTGGAATAGCACAAAGGTTAGCAATTAGTCATATTCAGTGAACCGAAAAACCACCCTAAAACACAAAAAAGTATAACATAGAAAGCAAAATAGTATTAAAAACAATTTTTTCATATATTCAAGGATCTGCAGGCAAACATTGGCGTGATTCAGATGATTTATAACACTAGCAGAACTTAAGAACTTAACTTAAGAAAAGAGTGAACGCTTTTCCAAAAATACATAGAACACATAAAACAACATGGCACTTCATGTTTTAAGAATAGCAAAGCAGAAGTAAGCTTGATACTGCACTAGTCTCTAAAATTTTCTATTTCATCATCCCAGACTAATTTATTATTTGCATTGTTTCTAGTACTATAAAAATCTATTGTTTTGTCCCCTCAAGAATCAAGCATCACAGTTTAAATTTATTGTAAAACCTACCATTAAATCAAAAACGATTAACTTTGAGAACAACACATTTTCTGTCTGGTTTGTATTTGTTGCTTCTTTTAAAAGAATTGAATACCCTAAAGTGGTTCTAAAGGCTGAATCAGGTTTTTTACATTCATGCATTCTATGCATAAAGGTAAAAAACCTTCAGTGTGCAGCTTCCCCCTCAGCCCCCCCTGAAATATACCTAAGACCGATCTCCATCCAGCGTTGTGCACGAGAGCAGCGTCTCTCCCAGGTCTCTTCCTCCTTATTGGTCGAGATGAAACAGCAGGAGCCATTGGCTCATGCTGCTATTAATCACAGCCAGTGAGGAGGGAGCGGGGGGGGGGGGGCAGCAGGGCTGAGCCTCGCTCTCTGTTTCTTATGGACACACAGAGTGCAGCTTGGGAGTGAGCAGGCACGAGGGTCCCCATAGCAAGCTATTTGCTATGGAGGCATTCGGCAAGGGAGAGGGGCCAGGATCGTCTGAGCTGAGAAGAGGAGGATTGGGGCGGCTCTGTGCAAAACCATTGCACAGAGCAGGTAAGTAGAACATGTTTTTTTTTTTTTTTTAAATACTTAACAAACACTTTTAAGTAAATTGCAGGCGAAAATTCCCTATGCATTTCAGGCCTTTCTTTTTTGAAAGCAGACCTATATTTACCAGAAATTCATAGGAAAAGAAAAAAAGCTGGCTGAGTCTAGGTCCACTTTAAGTTTCAGATTTTTTTTTCCCAGGGATATGTCTATTTCTTTGTCTATTTTGCCTAAACATCTTATACTTTTATTTCTTTACACAGATCGGAATTGATTTCGATAGTAGATTTTTTTTATTTTCTAGTCTTTAATTAGGAAAAATTATAGAAAAAAATGAAGAAAACATTTTTTTTTTCCTGTACGTTTGTAACATTGTAACATTTTCCATAATTTTTGCAGCCCCAAAATATTTACAACAAAATATAAATAAGGAAGCCTCAGTGTCGGTTCACACTATGGCGATCCGACTTCAGGGGCGACTAGTGAAGTCGCTGTGCACCGCGACTTCGGCGCGACTTGCACGGACTTCACATAATGGAAGTCAATGCAAGTCGCTCCGACTTCTGTCAAAAGTAGTACAGGAACTACTTTCTAAGTCGGAGCGTCTTGAGTCGCTCCTATTAGAACGGTTCCCATAGCACTGAATGGACCGCGACTTGTCAGGCTGACAAGTCGCCTGACAAGTCGCGGTAGTGTGAACCGGGACTTATGACCAAGCGGATATCAAATAATTGTGATACCTAGAGAAAGTTTACCTTTAGTTTTGGAGATATTTTTTTCTCACTTAGGCTCCATGTACACGGGACGTTATAAATGGCTGTTTAGGAGCAGTTGGGCGTTTTTTTTAGAAGCCCCTGAACCCATCTACATTTTATCTTATCTGTCCATGTACACAGGGTCGTTTACAGTCATTTGCAGGCAGTTGAGTTCAGGGACGTTTTTTGGAACGCAATTATTTGCGTTCGAACGTGTGTTTCCCGGCGTTTCAAATGCAGAAACGCGGCTGAACATGACCAAACGTGACCGAACGTGATGAACATACGTTCAGCCACGTTATACGTTTTTTCTGCCTCTATTCAAAATCAATGGTTCCCTATGGGAGCCTATTGATTTGAATGGAAGTCGCACAGCAAGTAGGATCAGGATGATCCGACTTGCGGCGCGACTTGCGCTGTGAGAATCTTAAGTGGGAACTCCACGCCAAAAATGGGAAAAAAACGGCATGGGGTCCCCCCCAGGTTCCAAACCAGGCCCTTCGGGTCCGGCATGGAATTTGAGGGTAGCCCCATGCCAAAAAAACTGCGTGGGGTCCCCCCCAAAATCCATACCAGACCCTTATCCGAGCATGCAGCCCAGTAGGGCAGGAAGGGGGAGGGGACGAGCGAGCGGCCCCACCCCCCCTGGACCATACCAGGCCACATGCCCTCAACATGGGGGGGTGTTGGTGCTTTGGGGCAGGGGGAGCTCTGCACCCCCCACCTCAAAGCACTTTGCCCCCATGTTGATGAGGACAAGGGCCTCTTCCCCACAACCCTGGCCGGTGGTTGTGGGGGTCTGCGGGCAGGGGGCTCATCGGAATCTGGAAGCCCCCTTTAACAAGGGGGCCCCCCAGATCCCGGACCCCCTCCCTATGTGAATGGGTATGGGGTACACTGTACCCCTACCCATTCACCCCATAAAAGGCAGTGTGTGTAAATAACGACAGGAGACGTTTTGGAAAGTTTATTAAAAATCTTCATCTGGTCTTCTCCGCTCCGGTCTTCTCCTCTCTTCTGGTCTTCTGCTCTTTTGCTGTCCGCTCTTCTGCTGTCCAATCTTCTGCTCTTTTGCCTCCTCTGGTCTTCTTCTTCCTCCGGTCCTCCTCCGACGATGTCTCCGGTGATTATGCCGGTCTCCGGTCTCTGCAGCTTGTTATATAGCCATTGTGGGCGTGGCCTCCCGGTGACGTCAGCGGGAGGCCCCGCCCCATTATGTCACAGATGACGTCATCTGTGACATAAGGGGGTGGGGTCTCCTGCTGACGTCACCGGGAGGCCACGCCCACAATGGCTATATAACAAGCTGCAGAGACCGGAGACCGGCATAATCACCGGAGACATCGTCGGAGGAGGACCGGAGGAAGAAGAAGAAGACCAGAGGAGGTAAAAGAGCAGAAGATTGGACAGCAAAAGAGCAGAAGACCAGAAGAGAGGAGAAGACCAGAAGAGAGGAGAAGACCGGAGCGGAGAAGACCAGATGAAGATTTTTAATAAACTTTCCAAAACGTCTCCTGTCGTTATTTACACACACTGCCTTTTATGGGGTGAATGGGTAGGGGTACAGTGTACCCCATACCCATTCACATAGGGAGGGGGTCCGGGATCTGAGGGGCCCCCTTGTTAAAGGGGGCTTCCAGATTCCGATGAGCCCCCTGCCCGCAGACCCCCACAACCACCGGCCAGGGTTGTGGAGAAGAGGCCCTTGTCCTCATCAACATGTGGGAAAGGTGCTTTGAGGTGAGGGGTGCAGAGCTCCCCCTGCCCCAAAGCACCAACACCCCCCATGTTGAGGGCATGTGGCCTGGTATGGTCCAGGGGGGGTGGGGCCGCTTGCTCGTCCCCTCCCCCTTCCTGCCCTACCGGGCTGCATGCTCGGATAAGGGTCTGGTATGGATTTTGGGGGGGACCCCACGCAGTTTTTTTGGCGTGGGGCTACCCTCAAATTCCATGCCGGACCTAAGGGCCTGGTTTGGAACCTGGGGGGGACCCCCACGCCGTTTTTTTCCCATTTTTGGCGTGGAGTTCCCCCTTAAGATTCTCACAGCGCAAGTCGCGCCGCAAGTCTGATCATCCTGATCCGACTTGCGGTGCGACTTCCATTCAAATCAATAGGCTCCCATAGAGAACCATTGATTTTGAATGGAGGCAGAAAAAAACGCTGCTAAAAGCAACGTGGCCAAACGTGCAATAACGCCAATGGAAAAAGCTACTGAAAGCACATTTGACAGCTGCTTTTTCCCGGCGTCAGAACTGGCTCTGCAGCACGTTTTTTCTAACGTCCCGTGTACATGGAGCCTTAAGTGTTACATTGCATTGCAGGCAGGAAATAATACAGTGCCTTGCGAAAGTATTCGGCCCCCCTTGAACTTTCCAACCTTTTGCCACATTTCAGGCTTCAAACATAAAAATATAAAACTGTAATTTTTTGTGAAGAATCAACAACAAGTGGAACACAATCATGAAGTGGAACAAAATTTATTGGATATTTCAAACTTGTTAACAAATAAAAAACTGAAAAATTGGGCGTGCAAAATTATTCAGCCCCTTTACTTTCAGTGCAGCAAACTCTCTCCAGAAGTTCAGTGTGGATCTCTGAATGATCCAATGTTGACCTAAATGACTAACGATGATAAATAAAATCCACCTGTGTCAAGTCTCCGTATAAATGCACCTGCACTGTGATAGTCTCAAAGGTCCGTTTAAAGCGCAAAGAGCATCATGAAGAACAAGGAACACACCAGGCAGGTCCGAGATACTGTTGTGGAGAAGTTTAAAGCCGGACTTGGATACAAAAAGATTTCCCAAGCTTTAAACATCCCAAGGAGCACTGTGCAAGCGATAATATTGAAATGGAAGGAGTATAAGACCACTGCAAATCTACAAAGACCTGGCCGTCCCTCTAAACTTTTAGCTCATACAAGGAGAAGACTGATCAGAGATGCAGCCAAGAGGTCCATGATCACTCTGGATGAACTGCAGAGATCTACAGCTGAGGTGGGAGACTCTGTCCATAGGACAACAATCATACGGCACAAATCTGGCCTTTATGGAAGAGTGGCAAGAAGAAAGCCATTTCTTAAAGATATCCATAAAAAGTGCAGTTTAAAGGTTGCCACAAGCCACCTGGGAGACACACCAAACATGTGGAAGAAGGTGCTCTGGTCAGATGAAACCAATATCGAACTTTTTGGCAACAATGCAAAACGTTAGGTTTGGCGTAAAAGCAACACAGCTCATCACCCTAAACACACCATCCCCACTGTCAAACATGGTGGTGGCAGCATCATGGTTTGGGCCTGCTTTTCTTCAGCAGGGACAGGGAAGATGGTTAAAATTGATGGGAAGATGGATGGAGCCAAATACAGGACCATTCTGGAAGAAAACTTGATGGAGTCTGCAATAGACCTGAGACTGGGACAGAGATTTGTCTTCCAACAAGACAATGATCCAAAACATAAAGCAAAATCTACAATGGAATGGTGCACAAATAAACATATCCAGATGTTAGAATGGCCAAGTCAAAGTCCAGACCTGAATCCAATCGAGAATCTGTGGAAAGAACTGAAAACTTCTGTTCACAAACGCTCTCCATCCAACCTCACTGAGCTCGAGCTGTTTTGCAAGGAGGAATGGGCAAAAATTTCAGTCTCTCGATGTGCAAAACTGATAGAGACCAATTTTTCCATTTTTTATTTGTTAAAAAAGTTTGAAATATCCAATAAATTTCGTTCCACTTCATGATTGTGTCCCACTTGTTGTTGATTCTTCACAAAAAATTACAGTTTTATATCTTTATGTTTGAAGCCTGAAATGTGGCAAAAGGTCGCAAAGTTCAAGGGGGCCGAATACTTTCACAAGGCACTGTAACTGCGTAAATCAGTTGGGTATCATATAAGGTAAGATTTTATCCAGGTGATTGTATAACATAGTTGCAGTTTGGAATTGCCCAAATTCTAAACAACAATGTGAACACTTTTTTGGGTGTCTGCATGTGTTGGGACTCAAGGATTAATGGTCTATGTGTATCTTTGCAGCAAAAGATCACTTGATATTGATCTGCATGTTTGTGTTCTTAGTCACCAAGAGATCATTATTGCAACCCTATAATACTGCAGAGAGGACAATGTATGACTGGTCCAGCTCTGCCCTGTCTAAGCATGGCTGCAGGATCTCCTTCGCTTTAAAGAGGAAGTAAACCCTCCTCTGACACTTGTACCTATGATAAGGCTTACCTATAGGTACTGTAAATATCTCCTAAACATGTACCGTTTAGGAGATATTTACCTTACATGCAGCCAGTGACGTCACTGGCGCATGCGCTCTGAAGGAACGGCCGCTCGTGCCGTTCCTTCAGAGCCCCGTGCCGTGACCGTCGGCTCCCGCGCGCGGGAGTGACGTCACCGCGGCTCCGGCCAATCAGATGGCCGGATGCCGTGATCCCGGAATACGGGCGACTGGACATGTCGCCCGTCAAAGAGATAAGCGAGCGGGACGGCGGGGGCTCGTTCTAAGGTAAGTATTTGATAATGAGCTAGTATGCGATGCATACTAGCTCATTATGTCTCTCTCTTTCAGGATGGAAAGGAAAAAAAAAATGTTTTTTTCGGTTTACAACCTCTTTAAGGCCTTATGCACACTGAACATTATCAAAACATTACCAAAACTTCAGCTTTTTTGCAATAGCAATTCTGAGCCTTTTTCAGCTGTAGCATGTTTTAGTCATTTTTTAGCAAAACTATATTTCTCTAGCGCTCATTGACAGACGTAGTCCTCGGTGATACACCACCTTCGGGTTATGTTGCCTCCACAGGAGCAGGACTAGACAGGAAATTAAAAAGCTCTGGCCACACCCTAGGGGCAGTCCCAGAGGGTATATCCTCTCTCTCACTGCCTCAGCAAATCAGTTATTTTCTGTCTAGTTAGGAGTAAGGACCTAGATACCTTGCTGGGATCTTAGGTCCTGGCAAGAATTTTTTTTCTTAAAGGATTTTTTTAGACAGCTTTTTTTCTCCAGTGTTCCTGTGAGATCTTCAAGCAACAAGGGGTTGAGCAGAAGCTAGCCTTGAGCACCATCAAGGGTCAAGTTTCAGCATTAGCAATCTTCTTTCAGAAACCTTTAGCTACCAAATCCTTGGTGCGGAATTTCATCCAGGGGGTGCGGCACCTGGCTCCTCCAGTCCGCGCGCCCTTACCGCCCTGGGATCTTAATTTGGTTTTGTCGGTTCTACAGAAACCTCCCTTTGAAAACATCAGGGAGATTCCCTTGCTTACTTTATCCCAGAAGGTGGTCTTCTTGGTGGCTATTACTTCTGCTCGCAGGGTGTCAGAACTGGCTGCATTATCATGCCAGTCCCCATACCTAGTGATTCATAGGGATAAGGTAGTACTTCATCCTAAGCCATCTTTTCTTCCTAAGGTGGTTTCAGATTTTCATCTGAATGAAGATATTGTACTACCTTCCTTGTGTCCTCAGCCCAAGCATCATCGGGAACATGCGTTGCATTCCTTAGATGTGGTTCGGGCAATCAGGGTATACCTGAAAGCTACGGAATCATTCCGTAAGACGGATTCACTTTTTTGTGATCACGGATGGCCCCAGAAAGGGTTTGCCTGCATCTGCCGCGACCATTGCCAAATGGATTAGACTAACGGTGGTACAGGCTTATTCTATTAAGGGTCAGAGTCCTCCGTTCCCTGTTAGGGCGCACTCCACTCGAGCGCTCGGTACTTCCTGGGCCTTTCGCCATCAGGCGTCAGTGGTCCAGGTATGTAAGGCGGCCACTTGGTCGTCGGTACATACCTTTACAAAATTCTATAAAATTGATGTGACGGCATTGGCGGATGCCTCATTTGGCCGCAAGGTTTTGCAGGCCGCAATTTGAGGAGACCGGTGGTCTACCTCGAGGGTTTTTTTCTGTTTAAAAAAAAAAAAAAAAGAAAAAGTTTTTCTCTCTTTTGTTGAGTCTCATCATTAAGGATGAGCATTGTAAACTTCTAGTTGGCACCGGTTGGGCCTTCTAGATTGGGATTTGATTTCATTTTCCCACCCCTCAGTTGTGATACTGCTCTGGGACGTCCCGAAGGTGGTGTATCACCGAGGACTACGTCTGTCAATGAGCGCTAGAGAAAAATGGATTTTTGTAAAATCTTACCGTAAAATCCTTTTCTCTTAGCTCATTGACAGACGTAGTCCCCGCCCCTCTGTTTTTTTGAGTTGGGTTGGGTTAAAATCTCTAAAGACTGCTTTTTCACATAACTGATTTGCTGAGGCAGTGAGAGAGAGGATATACCCTCTGGGACTGCCCCTAGGGTGTGGCCAGAGCTTTTTAATTTCCTGTCTAGTCCTGCTCCTGTGGAGGCAACATAACCCGAAGGTGGTGTATCACCGAGGACTACGTCTGTCAATGAGCTAAGAGAAAAGGATTTTACGGTAAGATTTTACAAAAATCCATTTTTCCACAAGAGCTTATGGCTCATAAGCCTTGAGAAACGCTGGATAGCCACGTTTTTTGGCATTTTTAAGCATTTATCACAGATAGAGCGGTTTTACAGCTGAAAAACCCCTCTTAAAACCCACTAGTTCTGGGTTTTTTTTTCCAGCCAGAAAACGCCCCTGCCAAAAACTGCTGATAACAGCCTACTGTATGTGTGCATGGACACATAGGATAACATGCTGGGGAGTTTATTGGCTGCAGAAAAAAACGTTTGTCACCAAAAACAGCAGCTGTAAAAACATCCAGTGTGCATGAGACCTAAAGTGTATGTCAGAGGAAAAAAAAAAACATATTTAGTTTATCTTGGCAATACGTGCACATTTCCAATGTGTTATCCCTTTAACCACTTCCCGCCTGCCCTATAGGCGATTGACAGCAGGAAAGTGGTTGCATTATCCTTACTGGACGTCATATGACGGCGGCAGGGGCACGCAGAGCGGCGATCACTCTGACATACCGCATCTCCGATCTCGGTAAAGAGCCTACTGACATAGGCTCTTTACCATGTGACCAGCTGTGTCCAATCACAGCTGGTCACATAGTAAATAGGAAGTGTTGTTGATCGGCTTTCCTTAATTCGTGCCTGACCGGCACGAGTAGAGGAGAGCCGATCTGCGGCTCTCCTGACAGGGGGGGGTCTGCACTGGTAATAAGATCATTGATTACCAGTGCAGACCCTCGGGGGGGGGGGTGCCACTAGAGCCACCAGGGATGCCCACCCATGACCCCAGGGATGCCCACCATGGCCACCAGGGATGGCCATCTGTGCTCAGGGAGCCCGGCAGTGAACTCCCCATCAGTGCTGCCCACCACTGCCCTCCCCATCAGTGCTGCCCACCAGTGCCCATCATTGCCATCTATCAGTGCCGCCCACCATTGCCCATTATTGCCCACCAGTGCCATCTATCAGTGCCAACTATCTGTGCCCATCAGTGCCACCTATCATTTCCCATCAATGCCGCCTATCAGTGCCCAGCAGTGCCGCCTATCAGTGCCCATCAATGCTGCATATCAGTGCTACCTATCAGTGCTGCATATTAGTGCCACCCCATCAGTGCCTCCTCATCAGTGCCTGTCAGTGCAGCCTCATCAGTGCTCATCAGTGCAGGAAAAAACCTATCTATTTACAAAATTGTATAACATAAACAAAAAAACTTTTTTTTTTTTTTTTCAAACTTTTTGGTCTTTTTTTTATTTGTTTTGCAAAAAAGAAAAAACCTTGCAGTGATCAAATACCACCAAAATAAAGCTCTATTTGTGGGGAAAAAATGACATAAATTTGGTTTAGGTACAGTGTTGCATGACCACGCAATTATCATTCAAAATGCAACAGCGCTAAAAGTTGAACATTGGCCTGTGCAGGAAGGGGGTGAAAGTGCCCTGTATTGAAGTGGTTAAAGGCTCTGAAAATACAGAAAAACTCCCGGTAATCTGCTAGAAATGCACTGAACGGTATCAACCCTGCCTAGATGTCTTTTTTTAACTACTAAATCCCTCCCTATGTTATAATTGCCACAACTTCGAGACTAATTGTAATGTAGTAAAAAAAAATTGGGAATACTAATTACACATGAGCGTGAAAGGTATTTTTTGCACGTATTAAACCAATCTAATAAGACACTTTCAATGGTGGATTTAGCAGGATAACCAGCAAATAAGAGAAGTTCATTGCTAGGGTTTACATACACTTTAAACACAACACAGAAGCATTGTTTTTTGCTACAGTATATTCGCATTGAACACTCTGTAGCAGGATTGCAAGCCCAGGAGCTAAATAATTCTACTGGTCTTAGTTCTGGATGGTTCCTGCAATAACGCCCTGTGACGGTACTCACTGGGAGTGAAAGACAGATACTTAATGGTTTGGATAACTTCAAGCGGGAGAGTAATATTTATCAACAATATCTCTAAAGGAAATATGAAGATTTAATCCCACTTTACACTGTGAGACCTATAGCCTGTTGCCATGAAGTCTGTGACTCCTAAATAATCAAGGCTCTCTCTAATGTCTGTCTATTGAGGTGGGATGTGGAATGTGTTAAGTCTGTCTGTTCCATTGTTATATGTTAATGACCTCACATTGTTTCTGTCCAGATGGTTAGATAATTAGTTCAGGTTAATTATATTTCTGCATACAATTTCATCTGCATATGATAATGTAATCAGGCCACCCCCTGACCTGTGTGTGGTAATCTGATCAGGAGGGGGAGGTCCATGCTGTATATAAATTCTGTGTAACTGTTCAATAAATGGAGATTCCAGTACAATCTAAGTTTTTGGCTAGCTTTGTATGAAGGCGGCTGGGAAAATCTGGTATCTATGTTCACGACTGGGAGGAACCTGTGTACTGACGGAAGTCCACAAGTACAGTGTGGGTCGCGGTTCCGTTACATGCTCTATAGCAACTGAGAATAGGCACCATTTTAAAGTATCCTAGGAAAAAATAGATGTAATTTTAACCAGTTCCGGACCGCCCACCGCACATATACTGCAGCAGGGAGGCCTGGCTGCGCAAAATCACGTACATGTACATGATTTTGTGCAGGTAATGTAGGGGGCATGTGCGCGCCGCCGGAGTACCACTTCCACTATGACTGGACACAGCAGGAGCCATCGCAGCTGCTGGCAGACCGCTGTTCTGTCAGGGAGTAAAAGAGAGATCTTTTGTTTCAGCTAAACTGAAACACAGATCTCTCTTTTCTTCTGTGCATCCAGTCCCCCCATAGTTAGAAAGCACTCTCTAGGAGCACACTTAACCCCTTTATTGCCCCTGGTGGTAACCCCTTGATCCTTCCCTGTCAGTGTCATTTATACAGTAACAGTGCATTTTTTTTTAGCATTGATCACTGTATTGGTGTCACTGGTCCCCAAAATGTGTCACTTGGTGTCAGATTTGTCCGCTGCAATGTCGCACTTCCACTAAAAACTGCTGATTGCCACCATTACTAGTAAAAACAATAAAAAAAAAGAAAAAGTCCATAAATGTATCCCATAGTTTGTAGACGCTATAACTTTTTCATAAACCAATCAATATACACTTATTAGGATTTTGTTTTACCAAAAATATGTAGCAGAATACATATTGGCCTAAAATGATGAAAAAATTTGATTTTTTTTTACATTTTTTTTATTTTTACATTTTTTTATTAGGTATATTTTGTAGCAGAAAGTAAAAAATCTTTCCTGACAGACTCCATGGCAGCTTACGTGTGGGTTAGTCCCGCCTCCTCCTACCTCATAGGACCCTACTCCCATAAATTTTTACTCCGTGCCAGAGGCCGTGTTCCTTTTTTGTCCTCCTCCTGAAAGGATTATAGTCAAATCTTACCTCATGAAGATTCCCGATTCAGGCCTGGCGGTCTGCACGTTGGATCGAGTGGTGTCCCCTTCATGTCCAGCACGCCCTAGCTATTAGCGGGGTAGGACACGGGCGTGGAGTCAGTTGCCGGAAGAGCTTACAAACCTGGCCAATGGCAGGCAAAGCGACATTTGGCCAATCGTCCCAGCTATTAGCGGGAGGCCCATTAATACGCCCCATCATGTGTGCAGCCGTGGTGTCCGTATGGTCCAGGGCCTGGTCGTGGAAGTGTTGATGTATCCTGCTTTACATTCTATGGCAGCAGTTTGTTTTTGTATATTCTCCTGTTGTTTGTTACTTATCTCTCCCTGGGTTCTAGTTTGGCTGTGGGATGCATGGCGTTCCATTCCACGTCCTTCCCCTCCACTCCACTGCTTCCTGGTGTCTTCCGGGCTCGATCTGAATCGAGGCTTGGTTCACACAGGTGGGGGGGCGGTGCCTTCCAGGCTCGATCTGAATCGAGGCTTGGTTTGCACAGGTGGGGGGGATGGGGGCGGTGACATCATTCCAGTAGCAAATTCAAATAGCTGTTAGTTTCAGCTATCTGTGGGTTTGTTCAGCAATGTTTCCAGCGGCTTCCCCGTGCTCTGCAGGAATCTTTAAAGGTGAGAGATGGCTGTGATTATGCTGAATAGGCTTCCTGCCTGCTTTCTGCATGTCACTCATTCATAATCTCTTGCAGTTTCCTAAAGTGATATGGATGTCTCACCGCCCCCTGGTGGACAGCCCTTACATTACAGGTAAGATTGGTTTTATTCCTCTCCCTGTAATGTTTGGGGGGGTTTTTTTCTGCTGTTCTGTTGAGTCTTTATTTTCTTTCCTAAAGCCCTTCTAGGTCTGAAAGACGTCACTCAGCCCGTGAAGATAAAGATCCTCCCAGGTCGCAAACGCGGCATTCATCATCAATCATCATCGGTCGTCCTCTAGGCGACATGGTGAAGAGTCTGGAGCTACTTCAGGACACCACCACTCTGACAAAAGATCCTGATGGAAAGTCGCTCTGTGAGCCCTGTTTTGCACATGCTGCAAACAAAAGGGAAGACAGCAACCAGCAGATGGAGTCGCTGGTCAGGCGAATAGTTATGGAGTCCTTAAAAACCTCGGATCCTGCTCGTGCTGGAACTTCCTCCCCCAGGATGGCGAGTACTCCGGCTGGTTAAAATATTCATATCCCTGGGCCTTCCCAGCACAGTCACTCCTCATCTGACTACTCTGAGGGTGAGCTTGAAGCAGACGACCCTGGTGCGGGTTTTGACTTTGCCATGGTTCCCTCCTTGGTCAAAGCTGTGAAGGAAGCCCTGAAGTGGGATGAGCCGGTAGAGTCACCCTCTAAACAGAAGAGGTATTTTAAGCACCTCTAGAAGGAACGCCCTTTCTTTCCCCTGTTAGGGGAGGTCGGCGAAATTCTTACAGACGAATGGGGCTGCACAGAGAGAAAAAACTCTCTACTCTCCAAAGTGAACAAAATGTACCCGTTTAAAACGGAAGAGGTTAAACACCTGGAATCTGCACCTCTGGTGGATGCAGCACTGATGAGTCTGGTGCGTCATGTCACCCTTCCGCTTGAAGACACAGTGACCTTTAAGGATGGCCTTGAGAGACGCATTGATTCAGACCTCAAGCGCATCTATGTGTCAGCAGGAATGGCATGCAAGCCAGCATTGGCTCTCGCAGCCCTGTCTAAAGCAATGGAGGTGTGGACAGACAGTGTGGACACAACACTCAGAAGCGTGTCGGAAGAAGTCGCAAGAAATTCGCCAATACATGAGCTGAGGCTGGCGGCTGTTTTTTTGGGGGAGGCCTCCCTAGACATGGTCCGCCTTGCGGCACGGGTAATGCTTTCATCGGTTACTGCAAAACGGGCTCTTTGGTTACGTCCTTGGTTGGCCGATCCTGCGTCAAAACAGGCCTGGTGCCGAATTCCATTTGAGGGGTCCTTCCTATTCAGCAAAAAGTTAGAAAGCGCCGTTTCCCATGCCACAGGTGGTAAGTCGCGGTTCCTTTCCCAGGATAGGCGCTTGCTGGACCAGAAGAGGTCTCAGCCCAGGCAAGGGGCTGATTGATCAAGGGATGCTCGCCTATATAAGCCTGGCCGTCAATTCCGAAAGAACTGGAGAAGACCGCAGCCTTCAGGACAGAAAGCACCCAGAGGAGGGTCTTCTGGTGGTCGGGAGGCCACGAAGTCTTTTTGACGTTGTGCCTGCCCAGGCGGAGCAAGTCGGGGCTCGGCTACTATGCTTCCAACACGTCTGGGCAACCTCGATAAACGACTTCTGGGTCGTCAAGACAGTATCAACAGGCCATTCCTGGAAATTCTGCAGTCCGTCCAGACTGAGGTTCATTCCAACCTCATTGCCACAGTCAGAAGAGAAAAGACAAGGCCTTCTGTCTTACGTAGATCTGTTGGTGGCTCAAGGCGCAGTGGTTCCAGTTCCAACCAACGAGAAGTTCCAGGGTCTATACTCCCCTCTCTTCTTGGTTCAGAAAAAGAGCGGTGCTTGGAGACCGGTCATAGACCTCACGCACCTGAACTCTTTTATCAAGAAGGAAAAATTCAAGATGGAGACGCTATTCACCATCCGTCAAGCAATACAACCGGCAGACTGGCTTGTGTCAATCGACCTCAAGGATGCCTATTTCCATGTGCCAGTGGCAGCAGATTACCAGAAGTTCCTACGATTCGCAGTAGATCAGAATCATCTACAGTTTGTCTGTCTCCCGTTTGGGCTTACTACATCGCCGCGGGTATTCTTAAAGGTCTTACTAGCAGTGGTGGCTTTGATCAGGACCAAAGGCGTCCGTCTACACCATTATCTGGACGACCTGCTCCTGCTGTCACAAGACCGAGAACAACTTCTGGTACACAGGTCTCAGGTAATAGCCACTCTTCGCGAGTTTGGCTGGTTACTGAACATGGAGAAGAGCCATCTGGAGCCTACCCAGTCGTTAATATTTCTGGGAGCTCAGTTCGACACAAGTCGAGGCACAATTTCTTTGCCCCTCGAGAAGATCCCGGTAGTCAGGGACAGGGTACGCCTAGCTATGACGGCCACTCACCTTCGAGCATCTCAGTGTCTAAGATTGGTTGGGACCATGGTAGCCACGACTCCAATGGTGAAGTGGGCACAGTGGAATATGCGGCCTTTCCAAGTGGGGTTTCTCCATCAGTGGCGTCCAGGAGATCAAAATCACCTCATTCGCATAACATCATCAATGCGGGAGAGCCTTCCATGGTGGCTGCAGAGCAAAAATCTCCTCAATTGCCATTCCATCATGCCCATCTCTTGGATCACAGTTACCACGGATGCCAGCAACACCGGATGGGGTGCCCTCTGTCAGACAGAGATAGCCCAGGGCAGCTGGGATTTCCAAGCTCACAGGGTAGTGTCAAATACTCTAGAATTGCGAGCCGCGTTCTGCGCTCTGAAAGCATTCCGTCACCTAATAGAAGGGACTTCTGTGATCCTGAGGATGGACAATACGACCGCGGTCTCCTATGTGAAGCGACAAGGAGGCACTCCCTGTTGAAGGAGGTAGATCCAATTTTATATTGGGCCCAGAAACACCTGGTCAACCTCACTGCAGTGTTTCTTCCAGGGGTACAGAATGTTCAAGCGGACTTCCTCTCAAGAGTCCGCTTGGACAACAACGAATGGAGCCTTCACAACGATGTCTTCCAGTGGCTCACTTCTCTGGAATTTCACCCAGAAGTGGATCTATTTGCATCTCCATGCAATCACAAGCTTCCGAAGTATTATGTGAGGTTCAGTTGTCCCCAAGCCTTTGGGACGGATGCTCTGACAGACCATTGGAGATTCCACAGGGCATATGCCTTTCCCCCAGTTCCTGTCATTCTCCGGTTCCTGGCGAGACTCAGGATGGAAGATGTGGAAGTGCTAACAATAGCCCCATACTGGCCGAACAGGCCATGGTTTCCACTGCTGATGCTCCTCAGTTTTCGGGATCCAGTTCCTCTACCCATCAGGCCGGACCTTCTGTCCCAGGGAGCAACTCTGCACCCATGCGCGGCTCATCTGCACCTGAAGGCATGGTTTTTGAGAGGGAAAGGCTGGAGGCGTTAGGTTGCCCGAGTGGGGCAATTTCTACTCTCTTAAGTGCCAGAAGAGCGGGCACTAACAAGGTCTACGGAAGGATCTGGTCCAAGTTCATGGATTTTGTTACCAAGAAAGGGGGGTCATGCAATGACCTGAATATCCAGCATATTCTTGGTTTCCTGCAGTCGGGACTGGACCTACCATTATCCGTTAGCTCACTACGTGTGCAAGTTTCTGCTATTTCGGCCTTCACAGGAACTTCTTGGGCGTCTCATCCCCTTGTCCGTCAATTCTTTCGGGGAGCTTCCAGACTCAGGCCACAGAGGAAGCCAAGGTTCCTTAAATGGGATCTTCCACTCGTCTTGAACTTCCTTTCTGACGTCATAAGAAGTCACATAGAGCAACTCTCCATTAAAGATCTGTCTCTGATATTGGCCTTCTTGGTTGCCGTCACCTCGGCTAAAAGAGTCTCCGAGATTAGTTCTCTGGGTTGCAAAGAACCATTCCTGACCTTCTTCCCAGATTGTGTGGTTCTTATCCCCATGTTGGGATCACACCCCAAGGTGGTCTCTGTTTTCCACGAGAACCAGGAGATTGTCCTTCCAACATTCAAATCGTCAGATGATCCGAATACACATCCATTAGATGTGGGTGCAATTCTGAGACTGTACCTGGATGCAACAGCTTCCTTCAGGCGTTCAGATTATCTATTTGTTCTCCTCCATGGAAAGAACAAGGGCTTGCGGGCCTCTTCAAGATCCATAGCGGCATGGATTGTTCAGACCATCCAATGGGCATATAAGGCTAAGGGCTTGGCTCCTCCAGAAGCGGTGACCGCGCATTCGACAAGAGGGGCTTCTTGTCATGTGGCCCCTGAAGTAATATGCAAGGCGGCATCATGGTCTTCCATTAACACTTTCATGACTCATTATTGTATTGAGCCAGCTTCATTGTCATCTGTTAACTTTGGTTTGCAAGTACTGTCTGTTGATGGTGCAAATTAAATTTCTTTTGGCCAGCAGTTTCCCACCCTTGTGTGTTTGGCTAGTTATTTCCCACACGTAAGCTGCCATGGAGTCTGTCAGGAAAACGGAAAATTGTTATCAAATACTTACCGTAATTTTCCTTTCCTGATGGACTCCATGGCAGCTGGAGTCCCCTCCCATCTGCTGGAGTAGGCTATTTATGGAACACGGCCTCTGGCACGGAGTAAAAATTTATGGGAGTAGGGGTCCTATGAGGTAGGAGGAGGCGGGACTAACCCACACGTAAGCTGCCATGGAGTCCATCAGGAAAGGAAAATTACGGTAAGTATTTGATAACAATTTTCCGTTTTTTTTTTTTTTTTTTTTAAATTGTGGTTCTTTTTTTTTTTTTTTTTGTTTATAGCGCAAAAAAAAACGCACAGGTAATCAAATACCACCAAAAGAAAACTTTTTTTTGTGGGGGTGAAAAAGATATCAATTTCATTTGGGTACAGTGTTGCACAACTGCGCAATTGTCAGTTAAAACAACGCAACAAAAAATGGTCTGGCCAGGAAGGGGGTAAAACCTTCTGGAGCTGAAGTGGTGAAACCAGCTTCTAGGCCTAAGTGGTTAATCTTACATCCTGGAGAACACAAATAGAAAATGCCTTTAAATAATCTAAAATATAACACTTCCACACAGTAACTATAGCCGCTTTTTCATTGCTTTGCTCATTAAGGCCCCTTTCACACTTATGCGACCTAAAAGTCGCACGATTTTACCGCAATTTAGACTGGACTTGAAGTAATGCCTATGTCTATGGACCTCAAAACGCATTAAAATTGGCCCAAAGTAGTGCAAGGGCAAAGTCATACAGATATGAACAGTGCTCATTGGAAATCATGGAGTACAACTTGTTATGCGACTTTGCAGTCCCAAATCACAGGACAAGTCGCACAAGTGTAAAAGGGGCCTAACACTTCTGCAGAAATAAAGAAGGATGAAAATTAAGAAATTTTACCCTGATAAAATGCACTTTATGGACACAGAAGGAAGATGGTTGAAAAAATGCATGTGAAATTATAAGCTGTTCATCTTCATATCTAAAGGTCATTTTTTTCCAGGCTAGGGTTATGGCCACCATTGGAGTAACACGTGGATTTGGAGATCATGACCTTAAAGTATATAACTCAAATATCTACATCAAGCCATTCTTATCTTCTGTGCCTGGAGTAAGTATACTATTCTTACCTTGTACAACATATGTGTTTCATACACGGTTATTCACGGAGTCTTGCCCAGGGTTTATACTGCACATAGAGTTCACTGGACTCCAGGGGGAAAGTGCTAAAAATACCTAATTCATGTAAATTGCTAAAGCTAATTAAACCTGTTTTTAAGCATTGAAGAGGCACCAGAATGACTTTCACTGACATTTTGTATCCTTTGATAATTTGTCCACTGTTTATTAAAAATTATTATCATTAAAGAAAATATTAAAAAGAAAACAGCTTTGTCATGTCAAGAAGCATAAACTGTACTTTTAACTGTTCATAGTACTGTTATCTGGTATGTCTGAAAAAAATGCACTGTACTTCTAAAGAATGCTGGGAACAACCTGTGGGAATTAGTGTAGGTGTTACTGATGGTCTTTAGACATTGGGGTGTAGATGTCCATCTGTTCAGGAGTACACACATAAAATACAATTTTGATTCGGGGTGTCCTTTTGGAATTTTGGATGAGTATCAGTCAACCCTTGGACTCTAAGTGATCTAGGCAGGTCTCAGTTTCTGGCATGGTAAGAGTGGTTTTAACCACTTTACCACCGGAGGATTTTGCTGTCTTACGTCCAGGCCACTTTTTGCGATTCGGCACTGTGCGACTTTAACTGACAATTGCACGGTCGTGCGGCGCCGTACCCAAACAAAATTTACGTCCTTTTTTCCCACAAACAGAGCTTTCTTTTGGTGGTATTTGATCACCTGTGCGATTTTTACTTTTTGCTCTATAAACAAAAAAAAAAAAGCGTAAATTTTGAAAAAATAACAATATAAAAAATTTTATATGAAATTCCCCCCCAAAAAATGTAAAAATCAAAATTTTTTTACATTTTTGGCCAATTTGTTTTCTGCTACCTATGTTTGGTAAAAAAAATTACAATAAGCGTATTTTGATTGGTTTGCGCAAACGTTATTGCGTTTACTAACTAAGGGAAAGATTTCTGTCATTTTTGGTGGGTTTTTTTTTAACGAGTAATGGCGGCGATCTGCGATTTTTTTTTTTTTTTGCGGGACTCCGACATTGCGGCGGACAGATCGGACCCTTGACTGACACTTTTGGGGGTACCAGTGACATTTCTATAGTAATCAGTGCTATAAATATGCACTGTTACTGTAAAAATGACACTGGCAGGGAAGGGGTTAATTTTATTGGAGAGGGAGGGGGTTAATATATCCCTGGTGCTTACTAACGTGTGTGGGGGGAGGTGACTATGTGACACAAGGACAGATCGCATGTTCAGCTATGCTGAACCCTGAAATCTGTCACTGTTTGTCACTGAGGAGATCCGCCCGCTCTGTTTACACAAGCTGGCGGATCTCCAAACTCGATTCCCCGACGATCGGGGAAGAGCAGCGGCTGAATGAATACAGCGGGAGCGAGCCTCCGGCGGCACGCGAGCGCCGCCCATAAGGGGAGGAGTCCAGCAACGTAGTACTACCGCAGTAGAGGCACAGTGAACAGTCGTCAAGCGGTTAATTTCAGGAGAGTGCACATAGGTGTTTGTAGCTCAGGGAAAGGAGCCATTAGTTCCTACTGGGGTTAACTCCCCAGTTCAGGAGAATTCAAGCGAGTATAAACAATAACTCGCCCTAGCTCCACCGCACTGTGGGAAGATAAAGAGCTAAGTGTCGGTGCTCAGGCTGAACGTCCAAACCAAATGTTATATGTGCCGGCTGAATTCAAGTGAGTGGCTGTCATTTTCTCTGGAAGGAAAGAGGGTAGGGTTGACCATTATTGCCATGGTGGGCAGGTTTGTGTTCTACCCAGATGGATTTGTGAGTGTCTGTGTGTTAGTTCCTGGTGAAAAAAGATAATGGTCAGTTGAGGGGAGAAGTTCCACTGTTTCTAGGAGAAAGAGTGGTTTCCAGTCCGAGGCAATGTGAATGTTATTCTGTTGAGGCTGTAGGGTTGGGTTCAGATTATTTTTCAGGTGGGAGCAAAAGTGGTCACCAGCCAATGGGGACATGGTCAAGAACCTTTCATTTGCATATGGGATACCTATAATGATGGGTGTCCGATAGCAGTGGAGTGTTGAGCCATGAGTTCCTAGATCACAAGGGGGCTAGGGTGGTTCTTATTTGTAGACATTATGCAGTCTGTAGCAATCAGTTCCTGGGTTGTAAAACGCTAGTCATTAGTCCAGGAAGATGAAGAGAGATGGCAGTTTGTTGCTGGGGACTAAAACTTGTCGTGGGTATAAGGTAGAGGTACTGGCAAGTCTTGAAATTCTTATTTGTCATGGTTTAAAAGGGCAAACAGACTCAAACAATGGTAGCTAATTAGTCAATAGGTTTAAATTACATTAGGGTGTGAGAAACAGCTGTTGACACTGTACTGTACCATGTTTGCACGTATCGTTGTACATATTACTCTTCTTTCACAACCGCAGATAAACCGGTTTTTCAGCTCTCTCTTGCAGTTCACATAACATGTCCTTAGCATATGGATCTATTCAACCCTATTTCTCGGGGACAGCCCCCATTTTTAAAAGTGTGTCCCTGGGAGGCAAGCATCCGTAGCCTTATCTCTGTCCTCTGGCATTGTCTCCCGGTGGTGCACTGTAACCACTGCTCGGTCAAATGCAAGCCTATTCTTTAGATACATTTTCCTATGTAAAAACATGGAATGAAATAATATTTCTTCTACTTACACAGGAAAGTGATAATATATTTACTTACACACACATAACTGGCTTCTGCCCATAGCATCGAGGCCAGTGGTGGCGAACCTTGGCACCCCAGATGTTTTGGAACTTCATTTCCCATGATACTCGTACACTCTGCAGTGTAGTTGAGCATCATGGGAAATGTAGTTCCAAAACATCTGGGGTGCCAAGGTTCGCCACCACTGATCTAGGCAATGGTGACATCACATCGAAAGATCCTGGGTAGGCCAAAATCTTAAGAGGACATGATCCTATACTGTGTTGGAGCACCATTTCACAAGATTTGGGATCCCCAGCCAGATCCTCAAATATGATGGGATTTATACAGAGGCCAGTAGCAATGTCACCTAGGCTGGATGCTGCAGATTTCACCCCACCTGGTGCACACTGATATTGTGGTCACATGAGCACTGAATAAATATTTATAATATATAAAAATCGAACTATATTTTAGGTATTTAGGCTATGTTTTTAACAATAAATAATTGTAATTGCCTGCATTACACCCGACTCTTTATAAACTTCAGGCCTTATACTATATATACAAATCCAAATAGCTTTTTCTTTTACTTTCACTTTGTAGGTAGAAGTCTATGACCTCTCGAAATGTGAGCATGGTCCAGATGATGTTATGGTAATGGGTACCGATGGACTATGGGACGTCATTACTGACAAGGAAGTTGCGGAAACTGTTCAAAGAGTTTTTGCATCTCATGGGCCTGATGAGCCAAGCAGGTAAGTTGGAAGTTGACACGTAGTTTTGACAGCGAGGCACTTCTGACTGGAGGCTGGGTATGCCCACCTGGAGTTTTATAAGATTGGTGGTGTGTTTGTCATGGGGTTCGATCATAATATGTTAGCAAAAAAGTTGTACTTTTGAAGTTAGAATAGCAGGTCACATTTTGAGCCCAAGGTCTGTTTGATAAGTTGCTTTGCATTTAGCTTGTATTCTTAAAAAATTATACAGATTTTACAAGGTTAATATTTTTTATTTTCTTAAAGCGGAGTTCCGGGCACAGAATTTTTTTTTCAATGAACATACCCCCCGGGACAGTCAGGGCTAGTACATTCCACAATGGCTAGCCTCTGATCTGTCCCGGTTCGCACTTACCTGCAAGAAGAAATACTCACTTATAAAATTTCTTCTACAGCGTTGCCATCTCTTTTGTGGGCAGCTGAAGCCAGCGCGATCCTCTTCTGCGTCCTCTTCCGCATCTTCTTCTCCCAGAATGCGCCTTCACCGGCCCCTCTCGTCACTTCCGGTGCGGCGCCGCATTCCTACACAGGCGTCGCACTGGAAGTGACGAGCGGGGCCGGTGCCGTCGCATTGATTCCTGGGTGCGATGACGTTCAGCTCCCAGGAATCATTGCAAACCGGAAGTGACGGCGCGGGCCGCGGCCACAGAGGGAGGAAGTGGAAAATAGGTGAGTATTTCTTTCTACAATTACAAGGTAAGTAAAAAAAAAAAAAATAAACCTAACTATCCAATTCCTTTTCAGGTGAAGCAAAGCAAGCGGATGGGCACAAAATCGATTAGGTCTATTTTGTGCCCGGAACTCCGCTTTAAGCAAAAACAGAAAATATACCCATTTCATTTCAGCAAATGTTACCCCTTTTGTTTTTTTTTTTGTTGTTTTTTTTGTAATAGGAAGGTTTTCACATTGAAATATTAAGGAAAAATCGACTATTTTGTATTTTATTTGGTGTGGGGGATGCAGTATTTAGGTAGGTTGGCCTGATAAGGAAGGCAACAATAAAATAAATGAAAACAGCCATTTTTGTGGCGGTGGGATTTGGTCATCTGTGGTGGAACATTAGAGAATAAAACTCATTTTGGGGGTATTTCATAGGGAAGCAGCTAAAATAGTACTGGGAACATTATGTTAGCAGTGAGACCAAAGATAAAAATGAAAATTTGCATTTGGTAGGGTACGAGCAGTACCTAGGCTGGAGAAAGCTTTCAAAGTAGAAAACATTTAGGGGGTAGTGAGGCACCCGCAGCAGCAAGCTGTAAAAAGCACTGGTTCCAGTAAAAAATCAGGTAATATATTTACTCCTACATATAGATTTCAAAGCTGTGATATAACCATTCAGATATTGTGATGGGGTGGTAATGGTCAATCTCTTGTGGTGGTCTATATTTTTTCAGTAGTATTGTGGAGAGTAGAAAGCAGAAAGGTATCTGTTAACCAAGGTTAATTCATTTTTGAAAAAAGTTTCTGTCGGCTGAGTGCGTTTTTGGGGAATCTTTCATATGGACGAAATATAAGACTAGTTATTTTAAACAAATAAAAAGAAAGTGCAGCGCTGTACAAAATAACACGTATAAAACTGGTATAGTGTAACACATTGAGAAAGCAGTAAAAGGCATAAATCACATCTCAGACCCAAGCAGGTCAGTTTCCAAACATCAAAGATGGCTGAACATCGGTCGCGCATGTGTAGTAGCGTGTGTGCTTTGCTCCACCCGACGCTGTTCTTCAGAGGTGACGTCATCAGGGGTACGCTGATGGCAGATATGATTATTGCCTTTTGCTGCTATTTTAAAGTAAGTGCATTATTTTTATTCAATAAACTGAAGGTTTGTACAATACTATACTATGTGGAGCTTTACATTTTGCATACATTTGGTCCATTGAATACGAACGAGGATCTGTTGGATTGATATTCCAGAGCTTTTGTCTGTCTTGGGGCAACCTGAGGGGATGCTAGAGCTTCTGCCATTGGATTTGGTGGTTGTTAGAGCGCCCTTTGACCACCCTGAATAGGGGGGGGGGGGGTCGCTAACCTTCTGGTAAGCCTCCAGTGTGATCACTTTCTGGGTGTCAAGTTTGCTGTCCTTGGATTTCTCTTCACTTGGTATGGAATCTAAATGGGACTTTTTTATATTGGCACTTTTATAATGAATTTATTTATTTTATTCTATATGTTCACCATAAACTCCTATGAGCTTATTCTGTTACACTATACTTGTTTACAGTTTTATGTGTTATTTTGCACAGCGCTGCACTTTCTTATTATTTGTTGTTTCATGCCTAGTATCAAGGGTATAGTGTTTAGCAGCTAAAATTATAAGGATCCAAGCGCAGATAATCCCCCCCCCCCCTTTTTTTTTATCCTAGTTATTTTAAATGCCAAATTGAGCAAGTTCAGGCCACTGATTCAGGTTGTACACCCAGTGATATATTGGATTTTGTGTTTCATCAAGGTCCCAGGCCTCTGTGTGACATGGTTGCAAAAAGTTTCCAAACATGTCTAGTAAACGATACTTTAGACATAAGAGTTATTGGCTAACTCATGATATAGTGGGAAGCAAGGAGGGGTGTCATTATTCGAGTTGTAAACTCTCTGAATCATTATAGCTGCTGTCACCCAGAAGCAGAACGTAGGCGGAATTTCTGGTATCTGACTACTAGATTAGGGTCAGGTTTTTGTTATGAAACACTAAACCACATGATTTCCAACAACTGCTAGTGAAAAAAATCTACTTTGAAAGACATACATCGAGTTGCGAAATCTGAAATTACAGCCCTGGGCTGTAATATAAGGAAAATATGGAAAATACTATAACAACAATCTCTTTTATGAGATTTTTTCTAATTATCAAAAGCTGGTTACTTTGGAAATATTTAGAAATGACAGAGGAGTCAATTCACCAATGTTTATTGCATGTGATATTTGTGCTGTATATGAAATACCACATGCCATATTTATAATGCCAACTCACTAAAGTAAAAGTTCCCCTTTTCTAACAAGTTACACACAGGTGTATATTGTATATTGGGTGGTGATGTGCGCTCTAATTGTTCATTGATTCTTCCTGCAGTTCAGTAACTGCCTGCCCATACAGGAGGTACAGACAGCTATATCGAGTGTCTGCAGTGTAAAAAAATAATAAATGCACATTTTTTTACCTGCATGTGGGTGGGGCTTGGGCGTCTGTGTGTTGACAAGTGGAACTGCACTCGCTAATGCCTGAACTCAAGGCTGAGAGTTGTGGTCATGTGAAAGTCAACATTAAGACAATTAAGACATTAAATCAACATTAAGACAATTAAGACATCAAGGCCCCGTTCACACTGGGGCGATCCGACTTCCCGGGGCAACCTCCGAGGTCGCGGTGTGAGCAGCGCGCCGCGACCTCGGAGCGTCCAGCACGGACTTCATAACATTGAAGTCTATGACGGTCGCTCCGGGTCGCCCCAAAGAAGCTCCGGACCCTTTTTCTAAGTCGGAGCGACTTGTGTCGCTCCTATTAGAACGGGTCCGCAGCTTCCCTATGGAAGGCGACCTACGGCGACCTGTGAGGCGACCAGGTCGCCTCACAGGTCGCCCCAGTGTGAACGGGGACTTAGTCAACATTAAGACAGGTCTCCTGGACTTAGAAAAGTGCTTCAATTACACTGTTAACTGTTAACTTACTTTCTGTTCTGATGACACTTAAAGCGTAACTCCACTTTCGTTGGGAAAAAAACATTCCCCTCTGGGTGAAATCTGTATATTACAAGGATTTTACCAAACTTTGTTGCAGATTCCTACCTTTTGTTATTCTGATAAAAATCATTGTTTGTTCCTTTGTGCCTCTGCGCTTTGTGGGTCAAATGGGAGTGGTTTCATAATTATCTATCAGCTGTGGCAGCTGCAGGGCTCCAATGAGGAAATCTACTGGGCCTGCATCCCTTTAGACATGCTCCTATGGGGAGTATCTTACCAAAAATGACATTTTTATTGCAGGGGATGCCAAAAATCTGACTTATATCTTAGTGCAGACTTCTGGGAAAATTACACAAGCAGGAAATGATGTTTCTGGGGTGTGGTCAGGACACATTCTGTGTATGGAACAGCCCCAGGTAGCCATATTGCATTGCAATTTCAAAAAATACAACAGCTTAGATTGAAAAGGAAAGGTAATTTTTAATAACATTCAATTACAATATGATTTGTGTCGCAATTGTATACGCTATATTGTTTTTTTCTTTATTTGCTATTTCTCCCCCCCCCCCCCACGAAAGTGGAGTTACCCTTTAATCACTCCTTTGCATAGAGGACACCACTCCCAGGTGTGCAGCACTTAGAGGCCTGTACTGCCGAGCCTCTGCCAGGCTACACCAATCTAGCAATGCAGGTCACCCCTCTCCCAGTGACACATCCCGTGGTTGCTGTAGCATACAAGAAACATGCTCCTTCTCCAACCTCCATCCTCGCTCTCTTCTCCTGGAGCCCCTCTATATACTCTCTTCTGTGAGTGCAGGCTGGATCACTAGGCACTTTGTGCCGTGGATCTAGTCCAAAAGAATGGGAAACTGGCCGCTAGTGGGGGTGCTAAGCACTTAACCCCCTCCACTACCAGAGGAAACATCACACATGCCAGTCACCCACTGATGACTCAGTTCTCAGTGCTCCCTGAGCAGAGAGCTGGTGACTGTCAGTGACTGGCTCTCTGCTCTGCCCCCACCCCCTTGCTCACTGGTGTGCTGGCTGTGGAGGGGGTGAAAGCGACCCGCGCAGGCTCTCAGTGGCTTGGCTGGGTGCTGGTCCAGGCATGTGGGCAGATCCCGACCATATGGTCATGATCTTTCCCGAGCCTGGACCGGCTCTGTGATGTAAGCTAACAGCGGGCCTTAGCCTGCTGTCTGCTGAAAATGGGTCACAGGAGTGCAAAATAAGCAGCACTCCTGTGGTCCACAGGAGAAGTACAGTCAAATGAGCTTTGGCTGTACTTCTTTAATGAACCGGTGCATGGAATGGTTTTATTTCCTTGCTATAAGTGTTTAGACATAAGGCTCCCCTATACAACCAGACAATCGATAGCATATTTGGAGTTCAAGTAAAATTGATACATAGCAACTTCATATATGTGGGCTTTTTTGGTTTGTAGGAAATGGAATTGCAAATTGTTTCTGCATGTACTATAAATTTTACTTTTATTATGTATTACACTTGTTAAAGCCCAAAAAATCAGAAAATAAATACTTGTGTTTTACATGGCTGTATGTGTTACAGATATAACCTTGCTGCACAAGAGCTTGTTCTTCGGACAAGGGGAGTTCGGAAAGAGAGTGGATGGAGGCTACCAAACGGGAAACTTGCCTCTTTAGATGACATCTCCGTCTTTGTTATTCCACTAAATGAACAGAGCAACTGAAGAAAAGAAAGCATTGATGACATGTTTATAGTGAATATTCTGGGCACATGGACGGTGCATTACCTCGACAGCATATTCTGGAAGCACAGCAAATGCAAAGCACTTTAACATAAAACCCTTTTCCCAAAGACTCAGTTTATCAAGCTTATATTTTCTTATTTAAATGTATGTTACAGGTTCGCAACTGCTTGCCAGTCAGCCTTATTATAAGCACATGGATTACATGGCAAAATGTAAGTAAATTCTAAAAAGTAAAGAACAAGCTGACTTCTTAATAAAGAATCATCATGTTTATAGTAAAATAAGGACTGACTGATTTGGTATCTGTCATTAAATGTCAATATAGAACGCATCTACTCAATAGGATAATGAGACCTATGGATCAAAAATTATTTACCTTTCCTTTCACTTCAAATAGTTTGTCCGGGCCAAGCTGGCCAAACAAGCAATTTCCTATTTTGGTTGCCGTTAGTGCTGTTAAAACTGTGTAGCAGCTGCGACATACGGTATACAGCGCTGTGTCTTAGCAGCGGTACTGGAAGAAAACGCTGCTCAGCCATTTACAGGAAGCCTTGTATTTTTATCAATGAATACAAGGCTTCCACTGATTGCCTGGGGTGAAGAGGCAGGCAGATGAAGTTACAATCTTCACCTTAGCCATTCCGAGGAAGCATTGCCAGGACAAGGTCATCTAGAGCCCAGGGCGAACATGCCAAATTGCGCCAACCCCCCCCCCCCCCCCAAAATGTATGAGCAATTTTATGTGTCAGTGAAAATCCACCCCCCCTCAAAAAAAACAAAAACAAATCAAGCACTAATCTGCATGCTCACACTCTAAGCATAAATCCCCCTTCTACCAATACAAATCTGCCCTCCTGCAGAAATCCCCCCTCCCAGCACAAATCTTTGCGCCCCGATTCCCCACCAGCTAAAACCCTCTCTCTTCCCATATGCCCCCAGCATAAATCCCCCCCCCCCCTCAAAAAAAATCCCCCCTCCCAGCACAAATATTTGCGCCCCAATTCCCCACCAGCTAAACCCCTCTCTCTTCCCATATGCCCCCAGCATAAATCCCCCCTCAAAAAAAAAAAAAATCCCCCCTTCCAGCACAAAGTCCCCTCCCCTAATCCCCCATCCTAGCAAAAATCCCTCCCACAAATCCCCCCCCAGCACAAATAGCCCTAATCATCCCTACTAGCACAAATTACCCCCCCCCTCTACCGGTTTACTTTTATAGTACAAACCCCCCAAATCTCACCACCTAGCACAAATCCTCTTCCCCATCCTCCCTCCCAACACAAATCTCCCCCTCCCCCCAAATCAACATTCCTAGCACACCTCCCAAAATTTGCCCTCCTAGAACAAATCTTGCCACCCCCAAAAATTCCGCTTCTCAACACAAATCCCCTCCCCCCTGATCTCCTTGTGTTGCCCCTCACCTCACATGATTAAACAGTGCCCAGGGCAGCCGCCCCTCCTGCCTACCCCTTTTCCCGGGCCTGTGTGGAAGTCTTATATTCATAAAAATACAAGGCTTCCTGTGAATGGCTGAGCAGTGCCCACCCCTACTCAATTTTGTTCCACCAGCAGGCGGGAAGCCCCTGTGCCACTGCTGGATGCTACATGCAGTTTATAGAGCAGTGAGAGCGGCAGCAGCACCTAGTAAGGGAAATAGTTATTGTGGTTCAGCTTGAACCAAACAAACTATATAAAGTGAAAGGGAGTAAACTGGGAGCAATGGAGAATATACAGCTGGATGGGGGTGAGGATGGGGGGGGGGTGTAGGCTGGGAGTTCTGACACTTACTTGCTCCTTACATGGAGCTTAGACTATGGACTGTGGGATTTGTAGTGTGCATAGAGCAGTGTACATGTATAGATTTAACAAGGTATTGGAAACATTCCTCAGAGATTTTGGCATGTTGACATGATAGCATTACGCAGTTGCTGCAGATTTGTCGGCTGCACATCCATGAATGTGAATCTCCCATTCCACCACATCCCATAGGTGCTCTATTGGACTGAGATCTGGTGACTGTGGAGGTCATTGGAATACAGTGACCTCATTGTCATGTTCAAGAAACCAGTGGTGAGATGATTTGAGCTTTGTGACATGGTGCATTATCCTGCTGGAAGTAGTCATCAGAAGATGGGTACGCTGCAGTCATAAAGGGAAGGACATGGCCAGCAACAATACCCAGGTAGGCAATGGCATTTGAACGATGCTAAATTGGTACTAAGGGGCTCAAAGCATGCCAAGAAAATATCACCCACATCATTACACCACCAGCCTAACCATTGCTACAAGGCAGGATGGATCCATGCTTTCATGTTGTTTATGCCGAATTCTGACTCTACCATCTGGATGTCGCAGCTGAAATCGTGACTCACCAGACCAGGCAAAGTTTTTCCAATCTTCTATTGTCCAATTTTGGTAAGCCTATGTGAATTGTAGCCTCAGTTTTCTGTTCTTAGCTGACAGGAGTGACACCTGGTGGGGTCTTCTGCTGCTGTAGCCCATCTGCTTCAAGTTTGTTTGGTGTGGGTATTTGAGTTACTGTTGCCTTTCTATCGTCTCAAATCAGTCTGCTCATTTTCCTCTGACATCAAGGCATTTTCGTCCACGCAACTGCCGCTCACTGGATATTTACTCTTTTCTGGACCATTCTCTGTAAACCCCAGAGATGGTTGTGAGTGAAAATCCCAGTAGATCAGCAGTTTTTGAAATAATCAGACCAGCCCTTCTTGCACCAACAACCATGTCGCATTTAAAGTCACTTAAATCCCCTTTCTTCCTCATTCTGATTATTCTGACTCGGATTGTTGTGATAGTGATCTAACCCTTGTGAGACCTCTGTGCCTGGCCTGTATAAGCAGATACGGTCACTGCCGACAATCCTCCTCAGATAGCTGAACTCACCAATACTGGTTTCATCCAAAAGCTGGTTTATTCTGAACATCACACAACAGGAATACAGCAGAATGAATGGATTTCAGTATTATGCGGTCAAAAGATGATGCTTTCCTAGCTTAGCATGTGGAATACAAGAGTCCCTGTTACATGAGGCAAATGCAAGCAGCCATGACACAGGAAATACAGCAAGAGCAGGGCGGAGTTTACATACAAGGAAATTATGTATCATGCTCACAGGAGGAGCAAGAGCATTACCAAAAAAGGCCAGAAGGTGGCAGCAAATACCTACCCATAGAAAAATACATGGTAAATAAATCACAGAATATACTATGTAAATTGCATCTACAATAATGAGAATATTAACTGGGTAACAGCACACTGATGCTCGGTTTGAACTTCAGCAGGTTGTCTTCACCATGTTTAGATGCCTAAATGCTGCAATGTGATTGGCTGATTAGCAACTTGTGTTACCAAGCAATTGAACAGGTGTACCTAATAAAATGGCCTGTAAGTGTACAGTATATGGAATTATATTTTTAAAATAAGGTTATTGTTTAGTGTCAATTTTGCAGCACTTAAAGAGGAAGTAAACTTCCATTGATTGTTTGTACCTATAGGTAAGCCTATAATAAGGCTTACCTATAGGTACTGTAAATATCTCCTAAACATGTGCCGTTTAGGAGATAATTTACTGTATATGCAGCTGATGATGTCATGCTCTCTGAAGGAACGGACACTCTGTGCCGTGACCGGTGGCTTCTGCGTGCATGCGTGGGAGTGACGTCACGCGGCTCCAGCCAATCACACAGCCAGGGCCTGCGTTCCCAGGAGGAAGACGGGTGAAGATGGAGGCATCGGTGACAACGAGGGCTTTGTTTGCAGATAACTTTCACATAATGTGCTAGTATGTGATGCATACTAGCACATTATGCCTTTACTTTGCAGGTCAGAAAACAAAAAAAAGACAGCGGTTTACTTCCTCTTTAATTAGTAGAGAGAGACAGGCAGGAAATGTACATGTCTTAGGATAGAAACTCTTTTCTCTGTAAAGTGTGTGCTATAGATTTTATGTACAGATACCAGAATGCTTTGAAACTAATAAATAATTTAGCTATTAGCAGCATTGCTATTTCCAAATTTTCCTTTCCATCCTTATATAAAGATTGGCCTGACTATGGAACCTAAGATTTCCACTACAGTAGTGTTATGAGGGGGTTATCCGTAACAATCCTGCCCACCTGCCCCCTATCTATCCATTAGAATGCATGTGCTTCCACTGTGGAGACTCCTACATTTACAGGAGTTAGGACTGCAGGTAATACAGGGTGCCGTGAGGTGGCCTTGCAGCTTACACATGCATTTGCAAATGTGTGCTAACTAAACACCTGATTTAACGCAGACTGTTAGGTTAATTTGGTTGGTAAGCAGACTGGTTGGTGAGTTGAGCTGGGAATTTTCTCTGGTTTTGTCTTATAGGGGGGGGGGGGGGGTATGTAGTATTATAGGGTTAGTTATTATAGTAAATGATGTTGTTTCATTTACAAAAAAAGACAGATGAAATAGGATACAGAAGAAATGTGAGCTAAAATGTAGTTAAAGTAGTCCACCTAGTGGTATGAAATCATATTGCATAAATTAATATAAGATATACTGTATAAGTATATACAATAATAAAGAAAATCTGAAGTGTAAGAATAATATCAATAAAAGAACTGGTCCTTGGCTAAATTCCCCGAGTGCATTGTAGAATTTATATATATATATATATATATATATATATATATATATATATATATATATAAAAACAGAGTTGTGCTAAAAATTGATAGTGCATGAGCTTGAAAGGAAGAGAAAAAAGGGGAAAATATAGGATGTGACAAAGTCCCATATAACTAATCCCAATGGGTAGAATTTCAATTTGTCCATATGTGATTCACTATCCAAGGTAACAAATGTCACCATACGCCACCAATTATGGATATCCACCGGAAACACACCACCATCGTAGAAGCAATACTAATGCCTGCTTACTAGCAGTACTGGACCTCTCATCACAGGAGGCCGTGTGGCTGTTTACCCCTCCAGGGCCTTGTAGTGATATTTCTGTGGATGTTCAAATTGTACTGTAAGGTTAAGCATCCAATAGCGACATCCGTATAGGAGGGCTCAAAGAAAAAAGGATGCTCCACATAGTGTAAATCCAGCATTCATTTATTCCAGAGTAATAAAATACACTTACATTAAAGTGGAGTTCCACCCATTTTTAATAGGTTGGATTACATAGATGTATGTAATCCCCTTTAAAACGACTTTTACCAATGGAAACTTTTTTTTGCTAGTAAATACATTAATTTCTGCTTTATTCCTCCTCTCCTCACTTCCGGGTCCAATCGGCGATGAGGTCATTCAGCAATTCGCATTGTATGCTGGGATGTATTCCATGCCAGAAATCTCGCAGTATTACACAGGAGCTGAGCTGTACTGTGTGTATTCAGGCCGTGACCTGCCCCGCCTCTGCCCTGCCTCCTCTCAGTGAGTTGTACTGTATGCATTGTATTCAGGCCGTTCTCTGCCCCGCCTCCGCCCTGCCTCCTCTCAGTGAGCTGTACAGTATGTATTGTATTCAGGCCGTGCTCTGCCCCACCTCCTCTCAGTGAGCGAGGACTGAAAGCATTATATCCTCACTGAGCTCACTGAGAGGAGGCGGGGCGGAGGCGGGGCAGAGCACGTCCTGAATACAATGCATACAGTACAACTCACTGAGAGGAGGCGGGGCAGAGGCGGGGCAGGTCACGGCCTGAATACACACACTACAGCTCAGCTCCTGGGTAATACTGCGAGATTTCTGGAATGGAATACATCCCAGCACACACTGCGAATCGCTGAATGACGTCATCGCCGATTGGACCCGGAAGTGAGGAGAGGAGGAATAAAGCAGAAAATAAGGTATTTACTAGCAAAAAAAAAAGTTTCCATTGGTAAAAGTCATTTTAAAGGGGATTACATAGATCTATAGTTACGAAAATGGGTGGAACTCCACTTTAACCACTTCAATACAGGGCACTTTCACCCCCTTCCTGCCCAGGCCAATTTTCAGCTTTTAGCGCTGTCACATTTTGAATGATAATTGCGCGGTCATGCAACACTGTACCCAAACAAAAATTTTATCATTTACAAACAAATAGAGCTTTCTTTTGGTGGTATTTGATCAACTCTGGGTTTTTCTTTTTTGCTAAACAAATAAAAAAAGACCGAAAATTTTGAAAAAAAAAATGTTTTTCTTTATCTATTGTAAACATTTTGTAAATAAGTAAATTTTTTTTCCTGCACTGACGAGCACTGATGAGGCTGCACTGAGGGGCACTGATAGTCACTAATGAGGTGGCACTGATGATGAGGGCCTAATATGTAACACTGATTGCCACTGATAGGCGGCACTGATATGCAGCACTGATGGGCACTGATAGGTGGCACCAATATGCAACATTGATGGGTACTGATAGGCGGCACCGATGGGCACTCATAGGCAGCACTAATGGGCACCGTTGGTGGCACTAATAGGCAGTACTGATGAGGCACTGACAGGCATTACTAATGGGCACTGATTGAAATCCCTAATAGCAAGAAAAAATATAACTGCTGTGTAGCACTGCAAAGCAGAAAGCAGAGCTGCATATGTACTAGGCAAATATTGCTGCCTCTATGAACATATATTAAACAAACTATAGCTAAAAACAATGTTTGTTTTTTTTTTTTTTCTTAAACATACATTGTTAATAATATGTATATCAAACTGATTCCTTTTGCATGTACAGCTAAAAAAAATATAATTTACATTTTTAATTTAACCACTTCTGGACCAGAAGGATTTGCCCCCTTAATGACCAGGCCATATTTTGCGATTTGGCACTGCGTTAATTTAACAGACAATTGCGCTGTTGTGGACCCAAATAAAATTGATGTCCTTTTTTTCCCACAAATAGAGCTTTCTTTTGGTGGTATTTGATCACCTGTGCGATTTTTATTTTTTGCGCTATAAACAAAAAAAAGAGCAACAATTCTGAAATATATATATATATATATATATATATATATATATATATATATTTCACTTTCTACTATATAACATTCCCAAAAAAAATTTTAAAAATCTAAATTTTTTAACATTTTAGGCCAATTTGTTTTCTGCTACATATTTTTGGTAAAAAAAATCACAATAGGCGTATTTTGATTGGTTTGCACAAAAGTTATTGCGTCTACTAACTACAGGAAAGATTTATGTAATTTTTAATGTTTTTTTTTTTTAATAGTAAAGGCGGTGATCTGCGATTTTTAGCGGGACTGTGACATTGGGGCGGACAGATCAGAACCCTAACTGACATTTTTTACACTTTTGAGGGGACCAGTGACATTACTACAGTAATCAGTGCTAAAAATATGCACTGTTACTGTAATATTGACACTGGCAGGGAAGGGGTTAATATTGTGGGTGATCAAGGGGTTAAATGTGAGCCTAGGGGAGTGATTCTAACTGTATGGGGGATGGGCTTGTGAAATTACCATAGAGACCGGTGATCCTACATAGAAGGATCACAGGCACTCTGTGATCATTCCAGAGAGAAGAACAGTCAGCTGTGTTTACAACAGCTGACCGTTCTTCTCTCTCAGCGGGGAACGATCGCGGGTGTCGGACAGCAATCGGAGCCGCCTGCCCCATGCATCGGAGTCCCCGCTGCCGAGTGGGGGCGGGAGCGTGCCGCCCCGTAGCTGCAGCCGCGCGACTAACATATGCCTACGTTGGTTCACGCAGGAGGGGCGGTCCTTAAGGGGTTAAATAACTCTACTTTTTGGAAGTCAACAACCTTTTTTAATCTATAGCAACCTTTACCCCCACCCTCCACCAATATTTCATTTTGTAAAGTCTGTGCAAACTGTTGGCAATATATAAATCCTGATAACCCAGTAAGGATAAAAATAGTATGACATATATTTTAATCTAGCCGGCCTTCTCATTATATCAGTTCCTATACGTGGTTCCTAGGAACTAATGGTGGAGCCACAATATAATGGCAGCAATTTTGACATTTCCTATACTACAGTTATATATACTCATGTCATGCTTTGCAAAGAATATCTCCTCCCTAAATGAAAAATCTTTTACAGGCTGAAGATTTCGTTTTCTTTCAATTGAAATCACTTACAATAATTATGAACCTAAAGCCTAAAGACATGGTTGGAATTGTTGCCAATTCCTGCTAAATTGAAGGAGCCTGGTGCCTTACACTCAACCATTTGTAGGAAAAGCTCAATTCCATCCTGCATTACATGGCTAAAATGCATAACTCTCGCTCAAAAAAAAAACTCATCATTAGTAGTACAGAGCCAAAATTATCTCTTTGTGTCCTTTTGTGGTTAACTCACTAAATTTGACATGCATTAACCGCTTGCCGAACACCGCACAACTATTTACGTCGGCAGTCAGCCCCTCACAGGCAAAGCGACGTAGGGCTACGTCACTAGCCTGTGAGGCTCTAGGGAGCGAGCGCGCGCCGCCGGAGGCGCGCTCCCGCGTGGTCAATGACTCCCCCCGCGCGTGTGCCCAGCGGACCCGATGTCCCCCGGGCACTCGCGATCTTCCGTTACACCGGAAGAAAGGCAGGCGGCTAATGTAAACAAAGCCGCCTGTCATTCTTCCCTGTGTAAGAATGGAGATCAGACGGTTCTACTATGTAGGACCGTTGATCTCTGTTCTTACACTAGTAGCCACAGCCAATCACAGTTAGAAACACGCCCCTAGGAACACACTTAACCCCTCCCTCTCCAATAATGTTAACTACTTCACTGCCAGTGTCATTTTTACAGTAACAGTGCATATGTATAGCACTGATTACTGTAGTAATGTCACTGGTAACCCCAAAAGTGTAAAAAATGTCAGTTAGGGGTCTGATCTGTCCGCCGCAATGTCGCAGTCCCGCAAAAAAATCGCAGATCGCCGCCATTACGCGTTAAAAAAAAACAACAAAAATTACAAAAATCTTTCCCTTTGTTAGTAAACGCAATAACTTTTGCGCAAACCAATCAAAATACGCTTTTTGCGATTTTTTTTTTTTTTACCAAACATATGGTAAAAAAAAAAAAATTGGCCCAAAATGTTAAAAAAACATAGATTTTTACATTTTTTGGGGGGGGAATTTCATAAAAAAAAATGTGAAAAATGCTATTTTTGCAAAATTGACGCTCTTTTTTTGTTTATAGCGCATGATCAAAAAATCGCACAGGTGATCAAATACCACCAAAAGAAAGCTCTGTTTGTGGGAAAAAACGGACGTCAAATTTGTTTAGGTACAGCGTCGCACGACCGCGCAATTGTCCGTTAAAGTCACGCAGTGCCGAATCGCAAAGTAGGCCCTGGTCAGGAAGGGGGTAAAATCTTCCGGGGCTTAAGTGGTTAACACTTTTACCAAAGTCACATCATTTTCGACCAACAAAACATTCCTTGAAAGGCTGAATGCTGGGCTGTTCTGATATGTAAGGCTCAAGCTTTTTCTAATAGAGCTAAAACTTGCCTGTCCTTTCCTGCTTACTTTAAATTCCTAATGGTCAGTGAGGTTGCGCATACACATTATAGTGATGGGCCAATAGGACATTTGGAGGAAGGTGGGGGGTGGTGGTAAGATCTGTGCAGGGCCAGATTAACCGGTTGCCGACCGCCGCACGACTATATACTGCGGCGGTCAGCCCCGGCCAGGCAGAGTGACGTATGGATACGTCACTCGCCTGTCACTGACTTGCGAGCCTATTGCGGGCGGGCGCGCGCCTGCGGTGGTCAGCCCCGGCCGCGGCTCGTTCACAGACAAGTCAGTGCGTGTGTCCGGCGGACTCGATGTCCGCCGGTCACACTACGATCGCTCCTGTGAAGGGAGAAAGGCGGAGCGGCTTATGTAAACAAGCCGCCCGCCATTCTCCCTGGTGTAAAAATGAAGATCTGACGGTTCTACTATGTAGAACCGTTGATCTTTGCTTTTACACCAATAGCCATGTCCCTGCACAGTTAGAAACACGCCCCTAGGACACACTTAACCCCTCCCTGTCCAATAAAGTTAACCCCTTCCCTGCCAGTGTCATTTTTGCAGTAACAGTGCATATATATAGCACTGATTACTGCAGTAATGTCACTGGTACCCCCAAAAGTGTCAAAAATGTCAGTCAAGGGTCCGATCTGTCCGCCGCAATGTCGCAGTACCGCAAAAAAAATCGCAGATCGCCGCCATTACTCGTTAAAAAAAAAAAACACCAAAAATGACAAAAATCTTTCCCTTTGTTAGTAAACGCGATAACTTTTGCGCAAACCAATCAAAATACGCTTTTTGCTATTTTTTTTACCAAACATATGTAGCGTAAAACAATTTGGCCGAAAATGTTAAAAAATTTTGATTTTTACATTTTTTTTGGGGGGAATTTCATATAAAAAAAATGTGAAAAATATTGTTATTTTTGCAAAAATTACGCTCTTTTTTTGTTTATAGCGCATGATCAAAAAATCGCACAGGTGATCAAATACCACCAAAAGAAAGCTCTGTTTGTGGGAAAAAAAGGAAGTGAAATTCGTTTAGGTACAGCGTCGCACAACCGCGCAATTGTCCGTCAAAGTCACGCAGTAAAAAATCGCAAAAAACCCCCTGGTCTTTTAGCAGCCAAATCCTCCGGGGCTTAAGTGGTTAACGTAGGGGCTATTGGAGCTGCAGCTCCAGGCCCCTACCTTTTATATAGGCCCCGGGTTGGCCATATTCACTGTTACCGCTCTTCTGTCACTTGTAAACACAGAAGTCTGGCTTCTATGCTCGCTTCCCCAGGCAGCTCCCTCAGAACCTCCCCACACAGCACGAAGGCCGGAAAAGGAGGGACAGTTGCCGATGCATGGATGTGTTTATGGGCTTCAGAGACAGCATCCCATGTTGAATTAGGCATGCATGGCTGCACCCTTCCTCCTCTGGGTGCATGGCAAGGCACGGCCCTTAAGGCCCTTCAAAATCCTCAGCACCAAGCCCATGATGCTCTTAATCCGGCCCTGGATCTGTGCGTACCAAGATAGACTGCAACTGTTCTTGCAACCATGATACAGCATTCAATTATAATGGAATGGTTTTGGAGCCTGTCTTTGGGCTCATAGGAATTATTAGCTATGTCTGTGTTAACATATAATGGTTCAGTAAACACATACCCAAATCTGCAAAACTGCTCCAAACTACTTCCACTCATCATTTAACAACTATCAGGGTGCTGGCTCCAGTAGCCCATCTCCACCCCCTGTGAACAAGCCCTTAAACCCCATACACACAGGCCGAATGCCGGCCGACATCAGCTGGTTAAAAAAAAAAAAAAACGGCTGACATTCGGCCCATGTCTATGGCACCTTGTGCGACAGAAGCTAACTGATTGGCTGGCTTCTGTTGGACGAAAGTACTAGACAACCAGCAGATGACTGGCTCCCGATCAGCGCTCCCAGCCAAAGGCAGAGAGCACTGATCGGAATATTCTGGCAGGGGGACCGTCCCCCTGTCAAAACACAACAGCTCATGGGGGGAGATCGCTGTAATAACATCAGATCATTTTTTTTGTTCAACCAGGAAAAAACTAATATTGTGTACCAGGCTTTAGGGGGTGAAACGTGTCTGGGTAGTGTGGTATGTTGGGTGGAGGCAGAATGTATGCATCCACTTTGCTTTTCATAGAAAAAACAATATGAAGAATTTAGGACGGGGTGCGACTCATCTTTTTCTACATATTTGTGGAAGATGTAATGGTTTTTATATCAATAGTGCTGGTTGCAAAACAAGTAAAAGTTAATGTATTACTTAACCACTTAAGCCCCGGAAGATTTTACCCCCTTCCTGACCAGGGCCTATTTTGCGATTCGGCACTGCGTGACTTTAACGGAAAATTGCGCGGCCGTGCAACGCTGAACCTAAACGAATTTGGCGTCCTTTTTTTCCCACAAACAGAGCTTTCTTTTGGTGGTATTTGATCACCTGTGCGATTTTTTGATCATGCGCTATAAACAAAAAAAGAGTGTAAATTTTGCAAAAATAACAATATTTTTCAAATTTTTTTATATGAAATGCCCCCCAAAAAAATGTAAAAATCAACATTTTTTAACATTTTCAGCCAATTTGTTTTATGCTATATGTGTTTGGTAAAAAAAATCACAAAAAGCGTATTTTGATTGGTTTGCGCAAAAGTTATCGCGTTTACTAACAAGGGAAAAGGGAAAGATTTCTGTAATTTTTGTTGTTTTTTTTTTAACGCTTAATGGCGGCGATCTGCGATTTTTTTTTGCGGTACTGTGACATTGCGGCGGACTGACTGAAATTTTTGACACTTTTTGGGTTACCAGTGACCTTTCTACAGTAATCAGTGCTATAAATATGCACTGTTACTGTAAAATTACACTGGCAGTAAAGGGGTTAACTTTTTTTGAGAGGGAGGGGCTATGTGTGTCCCTAGGGGCGTGATTCTAACTGTGATTGGCTGTGGCTTGAGATGTATGAACAGTGATCAATGGTTCTACATAGTAGAACCGTATGATCATCATTCATACACCGGGGAGAATGACAGGCGGCTTGTTTACACTAGCCGCCTGCCTTTCTCCCACTCCACCGACGATCGCGAGTGACCGGCGGACGCTCGCTCCTGAGACCTCACAGGCTAGCGACGTAGACCTACGTCGCTCTGCCTGTGAGGGGCTGACTGCCACAGTAAATATACTGTGAGCAGTCGTCAAGTGGTTAAGGCAAAACCTTTTTTATTTAAGATTTGAATGGAGTGGTAAGAATCAGCGTCAAGTTTTTACACTGCTGTCTGTGTCCCTGTTGGGGAGATTAATCGTCCTGATCACCAATATCACCAGGCATGAAATTCAAGGAAGATACACAATTTTGAATTGCCACTACAACTGGAATGGAGGGGAAATATTCCCATATGTGCACTTTGTCCTGGGACAGCTGTCTAAGATACATTGTAAAGATATTCTCTGAAGAAGGGAACATTCCCTAATGGGACACAATAAATACAAATAAAAAACGTAAAGGCACCTTTAAATTCCACTATAAATTTCTTCCAGAAACATATTTTTCATCCCATTCCTTAAATGGTTTTAACCACTTCCCGCCCGCCATATAGCAAAATGACGGCTGGGAAGTGGTCGCTCTATCCTGACTGGCCGTCATACGACGTCCAGCAGGAGAGCGGCGATAGGAGATAGGCTCTTTACTATGTGACCCGCTGTGTCCAACCACAGCTGGTCACATAGTAAAAAGGAAGTGCCATTGATCAGCTTTCCTCAGTTGCCTGACAAGCACGAGTAGAGGAGAGCCGATCGGCGGCTCTCCTGACAGGGGGGGTTCTGTGCTGGTAATAAGAGCATTGATTACAGTGCAGACCCTTAGGGGATGCCACTAGAGCCACCAGGGATTGCCCACCCATGGCCACCAGGGATGCCCACCCATGACCACCAGGGATGCCCACCCATTGCCACCAGGGATGCCAATCAAGGCTCATTAAACCTTTCAATGCCCTCCTCACCAGAGCTGTTCATGATGGCCATATATCAGTGCCACCCAATTTTGCCCATCATTGCCATCTATTAGTGCCACCCACCAGTGCCCATTATTGCCTATCAGTGCCGCCTTTCAATGCCCATCAGTGCAGCATATCAGTGCTACCTATCAGTGCCTATCAGTGCTGCATATTAGTGCCTCATCATCAGTGCCACCCCATCAGGGCCTCCTCATCAGTGCCGGTCAGTGCGGCCTCATCAGTACAGGAAAAAACGTATCTATTTACAAAATTTTATAACACAAACAAAAAACTTTTTTTTTTTTTCAAACTTTTCAGTCTTTTTTTTATTTGTGTAGCAAAAAAGAAAAAATCTTGCAGTGATCAAATACCACTAAAAGAAAGCTCTATTTGTGGGAAAAAATGACATAAATTTGGTTTAGGTACAGTGTTGCATGACCGCGCAATTGTCATTCAAAATGCAACAGCGCTAAAAGCTGAAAATTGGCCTGGGCAGGAAGGGGGTGAAAGTGCCCTGTATTGAAGTGGTTAAAGGCAATCCAACTGATCTTAAAGGTTTAAGTATAACAAATGTTCTGGTCTGAATGTTTCTTTATTTCTAATCATGCCTATCTGGAAAACTTAGGTTGGCCATTTATGGACTGAAATTTGTCTGGTCCAGCAGAGAATTTCGATTCATGTATGGGCAGGGTGTTTCTACAGAAGTCAATCAATTGCCAAGGTATAGCTGGTAGCGCTGATCAGTGTATTCTGCTGGTGGGGAAGACTCACTGCTGTCAGAATAGAGAGGCTCAACAGGGAGGATTCCCCCATCCACATTGAGTGTGTGGATGGGGTATTGAGGAACACATTGGTTGAAAAAAAAAAAAGAATCATTTATAGGCTGCCTTAGACTGTTCAACTTTTCATTGCACAATTCCCATGTTACTAAAATACAATAGATATGCGGGTAAAACACTGCAGGGGATTTGTGTAGTCGAGATGCTATGCACTGTTTATTGGAGAAAACTTTAAAGCATGGTCTTCTTTTAAAGAATATACTGGAATATATAGTTGTGTCTTAAAATATATTAAAAAAGAATAGCGCACACATGCAAAAGAAACTACCAAATTTGAAGACAATCCATAAATAAAAATGGGGATTTGGTCCCACCATATGGCCATATAGTGCTCAAGCCCACCACTACGTCAAAGTACCCCATTATCAGTGGGTCCTACACTATCCATGAAAAAGAGATGAGTCCAACCTTTCTAACCCTTGGAGATAATACTCCTTGCTGGGAAAGATGTGCAAATGCACTGCAGGGGACTCCTCCTATATCTACTTGATAGTGGACACTGATAGAGTACAGGTGTGTGTGGGGGGTGGGGTGGGGTGCTCAACCTCGGTAGTCTGGTTGGACTGAATACATAATAAACAAGCAAAAAATTTGGGGGAGCATACCCATGTATTTCTAAAGCCGGTGCAGCTATAAACCAAGAGACATGTATATTAAAAAAGAATAGCACACATGCAAAAGAAACTACCAAATTTGAAGACAATCCATGAATAAAAATGGGGATTTGGTCCCACCATATGGCCATATAGTGCTCAAGCCCACCACTGCGTCAAAGTACCCCATAATAATATGTATTCAGTCTAACCAGACTACCGAGGTTGAGCACCCCACCCCCCACACACACCTGTACTCTATCAGTGTCCACTATCAAGTGGATATAGGAGGAGTCCCCTGTAGTGCATTTGCACATCTTTCCCAGCAAGGAGTGTTATCTCCAAGGGTTAGAAAGGCTGGATTCATCTCTTTTTCATGGATAGTGTAGGACCCACTGACAATGGGGTACTTTGACGCAGTAGTGGGCTTGAGCACTATATGGCCATATGGTGGGACCAAATCCCCATTTTTATTTATGGATTGTCTTCAAATTTGGTAGTTTCTTTTGCATGTGTGCGCTATTCTTTTTTAATATACATGTCTCTTGGTTCATAGCTGCACCAGCTTTAGAAATACATGGGTATGCTCCCCCAAATTTTTTGCTTGTTTATTATGTATTCAGTCTAACCAGACTACCGAGGCTTAGCACCCCACCCCACCCCCCACACACACCTGTACTCTATCAGTGTCCACTATCAAGTAGATATAGGAGGTGTCCCCTGTAGTGCATTTGCACATCTCTCCCAGCAAGGAGTATTATCTCCAAGGGTTAGAAAGGCTGGATTCATCTCTTTTTCATGGATAGTGTAGGACCCACTGATAATGGGGTACTTTGATGCAGTGGTGGGCTTGAGCACTATATGGCCATATGGTGGGACCAAATCCCCATTTTTATTTATGGATTGTCTCCAAATTTGGTAGTTTCTTTTGCATGTGTGCGCTATTCTTTTTTAATATACATGTCTTTTGGTTCATAGCTGCACCAGCTTTAGAAATACATGGGTATGCTCCCCCAAATTTTTTGCGTGTCTTAAAATATAGTTTAAAAAATATCATCACATCATCTATATTGTTTTTTGACTTTTGAATAATTACCAATATCAACTTTTTCACATGTACACTGTGGTTAAACTCCAAATTTTTCCCACAATTTACTGTATTGATAACTAAACAAAACACAGAACATTAAACTTAGCTTATTGAACATTGTTTTAACACATTTTATTTTTAACATTTCAAAAACAGACAGAAAGAGAGAAAGAAAGAAGACATTTATATTATCAGTTACACTCTCTAGGAAGTAGCACACAAATATGGAATGGTAAAATGTGTCTTCAGTGGGCAGCATACTTTCAAACATCACATAACCTGAAAAATGACCAGAAAAGTAAGTCACTTGCATCACCCAGGACTCTAAAACAGGGGGTCTCCAAACTTTCTAACTAAAGGGCCAGTTTACTGTCCTTCAGATTTTAGTGGGGTCGGACTGTGGCCAGTGGAAGTAGATAATGCCTCAGGCTTATTGGTGGGTTGAAGTAAAAAAAAAATACACAGCACCCCAGTAGTTAGGAGGGAGAGGAATAGCGTCCCATTATTGGTGTCAGTGGGTGAAATAGTGACCCATCATTGGTAACAGTGGGAGGGATAGTTCCCCACCATTGGTATCAGTGGGAGGAATAGTGACCCATTATTGGTATCAGTGGGAGGAATAGTGCCCCATTATTGGTATCAGTGGCAGGAATAGTGACTCATCATTGGTATTAGTGGGAGGAATAGTGCTCCATCAATGGTATTATCTGAAGGAATAGTGCCCCATCCTTGGTGTCAGTGGAAGAAATAGTGCCCCACCGTTGGTATCAGTGGGAGGAATAGTGCCCCATTATTGGTGTCAGTGGAAGTAATAGTGCCCCATTATTGGTGTCAGTGGAAATAATAGTGCCCCATCATTGGTATTAGTGAGAGGAATAGTGCTTCATCAATGGTATTAGTGGAAAGAATAGTGCCCCATCACTGGTGTCAGTGGGAGGAATAGTGCCTCATAATTGGTATTAGTGGGAGGTATAGTGCCCCATCATTGGTGTCAGTGGGAAGAATAGTGCTCCATTCTTGGTGTCAGTGGAAGTAATAGCGCCCCACCGTTGGTATCAGCGGGAGGAATAGTGACCCATTATTGGTATCAGTGGGAGGAATAGTGCCCCACCATTGGTATCAGTGGGATGAATAGTGCTCCATCATTGGTGTCAGTGGAAGTAATAGCGCCCCACCGTTGGTATCAGCGGGAGGAATAGTGACCCATTATTGGTATCAGTGGGAGGAATAGTGCCCCACCGTTGGTATCAGTGGGAGGAATAGTGCCCCATTATTGGTGTCAGTGGAAGTAATAGTGCCCCATTATTGGTGTCAGTGGAAATAATAGTGCCCCGTCATTGGTATTAGTAAGAGGAATAGTGCTCCATCAATGGTATATTAGTGGAAAGAATAGTGCCCCATCACTGGTGTCAGTGGGAGGAATAGTGCCTCATAATTGGTATTGGTGGGTGGAATAGTGCCCCATCATTGATGTCAGTGGGAGGTATAGTGCCCCATCATTGGTGTCAGTGGGAGGTATAGTGCTCCATCACTGGTGTGAAAGAGAATTGCGGTCACCAGGTATGCCATGGAGAATCTGAGTCACCAGGTGTGACATAGGGGAGAGGGGTCACAAGTGTAACAGGGGTTTGGGGTCACCAGGTGTGCCATGAGGAATTGGAAACCCTGGGTGTGCCATGGGGGATTGAGGTCCCCAGGTGTGACATGGAAAAACATCAGAGTCTCCAGGTATGACATGGAGGGACATCAGGGACCCCTGATGTGACATAGAGGAACATTGGGATCACTGGGTATGACAGCATTACATGGAGGAACCATCAGATCAGGGTCACTGGATATGACATAGAGCAGTTTTTAACCCCTTCCCTTTTTATTTTTTTTTTTTTTTTGGGGGGGGCGCAAGAAGCTGATCTTGCCTAGGGCGTAAAACAGTCTAGCACCTGCCCTGAGCCCACAGCCCAGAGTTTGAAGACTACTGCTCTAAAATATTCCTATCCTGATAAGTTGCAGTATAAACATAGGTTGACTGCCTTATATTCATTATAATAATTGTAATGACAGAAAGGGGTGACTTTATTAAAACTTAAGCTGCTGTGCATGGTAACCAATCAGCTTCTTACTTTTTTATTTTCAGAGCTTAACTAATGATAGAAGCTGAATGGTTACTATGCACAACTGTTTTTAGTAAATTCCCAAAGTGAACCTTTACATTGCCTAACCATGTGGTACTTTTATACTCATAGTGTTTCAAATGTGTTTCTTCTTTCTAGAAAAAAAAAACTGTAGCCTATCAGTAATATGTAAATGCTTTTTTTTTTGCCAAAATTCTGTAGCCCTCATCTGCATCTCAAAACCACTGCCCTGCAGGGAGCACAAGATGGGCAGAAGTGACTTTGATACATTAGTAGGTTTTCAAATAAACATTCGTACAAACATACATACAAAAATTTGTACAAAAATTCTCAGTTATTTCAATGACTTGACAAATGTCATTTGAAAGTACTTCAAGATTTTGTTTGCTTTTCACATTATACTTTGGAACGAATGGAATAAAAACCACATTCACAGTTAGAAATTTGTTAAAGTTTTCCATACTGCCCCTTCGAAGGCTTGAGTCACTTCACTGTGTTTGAAAACAAACATCGACCCCTCTAATGACTAGATCAGCCTTTCTCAACCTTTTCAACACAGAGGAGCCCTTGAAATAAATTTCTGGTCCTGGGGAACCCCTGCTAAAAATTAAAAATCTCCAACTCATGACACATTAGTGTGACAGTTAGTAGGAAGAATGCTCCTTAATTTTTCATCATTGGAAGAATTACCCCCTTACAGATAGCTAAAAGGTGTTATTGGGAACATATCGGAGAGGCAGAAATTGCCCATTGCTCAAGGAACCCCTAGCAACCTCAGGAGGAAGCCTAGGGTCCATGGAATCCTGGTTGAGAAACCCTGAGCTAGATAGTCAAACAAACTTTCTTAAAATGAAACATTTTGCACAAAATTCTACTAGTGTATGGCCAACTTTAGACTTCACTATGCTGCGCAAAGGACAATGTTGTAAGACACTAGGGGTTACATTTTTTACTGTATGTGAATGTGTGTATATGTCGTGTATATACAGTATTACAAGCCATGGTTTGAAAGCAAGTTTTTAAAACTTTAAAAATTAACAGATTCCCCCATCCTCATCCTCCCTGCTAGTGTAATCCGACAACTGGACTCCTCCTCTGTCAGAATGTCACTGATCAGCTCCGCAGCTGATTGGCTGAATGCACTGATCCAATGATACCACCAAAAGAAAGCTCTATTTGTGGTAAAAGGACATCAGTTTTATTTGGGTACATCTATGGAGCACCTATGACAACAGGAGACAACGTAAGAGTATCTTCCTCAAAGGAAAAAGACCTGGAAAGCTGGAAAATGACAGTACAGGTAAGCTGACAGTACTGATGGCAATTGGTCAGACTGGGGGGCAATTATATGTCTACAGGGCTGGTTAGAACCCCTACTTTTTTAAGAAAAAAATTGAAGGTGTAGGATGGAAATGTTTTCTTGAATAAACATATTTCTAGCAGTGTATGTAGTTTTTGTTTGGGAAATTACATTCATTTCGAAATCAAATGTTAAAAGCAAACGAAATTTTGAAGTACCTTCAAAGAACATTTGTCCAGTCATCGAGCGTACAAAGAAATTTCATACAAATGTTCGTATCAATATTTGCACCAACGTTTATTCAAAAATCGAGTGTATAGCCAGCTTAAAGAGTAACTCCACTTTTGTTGAGAAAAACAATCCCCTCTGGGTATGTATATTGGAAGGATTTTAACAAACTGTGTTGCAGAGTCCTACTTTTTTCTGCTCTGATAGAATACCACGTTGTTAGATCATGTCTCCTGTAGGACTGATTCTGAATGGGCGTGACTTTTTCATTGGTGATTAGCTGATGCACCTGCAGGGCTCTAATAGGGAGCGTGGCAGGGTCTGCATTCCTTTACAAATGGTTAACACTTTAAGAGCATCTGACCAACCGTCATCTGTGTTGCAGAGGATGCATAACATTTGACTTTTATCTTAGATTTCTGTGGAAAAAGGTGTAAGCCAATCACACAAGCAGGAAATAACATCTCTGGCGGCATTCTCTACACCAACTGTGTATGGAACTCCTCCAGGTTGCCATATTGTATGGAATTTTGCAGAAAATCACAGCACTGCAGAATAAAAGGGAAAGGTAATCTTTATTAACAATAAATTACAATATGGCTCGTGTCAAAATTGTATACATATTTTAATATATTAAAAAAAAACAATTCTCATGAAAGTGGACTTATCCTTTAATCTAACTGTGTACATTTTGGTAAGTATCCCAAGTGGAACCATAACACCAGGACAGCTATACGCTGCCTATCTTCTACACACAAATAGTTGAAAATTATTCGTTGCCTAAGGAAATATGTATGTTAATGCCAGTCCATATTCAGATTCAGTTACCATAAAAATGTGTTTATGGAGTGCCTATGACAACAGCAGAAAAGTAAGATCACTGAGCATCCTAATCATTCTCTAATGCCCCGTACACACGTGCAGATTATCTGCAGACTTTTGTCTGCAGACTTACCTTTTCTATGTAGTGCAAGGGCCTGCCGGATTGCATACAAATTGAAAGTGTTTAGGTTTGACCTCATATTATATGGTTTTGGTAAGTCTGCAGACAAAAGTCTGCAGATAATCTGCACGTGTGTATGGGGCATAACAGCCATTTGTTATCTCATATCAATATATTTTTAAGCCATTGCATGATATGAAACACCAAAATTTGTTTCAAAATATCCAGTGCACATTGACATTAGAACAGATTGCATGTCATGCCGATTCATTTGATGTATCCAGTCCTGGTACACGGATGATCCTGAAGACAATCCCCACATCTGGCAAGGCAGTAGTTTGTCTAGTTATCTCCATGGGCAAACACCACTGCCCCCTAACTACACAAACTACTACCTCAGCCAGACATGAGTAAGCCGGGCATCCCACATCACATTTCCTATGTCTGTATTCCAGGTCTGCGATCTGCAAAAGAGATAAAAAGAAACACTGAGAAGACGTGTATACACACCTGGCTTTGTTGACACCATTTGAGACAGACATATAATAATATGATGCATCAAGCAACCTAAAAGGGCCCTATACATGGGGTGGGCTCCGTTGGGCTTAGCTGGAAATCTGTCCGCTAATCCCCGCTGAGCAGACAGATGGCTGATCTGTCTCCGCTCCCTTTTACGCAGAGCGGACACAGACACAGTCCTCTATAGAAGGTTGGATGTCAAAAAACCGCCTGTCTGTTTGACACCCGACTGCCGTCTAATCCGATCCGCCAGACATCAGATGTTTTCAGCGGACAGGATCAATTTGGATGTCCGCGGGTGTCAGCAGACACATGTCCATTTACACTCCATAAAGGAGACTGGAGGGTTTGATTGGGTCCACCTGAAAAACTTTTCAGTCTGCCTTTGTGAAAGGGCTCTAATGCAGCTGAACAGATAGTAACAGTGAACTAGTCAGCTGTTTTGGACCATTAAAGCCTCGTACACACGCGTCGAAAATCGGCAGGGAATTTTCGTCCGACGACCGATCTGGCGATTTTCGGCTTGTTAGTATGATGCTTCCGACAACCGACTCCGACTTTTTGGCCTAAAAAAATCTGGTGTGCAGGCTATAAAAAAATTTTCTCCGCCGTCAAAACACGGCCAATTTTCGTGCAGTCAGTACAGATTTCGACAGGGAAAAATCTAATGAGCAAGTCTGGGCATGCTCAGTGAAGAAAGAACACAAAGAAAGCAAACCAACACATGACATCACTTCTGAAGTAGAATTTTGTCGGGCGAGAAAATTAGTGTGCAGTCTAGGCACATTCCAACCAACAAAACACCACTCTGGACAAAAGACGGACGATCGGTCGGCCGATAATCGTTGCGTGTGTACGAGGCTTTAAGGACACGTTTATCTTTGGGACACATGTTGCGTGTTCCACCCAATTTTAGGGCTGGGCCAGTGCTGCAGCCACCACCCACTGCCCCCCTCCCTGTGACAGAAGTATGGGGAGAAGTTCCCCGCACTAGCTGCCGCTGTTTGAAAACAGGGAGCCCCGCAAGGCCGCATCTTTCAGACACACAGCTCTGTGTGTCTGAATGAAGTACAAGAATGAACTACAAGCCCTGACATCCTTAGTGGCTGTGGGCTTGTAGCTCTCAATGAACTACCATGGCGCCGTGTGTGGAGAACCATGGTAGTTCATTAAGTCTTCCTGTTAAGGAGTATCGGCTTACCCGTAGGGGACGTACGGGTAAGCCGATACACTGACAGTTTGCAGGAGACCTGCATAGCAACAGCGATCTGCTGATGGCTGGTACAATGCTTTACAGGCTCCTGCAACAAAAAATAATAAAATGCACATTTACCTGGTCATGTGTAAAGCTGGCCATAGATGGATCAAAATTTAGCTGGTTCAGCAGGGACCAGTCGAATTTCAATCCATCTATGGCCATTCCCACTGGAGAGAAGTCGATCTAACAATCAGCTTCTCTTGAAGAGGAATGTTGAAAAATTTTCATTTGATCAGTGCATTCAGCCAATCAGCTGCGAAGCTGATCAGTGACATTCTGACAGAGGAGGAGTCCAGTTGTCGGATTACAATAGCAGGGAGGATGAGGATGGGGGAATGTTAATTTTTTTTGTTTTCCTCAATCCATCTATAGCCAGCTTTAAAGAGGTTGTACACCAAGACATTTTTTTTTTGTCTTCTTTACAACCTGAAAGAGAAACCCATAATGAGCTAGTATGCATCGCATACTAGCTCATTATGAAATACTTACCTTAGAACGAGCCCCCGCCGTGCCGTCCGCTTACCTGTATGACGGGCGACATGTATAGTCGCCCGTCTTCCGGGATCGCGGCATCCGGCCATCTGATTGGCCGGAGCCGCGGTGACGTCACTCCCGCGCACGCGCGCGGGAGCCGACGGTCACGGCACGGGGCTCTGAAGGAACGGCACGATCTGCCGTTCCTTCAGAGCGCATGCGCCAGTGACGTCACTGGCTGCATTAAAGGTAAATATCTCCTAAACGGTACATGTTTAGGAGATATTTACAGTACCTATAGGTAAGCCTTATCATAGACTTAGCTATAGGTACAACTTCCTGAGGAGGGTTTACTTCCTCTTTAAGCAGAACTTCACCTAAAAACGGAAGTTCCGCTCTTCCTCTTTCCCTGCCCCCCTATCCTCTGCACATCATTTTTTTTTGGGGGGGGGGGCATGTACCTGGTTTTGATAGGTACCGGGCCCACTCCCACTTCCAGTCGGATTGCGCAGCGAAGTTTACCCCCCTCTCCTTTCCCTGCAGCCTTATATGACACATCACATATCCTAGAAAGCTGCGGCGCATTCGCAGTGAGAAGTGGATTGTGAAGCCGCAAGCAGTTATAGCCGGCTGCCCACAGTTATTGTACCATTGACCAAAGCCCACTGAAAGAATGTCCGGATGAGGACTGCGCTAGATCCTGGGACAGGTGAGTGACTGTTTATTAAAAGTCAGCAGCTCGAGTTTTTTTTTTTTTTTCTTTTTTTTTGTAAATTTTTCAAAAGATGACTGAAGAACCACTTTAGGGATGCAGTCATTTTCTATTATGTGCAAAAAAAAAAAAACTGTCTATAGAATGAGGTCAAAATTGTCATTTGTATGTTTCTAGTTAATGAAAGTAACAATACATTTTCTTTATTCATCTCAAAAACAAGCTATACATTGGATGTAAGCATTACATGCAATCTCCAAACAATACTTACCTTCTTCACACCCTATCATTATCCTCCCAGCCCTCCATCATGGTCCAGCGCCGGTCCTTCTGGGTTAAATGACCCGCATCATCATCCAATTAATTTCTTGTGAGCTTGCAAAGTCATAGACATATCCTCTAGGCATACATCACCACTCTGGCCTGGGCTCATGCTACAGAGAATGGCATCAGTGTCCCTTTGTGAGGGCCATCTCTACTGCCTATAGGACCACCCATCATGGCCACAGAGCAAGAAGAATGAGGACCCTGTAATGGCATGTGAACATCCAGACAACCACTTGAAAATAGATATGTATACTGAAGATTTTTAAAAATCAGAAGCAGTGTGTGTGTGTGTGGGGGGGGGGGGGGGGGGAGTAAGAAGGTTATAGTTGAAAACTAGAGGGGATTCTGAACTTCCATCCTGCACACATCAATGATTCACTAGGCAGAAAAGCCAGGATCAGTGTGAAAAACCTTGAGCTTGGACCTTAAAAACACATATCAGCAATGACAGCCTTCATATTTGTATGCCAGTAAGAACTGCAGTATTTGCATTTTAACTAGCCATACTATAATGTAATTATAATTTTAGAGAAAAAACATTTTTTGGGATAAATAAATACAAAAAATGATGTTTCATTTTGTTCTGCCAGATTAACCACTTTACCACAGGAGGATTTTGCTGTCTTACGTCCAGGCCACTTTTTGCGATTCGGCACTGTGCGACTTTGCCTGACAATTGCGCGGTCATGCAACGCCGTACCCAAATGAAATTTACGTCCTTTTTTTCCCACAAACAGAGCTTTCTTTTGGTGGTATTTGATCACCTGTGCGATTTTTACTTTTTGCGCTATAAACAAAAAAAAGCGTAAATTTTGAAAAAATAACAATATTTTTCACATTTTTTTTATATGAAATCCCCCCCCCCCCAAAAAAATTTCAAAATCAAAATTTTTTATCATTTTAGGCCAATTTGTTTTCTGCCACATATTTTTGGTAAAAAAAAATTGCAATAAGCGTATTTTGATTGGTTTGCGCAAAAGTTATTGCGTTTACTAACTAAGGGAAAGATTTCTGTCATTTTTGGTGGTTTTTTTTTTAACGAGTAATGGCAGCGATCTGCAATTTTTTTGCGGGACTGCGACATTGCGGCGGACAGATCTGACCCTTGACTGACATTTGACACTTTTGGGGGTACCAGTGACATTACTACAGTAATCAGTGCTATACATATGCACTGTTACTGTAAAAATGACACTGGCAGGGAAGGGGTTATTTTTTATTGGTGATCAAGGGGTTAATGTATGCCTGGTGCTTACTAACATGTGTGGGGGGAGGTGACTGAGTGACACAGGGACAGACCGCAGGTTCAGCTATGCTGAACCCTGCAATCTGACCCTGTCTGTCACTTAGGAGATCCGCCCGCTTTGTTTACACAAGCGGGCGGATCTCCAGACTCGATTCCCCGACGATCGGGGAAGAGCGGCGGTGATCACAGCTGCTCCTCCCCTGGCCCGACTCCCGCTGTAACTCAATGCAGCGGGAGCGAGCCTCCGGCGGCGCGCACGCGCCGCCCACAAGGGGAGGAGTCCAGCGACGTAGGTCTACGTCGCTGGACGGGAACGAGGCACTTTGCCGCAGTACAGTCAATGTGACTAGTCGGCAAGTGGTTAAAGGACTGGAGTTAGTTATCCTCAGCCACTAATCAGCATTGGTCTTGCTTGAATCTGATTGGTGGCTGTAAATAAGTAACTCCAAGCCTTAAAAAACAAATTGTTAGATAAAGGAGACTTTATAGAGCAGCCCAAACATGGGATTTTTGACTTACTGTAAAATCCATTTCTCTGATGTTCATTGACAGACACAGCTCCTGATTCGAGATTAGAGAAATTAATTTTATGGTAAGTCAAAAATTCAATTTTCACTTTCGTTCATTGACGGACACAGCTCCTGATCATCTTACCCATTGGGACGTCCCAAAGCAGTGTTAAATATGAGGGGGTGGGAACAGTGAAAAGGAACTCCCAAGGCCAATACAACTGAAGCCCACCTGAAAAAAAATACACCCTCAAAGAGGACCAGGTCCTCTAAACAGCAGCCTGCAAAACCTTGCGGCCAAAGGAAGCATCCGCAGATGAACAAATCCACTTTATAAAACTTTGTTAAAAATATGCACCGACAACCAGATGGCTGCCTTGCAAACCTGCGTCACTGACGCCTGATGACTGATGCCTGAGTAGAGAGTAGAGTGCGCCTTGACAGGGGAAGGAGGAACCTGACCCCTGATGGAATAGGCCTGAATCACCATCTGTCTGATTCATCTGGAAATGGTCGCAGAGGAAACGGACAACCCTTTCTGGGGCCCATCTGTGAGCACAAATAATGAGTCCGACTTCCTAAAAGACTCCGTAGCTGCCAGGTACACCCTAAATGCCCGGTCCACATTCAAGGCATGCAAAGCAATTTCCTTTGGATGTGTTGGCCTGGGACACAGGGAAGGCAACACAATGTCTTCATTCAAATTAAAATCAGAGACAACCTTTGGAAGAAAAGACGGACAGGGGCAAAGAACCACCTTATGTCTGTGAACCACCAAGTAAGGTGAACAACAGGATAACGCCATCAATTCCGACACCCTGTGCGCAGAGGCGATAGCCATTAAAAAGGCCACCTTCTGGGACAGCGTAAGCAGGGGAATCTCCCGAAGACTCTCAAAAGGAGGCTTCTGGAGGACTGAGCACCAAATTGAGGTTCCAAGGCGGTATTGAAGACTGCACTGGAGGAGCCAAGTGCCAAACTCCCTAAAGAAAAGTACACACCAGGGAGTGTATGGCCAAGGGCCATTGAAAGAAGACCTCTGAACCTTTCTGTTGAGCCAGGACACCAACAGATCCACCTTGGGGATGCCTCACCCAAGACACAATTGATGAAACACCTCCGGGTGAAGGGACCACTCCCCTTGGTCCAACGCCTGCCGACTGAGGTAATCCGCCTGCCAGTTTTCCACCCCGGGAATGTGTACAGTGGAGAGGGCTGTAACAAACTGTTCTGCCCACCTTAGAATGCCGGCTACCTCCAGAGCCACCAGGACACTTCTTGTGCCCCCATGGTGATTGACATAAGCCACGGCCATGGCATTGTCCGAATTAATGCGCACTGGACATCCCTGAAGGCAATCCGTCCAATGTTCCAGGCACAGTCTGATCGCTCAGAGTTCCAAGACATTGATCGGTAGTCTGGACTCTTCCAGTGTCCAGATCCCCTGAGCAGAATCTTTGCAGAGGACACCTCCCCAATCAGACAGGCTGGCATCTGTGGTGACCACTGCCCAAGGATTTGCCCAGCCAAAGCGCCGGAGAACAAAGCAACCATATCAGGGACTCTTTCGTTCCCCGGCTCAGCCGTATCTGATTGTCCATAGACTGCAGATTCTTGTGCCATTTGGCCAGAATTTCCCTTTGCAGGGACCTCGTATTGAACTGTGCAAATGGAACTGCCTTGAAGGTAGACACCATCGGCCCAGCACCCGCATAGAAGGGATGACCTGCAGCCTGCAGTTTCTGGAGTTTGTCGAGAGGAAGGAGCACTCTGGCTAAGGCCGGGTCCAGAGTCAGACCCAGATAGTCCAGCTTTGTGGATGGAACCAAAGCAGACTTCTGAAAATTCAGAATCCAGGTTTTCCTCCAGAGCAGTAGGAGACTCCGCTCGCAGAAGGAGGTCATACAAGTAGCCCAATACCGCGATCCCCCGTTGGCGTAACAAAGCTAGCACCGGGGCTAACACTTTTGTGAAGACCTGAGAAGCAGAGGCGAGACAAGAGTAACGCCACAAATGCTCCTCTCCCATGGCAAAGAGGAGGAAGTGCTGAAAACTAACACATATTGGAATGTAAAAGCAAGCATCCTTGATGTTGATGGAGGCATGAAAATCCCCCTGATGCAGGGAAGCCACAACCGTGCGAATGGACTTCATTCTGAACTTCTGCACCCGCACAAAGCAGTTCAGAGCCTTGAGGTCCAGAATTGGACGCACCTTGCCTTCCTTCCTGGAGACTGTAAACAGGTTTGAGTAAAACCCCTGAAAACATTCCGAAGTTGGAACTGGGGCCATCACCCTTTAAAGTAAAAGGTCTTGCACCGCCCCAAAAAGAGCCTGTAAGCATACTGGGGACAGTCCCTCATTGGAACGCAGAACCTTACCAGTGGGTAAGAATGAAACTTGATCTTGTAGCCGGACCAATTGACCTTGTGGACCCACTTGTTCTTGTACCAGGGGAGTCCACAAGCCTGGGAACCAAAGTTGTCCCCCCTACCCCAGATATGGTTGAGGGCGCACCTTCATTTCGAAGGGGCCTTGTCCACGGGTCTGGAGAAGCCTGCACTTGACTTGCCAGACCAAGTTTGCCTGGATCCTCCAGAGGAGGCCCCAAAAGGCTCCGGTTCCTTGTTAGTCGACCCTAAGGGATGAAACAATGTCTTATGGCTCAAGAAGGAGGGCCCACGTCTACGACAAGGTTCCTTACCCCTAGTAGCCCGTGGAAGAAAGGTACTCTTCCCCCTGTAAGACCTTTAATGAGGTTATCCAGGGTAGCACCCAACAGGTGATCTCCTTGAAAGTAAAGAGCCGTCAAGGCCTTTTTAGAAGTCTGGTCTGCAGACCAGCATTTGAGGCCAAAGCCACGCCGAAGGACCACTGCCGAAACAGAGAGCCGTACCACTAGGGGAGCCGCATCCAAAGAGGCATCATAGATAAACTGCAGCCCCAGAACCAGCTGGTCCGCCAGCTCAGCAAAGGCAGGGGGGAGCTACTCCCCCTCCAGGTCACAGCGCAAAAGCCTAGTCCATTCGGTCAGAGTCTGCGACACCAGGGCAATGGTTATATCAGGTTCAGTGCCAAACAAGCCAGGGTGCCACAGCCTCCGCCTTCCAGTCAGCCGGGTACTTAAAGGCCTGGGACTCTTCAACTGGAATCATGGTTGCCTTGTTTAATCTGGAAACCGGAGGGTCCACCACCGGTGGAACAGTCCACTGCTTAAGAAGGGACTCCTCATAGGGGTATCGCCGTAGCAAATCGCTTAGGCGCCCCAAGGGGATGCTTTGGTCGTCCCCACTCTTTAGTGACAATTCTGTTAAAATAGAAGGGGAAAGGGAACACCTTTTCCACTCTGGATGGCTTTTGAGTGCCAAAGGGAACCTGCACCTTTTCGTACGCAGTTTCAGAAGAGGAGGAATTCTCCTCACTATCTGAGGATTTAGGGAGCGTGTTCGCAGACCCAACAGGGTGACCCATGTCCACGGCGGCTGAATCAGATTCAGGATCTAATAAGACAGATGAGGCAGGGGAAGGCGGGGGCGCTTTTTGCCAGCCCGCTGCCCAAAAACCACCTCCACCCAGGACACAAAGGACTCCAGAACCACCGTCAGTGCATCGATGGATGGATGAGACCCAGAGGGCCCGCAGCCTCAGAGAGGGGATCAGGTGGGAAGATGTGCTCCAAAGACTCCATGAGTCACCAGGGGTACCCCATAGAGAATCTGCACTGCATGTGTGGCTATCAGGTAATGAAATGATCCAGGAGTCAGCACCAGGGGATGAGGAGGGGCTCCCACCGCCAAAATCACAGCCTAGAGGGCTCCACTGTCAGGGCCGCTGCTATTTTCAATGGCAAACCACCGCAAAATGGCCGCTGGACTACAAAAACATGGCTACCGTGCAATGAGTACACTGGCTACAAGAAAATGGCGGCCCTGCACGACACGAGGGGGGAATCTCTAGAGCCCCCAGTCAGTCGCCAGCGGCACACCCCCCCGCCAGCACAGCACAATGCCCCTACCCCATGCGGTAGACCAAGCCACCCCACAGCCCCAGCGTTAGTGAAGGAGGGGGGAGAGGAGCAGATTGGGGGGGCGATATGGCCCACAGGGACCACCAGACCAATGAGGGGGGTGCCTAATGGAAAGCAGGGGAACCCAGGGGTCCAACCGTCCCATGGAGGGGCCCACATCCACCTCAAAACCCTCCAGGGGGAGAAGGGAGGCAACTACTCACCATACCAGGAACCAAGCAGGCACCGCTCCAGACAGAACCCCTCGCCATCTAAATGGGTGGGCTGTCGACCAGGAGGAGCGCTGCGACACGGGCCGAGGCCAGGTCATATGCGACCTCGTGAGGCGTTCAACTTGCAGGCCAGCCCTTGTCCAGTGGGGCTATGTCGCGGCCGCCAAGCATGGAGCTGAAATCTGCGCGCGCTCCCTGGCCAGACTGGGGTGACCACTGGATCTAGATTATCTGCTGAAAACTCCAACTTGCCTTGCACTTAGTGTTTTTACACAAAAAAAACATGAATGGGCGAGTTCGGGGGGAAGGAACTTAATTGGCCTGCACAGAGTCTTGGCCCTAACCCGATAGGACACCTTTGGGATGAATTAGTGCAGAGACTGTGAGCCAGGCCTTCCATTCCACATCAGTGCCTGACCTCACAAATGCGCTTCTGGAAGAATGGTCAAACATTCCCATAGGCACACTCCTAAACCTTGTGGACCGCCTTCCCAGAAGAGTTGAAACTGAGTTGAAACTGTTATAGCTGCAAAAGGTGGGCCAACTCAATATTGACTAAGATTGGGATGCCCTTAAAGTTTATGTTCGTGTAAAGGCAGGTGTCCCAATACTTTTGGTAATATAGTGTACACATACTAGGGCCGCTAGTAACCAAAAACATGGCCGCCTCCAAGGTGGCGACAACTAGCGGGCGGACTAACAATTTGCACTAATTATAGCATCTACAAGAGTGTAAAAGGCTGCTGATGTTGTATGAAAACACCAAGTGGTCGAAATCTCCTATTCCTGTTGTACACTCACCAGAAATAACATTGTTGGAGATCTCGGCAAGTTGGAGTTTTCGTCAGAACTCCGGCACTTGATTGTAGATCTCACAGGAAAAAAACAGGAGAAAAAAATCTATCTAAAAAGAAATCTATCTAAAAGTTCCTTATTCCTGCCTAGTCAGGAATAAGGAACTAGGTCCTTATTCCTGACTAGGCAGAAAAAATTGGAGTACCTATAGCAGAGAAAGGAACTATACCCCCTGGGAATGCCCATAGGTGTAGCCAGATTCTTTTTCTGCCTAGTGTCCTACTCCTGTAGGGGTCAGTATAACCCAGTGGTTAAGAAGATTAGGAGCTGTGTCCATCAATGAACGAAAGAGAAATCACAATAATGGTACACAAATACATGTATCCTTATCTATCGAATTTGAGCCTAATAAAAGTAAACCTGTCTGCAGGATGAGTCAAGCTGGCCTTACACTGTTAGATTTTTGTGTGAATGATTGTCAGAGCATTCCATAATACCATCAGTATGCAAATTTTGTATGAAAGTCTTGACAATTTTCATTTGGTTGCCTTGACAATGTTGTATATTTTAACATTTTATTTCGGAATGGACTAAAGGGGATTTAATTCCAGTTTCCTCCCACACTTCAAAGACATGCTGGTAGGTTATTTAGCTCCTGTTTAAATTGGCCCTAGTATATGAACAATATATTACCAAAAGTATTGGGATGCCTGCCTTTACACAACACATGAACTTTAATGGCATCCCAGTCTCAGTCTGTAGGGTTCAACTCTTCTGGGAAGGCTGCCCATATGGTTTAGGAGTGTGTCTATGGGAATGTTTGACCATTCTTCCAGATGCACATTTGTGAGGTCAGGCACTGATGTGGACAAGAAGGCCTGGCTCCACATTAACTCATCCCAAAGGTGTTCTATGAGGTAGATGTCAGGCCAGTCATGTTTCTGCACCCCAAACTCGCCCATCCATGTCGTTATGCACAAACAAGGTCCATCGTACGGGCTGCACAGAAAAAATAAAAAGGTATTTACTAAAAAACAAAAAAAACAAACAGAAAACGAGAGAATGGAGCCCAGTGGACAGAGGAGAAGAGGGGATGCTGCCAGGTGGAGGGGAGGATAGAGTCAGGTGGACAGAGGAGAGGGGGGATGCTGCCAGGCGGGGGGAGGATAGAGTCAGGTGGACAGAGGAGAGGGGGGATGCAGCCAGGTGGAGGGGAGGGGAGGGCAGAGCCAGGTGGACAGAAGAGAAGAAGGGAGGCTGTCAGGTGGAGGGGAGGACGGAAGAGAGGAAGGGATGCAGCCAGGTGGAGGGGAGGACAGAGCCAGGTGGACAGAGGAGAAGAGGGGATGCTGCCAGGTGGAGGGGAGGATGGAAGAGAGGAAGGGATGCTGCCAGGTGGAGGGGAGAACGGAGCCAGGTGGACAGAGGAGAAGAGGGGATGCTGCCGGGTGGAGGGGAGGATAGAGTCAGGTGGACAGAGGAGAGGGGGGATGCAGCCAGGTGGAGGGGAGGGCAGAGCCAGGTGGACAGAAGAGAAGAAGGGATGCTGCCAGGTGGAGGGGAGGACGGAAGAGAGGAAGGGATGCTGCCAGGTGGAGGGGAGGACAGAGCCAGGTGGACAGAGGAGAAGAGGGCATGCTGCCAGGTGGAGGGGAGGATGGAAGAGAGGAAGGGATGCTGCCAGGTGAAGGGGAGGACAGAGCTAGGTGGACAAAGTAGAGTGGGGATTAAGTCAGGTGGCAGGGAGGATGGAGCCAGGTAGACAGAGGAGAAGAGGGGATGCTGCCAGGTGGAGGGGAGGACAGAGCCAGCTGGACAGAGAAGAGGGAGGGATGCCAGGATGAGGGGAGGATAGAGCCAGGTGTACAGAGGAGAGGAAGGGATGCCAGGATGAGGGGAGGATAGAGCCAGGTGGACAGAGGATAGGGGGGATGCAGCCAAGTGGAGGGGAGGATGGACCTAGGTGGACAGAGGAGAAGAGGGGATGCTGCCAGGTGGTGGGGGGGACTGAGCTAGGTGGACAGAGTAGAGTGGGGATTAAGTCAGGTGGCAGGGAGGATGGAGCCAGGTAGACAGAGGAGAATAGGGGATGCTGCCAGGTGGAGGGGAGGACAGAGCCAGCTGGACAGAGAAGAGGGGGGGATGATGCCAAGTGGAGGGGAGGACAGAGCCAGATGGACAGAGAAGAGGGTGGGATGCTGCCAGGTGGAGGAGAGGACGGAGCAAGGTGGAGAGAGGAGAAGATGGGATGTTGCCAGGTGGAGCTAGGTGGACAAAGGAGAGGGGGGATGCTGCCAGGTGGAGGGGAGGACAGAGCCAGGTGCACAGATAAGAGGGGGGATGCTGCCAGGTGGGAGGATGGAGCCAGGTGGACAAAGGAGAGGGGGGGGTGCAGCCAGGTGGAGGGGAGGACAGAGCCAGGTGGATAGAAGAGAGAAAGGGATGCATCCAGGTGGAGGGGAGGACAGAGCCAGGTGGAGGGGAGAATTGAGCCAGGGGGACAGATGAGAGGGGGGATGCAGCCAGGTGGAGGGGAGGACAGAGCCAGGTGGACAGAGGATAGGGGGGATGCAGCCGGATAGAGGGGAGGACAGGGCCAGGTGGACAGAGGAAAAAAGTTGATGCTGCCAGGTGGAGGGGAGGATGGAGCTAGTTGAACAGAGTAGAAGAGGGAATGCAGCCAGGTGGAGGAGAGGATGGAGCTAGGTGAACAGAGGAGAGGGGGGGAAGAAGCCAGGTGGAGGGGGGTGGAGCCACATGCACAGGGGAGAAGATTGGAGGCTGCCAGGTGGATGGGAGGACAGAGCCAGCTGGACAGAGGAGAGGGGGGATTCAGCCAGGTGGAAGGGAGGATGGAGTCAGATGCACAGGGGACAAAAAGGGGATAATGCCAGGTGGAGAGAAGGACAGAGCCAGGTGGACAGAGGAGAAGAAGGGCTGCTGCCAGGTAGAATGGAGGATGAAGCCAGGTGGAGTGTAGAGGGGGGGATGCAGCTAGGTGGAGAGGAATGATGGAGGCAGATGCACAGGGGAGAGGAGGGGATGCAGCCAGGTCGGGGGGGAGGATGGAGTCAGATGTACAGAGGAGAGAAGCGAATGCAGCTGTGTCCCCCGGCACCACTCACCTGGGGCTCTTTTTGGCTCCCATGCTCTGCTGTGATGGACGAGGAAATCCGGGGTGGAGGCCCAGACAGTGAGGCAAGAGCAAGCGGCTGCGCCAGCCGGGATCACCCACAGGCCAACCACCTGCCTCCAACCACACTTGACCAGTTTGGCCAATCACAGGCTGCCCATCACTGAGCTCGGACAGCTAGGGAGGCTCAGGCTGATAATTGATGGAGAGCGGCAGTCGGAGAGCAGTCAGTGCAAGGAGTAACAGGCTGATGCTCAGAGTTAGCGCACAGCACACTCAGGAGTCCAGGCGGCGGGCATGGTACTTTTCTGATCCCCTCTAGATGTTGCGCCTGGGGCAGCCCTGGCTGCTCCCCCTACGTTAGGCCACTGCGCATCTGGGGCCAACAGTGAATGGGCTCACAAGAGCCCAGGTGCCGGAATGCAATTTCTAGTCGCCTTGGCGATCTGGTGCCTAGGATTTGCTGATCCCTGGTATACATTTTTTAGCCAAGTGCACCCTGTGCTTTCCTCTTTCTCACCTACGCAAGAATGACTTTCAGCCCCCCCCCCCTCCACCCCCCCCCAAATAAAAGTGGAACTTCACTCTCTCAATCAACATTGATTATTTTGTATTCCTTATAGTGCTAGCATTACTAAATAAATAGGAAAGCAAATCACAAATTACTTGTTTTAAACTTTTTTTTTACATTTCTACAGTTACTTCCTGGTTTCCTGCCTAGGCAAATGATGTTATACATCCCAGGAGTCTTCAGGAGGGGAGGAGAAGAAGAGGGGTTTTCTTAGCTAAGCCCATTCTCCTGCATGCATGCCTGATCTAAGGACAGATGAATTCAAGGACGTAAATAATGATACATGAACCATCGGCCCTTACTCAAGATGGCCACAGCCAGAGTGCTAGGTGTTGTTTTTCAAAGTGATTTCTCAACAAAACAAAGCATGATGGATGGATGTGGGGAGTTTGCTTTAAATATTAAAAATGAATTAAACAGTGTTTTTGGTTTGTGGTGCTTAGATACATAGAAGATCCCCTTCAACAAACATATGTCTATCACAACACTCAACGGAAATGCCAGACCTGCAGAAGTCTGATGGGTATATGTTTGTAATTAAAAGCATGGCTCTTAGAATACTATTACTGCATTTCATTTGGGTTTGTGACCTGCCTGGAATCCAGCTTTAAAGATGCAACAGTGAATAACTGCGTCGCCATCCTGGCAATGCAGTGTGGCAGGGGTGTGTGAATCAGCGCAAGTAAACAGAATTATAAATATTGTGTTAGGTATAACAGTAAAGATATGCCTTTTAATAGTGATCTTTCCCTTTGCGGGAAAAACATGACGGCTGCCATTGCTGATTTTAAATTCTCCAAAAGCTTGCTTCAATGCTTTGCAGGGGTGTAACTACAGGGGTTGCAATTGCAACCGGGCGCCATGCTCCAGGGGGCCTGTGCGGCTCCCTGTACACCTAGATAGAAGGGGCGGCGGGGGCAGCATGTAGAGAAATCACTGTCCACCTTTTTCCTCCTGTAGATGCAGGAGGAAAATGGAGGAGATTGGTTCCTCTGTATGCTGCCCCTGCCGCTCCTCCTATCCAGTTCACTTGGGTTCTGCTGTCTCTGGGCCCCTGTGTGCTCTCCTGGTCCCCCACTGTGCTCCCTAGACTCTCATGCCGGCTGCTGCAGGGGATGTGTCACAATAGAGAACCAGAAAGGGGTCGGTAAATATGTAATTTACCAGCTCCTTCCTTTTTTGAATGGACAGAGTCATAGTCAGTGACATTGTAAAAAAATAAATAAAATGATAAATAAAAAATACAATTAAAATACCAAAAAATAAAAACTACTGACACCTGTGAGTGAACTTCCAGGATCGCAAAGGTCACACTTGCGACTGGGCCCTGGCATTCCACCACCGTGGTGAGGCCCTAGGATGGCAGAAAGAAAGGACCACTGCAGAACTTGTGAAAGGGTCCCGCTGCAGGACCGTAATAAAGGGCCCCGCAACGAGAGTACAGGGCCCCAGGATCAGTGGGAAGAGCCCCAAGCTTAAAGGGAAGGGTCCCAGCCAGGGGTCCGGGGGGCCCTTCATGGTTTCTTGTACCGGGGCCATGAAGGTTCTAGTTACGCCTCTGATACTTTGATTTGGTAAGGCTTAGTTAACACTGGCAGTTAATCTGTATTTTTACCACCTACCTTCAAATTTACATGGCAGCCAGAGGTGTGCCAGTACAAGCAACAATTTGTAGGTGCCATGGTGGGTTTGACAGGTGACACCATCTGTCAAACTCATCCATTGAAGTCAATGAGATAGTGGGGAAGATTTACTAAAACTAGTGCACTCAGAATCTGGAGCAGCATGGTAGCCAACCAGCTTCTAACTTCAGCTTGTTCAATTAAGCTTTGGCAATAAAACCTGGATGCACCAGATTTTGCACTTTCCAGTTTTAGTAAATAACCCCTAGTGCTACAACCACGTGTCAAAAACGCAGCTATGGTGGTTCAATGTAAAATTCCCTTTGGGATTAAAAAAAACTCCCTTGGGGATGGAAAAAAAAAAAAAAGCATTCAGGAGGTAGAGAATCAATATCTGAATCCCTGTAAACTGTCAACCATGGTCTGAAAAGCAATCAATCGCAGATCACTTTTCCGAGGGCAGTAAAATCTCGTGCCCATGTAAAAAAAGAGGCCTAACCCAGAATGAGTATGCAAAAATCACCTTCTGACTTTAATGTGCCTTTCCTGACATGCATACTTCTTCCAACTCCGCGACTCAGAACGTATTGAAGATAGGGAGACAGCGTTCCAGCCATGTTGATATATATGATACTATATATATATATATATATATATATATATATATATATATATATATATATATATAATTTTTTTTTTTTTTATAGCAATACATATTGCTGTTTTCCATCCTACGTGGATAATTCTTTATTGCATTAAATTATAGAGATGTTTTGGTATAGAGATGTTATAGATGTTTTACTGTACAACAATGGGTTAAAACGCTCCCTTCTATGCCTCAGCCATCCTTTCTGAGAAGGAGAAAGGTGTTGCGCTGACAGATTGTCCCTCCAACCAATAGCAGGCCCCATATTCTTTAAAATCCTGACTGTTAGCCAATGGAACAAGCCTGGGCGGGCTTCAGCTAGGTTAGGTTGTCTCTCTCTCTGCCACGCGTGCATCCATCAGATGACACTGCTGCAGACCAGGCCTGGAAGTGCATAGGATCAAGGAAAGCATGTGTTAGCTGTGCACGCATTTCACTGTACCGTATAAGAATTAAACACATGTCTGTGCTGCTAGCTGCAATACGTGTCCAAAAACAACAAACATTAAACATTTTTATATTTTCGCTGATCTACAATAAAATATATATACGTTGGAAAGCAGGGGTATAGAGGCACCCGCATGCAATTCTCAAGTCTGCGTACTTATATAAATAATGCATGAATACTGTTTTATAAGAACGTTTCGATTTATAATATGCATTCTCTTTTTAGAGAAAACGTGATTAAAAATAAACTGCGTAAGGTACTAAAACGCAGGCATTTTCCGACGAAAGTCGCCCCATTTTTTTTTACGCCACGTGATGCGACAACTTTGCACGTTGCTCAGAATTTGCAGCCCTATACGTCCCGAGGATGATCACCGGGAAGATGATGCCGTCGTGTTGTCACTACACCGTTAATACATCACTAAAAATTGAATTTTTTAAGGCCGATACTCCCTTTCTCGGCCCCCGAGGCCTACGGACGTGAGCTCATTGATCTTCGCAGCCTCAGCAACCACCGACTTCACGTATTTCGTTTCGCTCACCTGTAAATCACATTTAACCGAGGCATGGGCACGAGCCCAAAAAATAAAACGACAAGGGCGGAAATACCTCCGGACTGTTTGGTCTGCTCCCAGTCACCAGCAATGAAGACATGGCACGTCTGCGCTGCATTGTTGCTTGCGGGAACACGTGTTGGATGCAAGAACAAGCAGATGTTTAAGAAAAAGAAAAAAAAACAGCAGCCCCATGACTTGAGGCTGATCGCAGCACGAAACTCACCATCCCAGGAGCTGGAAGCCTTAGGTGGGCTAGGTGATTGTGGAAAGCTGTCCTCTGGAATGACCTCTCCCCCATGCACATCTCCCCTGCCTCCCCCTCCCCAGACAGGCGACATTCTTACAAAGCAATGCTCTTACTTCTGCTAGGATCAGCTGCCTCCATGTGACTTGCACTCTTGTGTCTCAGCGGCCTGTGCGAGCATGCAGCAAACACAACTGCATTCCTAGGGTCATCTGTACAGCTAAAGCATTTCACTTGCTGCTGACTTCTTCAGTCCTCTCCCTCTCCCCCTTCCAAAAAAACACATTACATCCCAACCCTGTGACGCAATATGGCACTGAACCAATTAACGCTCACTTCTGTTTTTCCCTCTTCTTTTTTTTTTTTTTTTTTTCTTAAAGGGATAGGCAGCAGGGAGTTCTATGTTTAGAATTGCTTTAGCTCGCCATCCACAAAGTGCATACAGCGTTACATTTCTTGCTAAATTCAGGGAATTATTACATACAGCCATATGTACACAACAAAAAAAATGTTCTCAGAGATGCTAATCAAAGTTTACTAACCACTTAAGGATCCGAAGGTTTTACCCCCCTTAATGACCAGGCTATTTTTTGTGATACGGCACTGCATTATATTTACTGACAATTGCGTGGTCATGCGATGCTGTATCCAAATGAAATCAATATCCTTTTTTTCCCCACAAAGTGAGCTTTGCTTTGGTGGTATTTGATCACCTCTGCGGTTTTTATTTTTTGCACTATAAACAAAAAAAGAGCGACAATTCTGAAAAAAAAAAAAAACAATATTTTTTACTTTCTGCTATAAAACATATCCAATAAGAAAGAATTGAACAAAGTTACTATTATGTATTGCTCTTTATTACTTTACAATAAAATATTGTGAAAAAATAAATACATTTTTCTTCAAGTTAGGCCAATATGCATTCTGCCACAAATTTTTGGTAAAAAAAAAATCCCAATAGGTGTCTACAAACTAGGGGATAGATTTATGTCATTTTTTTTAAATGTTTTTACTAGTAATGGTGGCAATCAGTGATTTTAGCAGGACTGAGACATTGCGGTGGACAGATCGGACACCTACCTGACACTTTTGTGGGGGACCAGTGACATTACTACAGTAATCAGTGCTAAAAATATGCACTGTTACTGTACTAATGACATTGGCAGGGAAGGGGTTAACACAAGGGGCAATCAAAGGGTTAATTGTGCTCCTATGTAGTGCTTTCTAACTGTGTGGGGGGTGGACTCAATAGATGAACACAGAGACCTGTGTTCCTAAATAGTAGGAACACAGGATCCCTGTGTTCATCTGTGACAGAACTTGTTAGGTGGGCTGGGAGATTGTGGAAAGCTGTCCTCTGGAATGACCTCTCCCCCCATGCACATCTCCCCAGGCCCAGACTGGGACATAAAATAGGCCCGGGCATTTTAGGCTGAGCAGCCCATTTTTGTTTTTTAAACAAAATGACCAATGATGAACAACTACCAGTTTCTCTATGTTTTTTAGTTATATTTAGCATGCACACCCATACGATCCGATTCTGCAAATCGCCCTGCGTTTTACAAAACCAATTGCGGGGTGTCGTTAACCTAACATACACTCCGCAATCTGTTTGCATTAATGGGTTGCTATTTAGATACAGTCCGCATTTAGTGTGAACCCAGGCTAAGAGATAACAGGTAATTTTAGGGTACATTAAAATATATATTACCCAATTTTTGGGTAAAATATAAAAGATCGGTTTGTGTCAAGTAAATAAATACCCAACATTTCAAACCTTAAGACTATGCATGCCCGAAAATAGCAACACATTTCAGTACCCTATATTTTCCATAGGCAAAGCTTTTAAAGATCATAGAGGTCATCAGTTCAGAGTTAACCATGAATAATGATCCTATAATTATTGCTCTCATTCCAGTGTGCAGGGTGATATATTACACGTGTAGTAAAATCAAGGTTTTTGTTCACAGGCGCCCCCAAAATTTGTATGTAGTTTCGTATGGTGGTAGTGGGATAGGGATGACATCAGTAGCAGTGGTGGTAGTGGGGATAGGGATGACATCAGTAGTGGTGGTAGGATAGGGATGACATCAGTGGCAGTGGAGGTGGGGATAGGGATGACATCAGTGGCAGTGGGAATAGGAATTACATCAGTGGCAGTGGGGATAGGGGGTGACATCAGTGGTGGTGGAGATAGGGGTGACATCAGTGGTGGTGGGGATAGGGGTGACATCAGTGGTGGTGGGGATAGGGGTTACATCAGTGGCAGTGGTGGTGGGGATAGGGGTTACATCAGTGGCAGTGGGAATAGGAATGACATCAGTGGCAGTGGGGATTGGGATGACATCAGTGGCAGTGGGAATAGGAATTACATCAGTGGCAGTAGTAGGGGGGATTGGGATAATATCAGTGGCAGTGGTGATAGGGGTGACATCAGTGGTGGTGGAGATAGGGGTGACATCAGTGGTGGTGGAGATAGGGGTTACATCAGTGCCAGTGGTGGTAAGGATAGGGGTTACATCAGTGGCAGTGGGAATAGGAATGACATCAGTGGCAGTGGGGATAGGGATGACATCAGTGGCGGTGGTGGTGGGGATAGCGTTGACATCAGTGGTGGTTGGGATAGAGATAACATCAGTGACGGTGTTGAGGATAGGGATGACATCAGTGGGAATTATGAGGATAGGGTTGACATCAGTGGGAGTAGTGGTAAGGATAGGGATAAAATCAGTGGCAGTGGTGGTGGGGATAAGGATGACATCAGTGGCCATGGTGGTGGGGATAGGAATGACAATGTTCACTGCCACTGATGTCATCCCTATCCTTACCACCATTGCCACTGATGGCGGGATGGCGGTAGGAGAGATGGGATGAGGCAGAGGGATGGCGGTGGGAGGGATGGGATGAGGCAGAGGGATGGCTGTGGGAGGGATGGGATCAGGCACAGGGATGGCGGTGGCAGGGATGGGATGAGGCAGAGGGATGGCGGTGGGAGGGATGGGATGAGGCAGAGGGATGGCGGTGGGAGAGATGGGATGAGGCAGAGGGATGGCGGTGGGAGAGATGGGATGAGGCAGAGGGATGGCTGTGGGAGGGATGACTGCTGGAGGCCAGAGAACCACAAATCCCAGCGGTGTTGTGCCCTTTCCTTACCTTGCAGAGTTACAGGCCTTGGGTGCCTGTGTCTGCGCCCTCTCCATGGAATCGGCCGCGGAGAGGCCAGCTCGGGACTCAGACGGAGGGACACACACAAAAGTGATATGTGGAGGCCTCGGCCCACCGGGCATATGCCCGGTCTGCCCTATGGCCAGTCCGGGCCTGCATCTTCCCTGTCTCTTATTCTTAGATGTGGTGGCTGCATTTGTTTTCTTTTTTAGGCTTAGACAATTAGAGCGCAGAAGTAGTTGTGGAGATTGGTCTAGCTGTGGAGAGGAGCAGAGGATTAGGTAAGTATATCTCCTTTTCTTGTTCCCCTTAAAATAAAGAAGCAATTAAAGGGATATTAAAGTCTTGCTTTTTTTTTTTCTTTAAAATAACAAACATGTTATAATTACCTGCTCTGTGCAGTGGTTTCGCACAGAGCAGCCTGGATCCTCCTCTTTTAGGGTCCAATGCTCGCACTCCCGACAGTAGGTGTCCTTCCCTCCTGTTGGGAGCAGCTTGCTCTAGGGGCACCCAAGCAGGCGTGCTACCGACCCACAGCTCTGTGTCCATACACACACTGAGCCATGACTCAGCCTGCCCCCTCTGTCTCCTGATTGGTTTACTGGCTGTGGTTGACAGCAGCGGGAGCTTATGGCTCCCACTGCTGCCAAAAGTCAATCGGGAGTGAAGGTCCCCAGAAAGACAAGGCTATCGTGGATATCACTGGATGGATAGGGGGCTCAGGTGAATATTATGGGGGCTGTGGTGGAAGCTGCACACAGGTTTTTTACCTTTAGGCCTCTTGCAGCTTAAAAAAGCTCAGTACAGCTTTTTTGAGAGTGAAAATACAGCCCATTCATTGTAATGTACCTATGCACAGGCGCGTAAACAAGCGCCGTACATTCTTCAGTAAAAACAAAATAGAGAAATCTGCATTTTTGGGCAGTAATTTACGCCTCATGCGCGCAAATGCGCGCAAATATGCGCCAATTGGCACAAATGGCCATTTACATAATGCACAAAACAAGAACATGAGAATACGTTTCCTCACATTTATGCAAAAAAGCGCGCATGCGTGCAAATGCATATGCGTAAAAATACGCGAAAATACATAAAATAAAAAAATAAAAATGTAAGAGCAGATGCTCAAACAGGAGTATTGTGTGCAAGAGGCCTAATGCATAGATTGCATGAAGGTAAAAAAAACTTTGTGCCTTTGCAACCATTTTAATCACTTGATGTACTGCGGCAGGCTGTCTCTCCCAGGCAAAGTGCCGTACATGTACGGCGCTCGCCTGGGAGGAGCTAGGGGGCGATTGCGCGCCGCCGGAGGAGCGCTCCCGCCCCCGCTCGTCAGTGGAGAAGCCAGTGCATGTGACAAGCGGCTCTCGCGATCTCCTGCCCCTGACAGAGAACGGACGGCTGATGTAAACACAGCCGTCCGTACTTCTCCCTGAAGTGATCACAGATGTCATGTGATCCTGCTATATAGGATCACATGTCTCTGATGACTTCACAAGCCACGCTCCCCCCCCCCCCCACAGTTAGAATCACGCCCCTAGGGTCACATTTAACCCCTTGATCACCAGTACTGTTAACCCCTTCCCTGCCAGTGTCATTTTTACAGTAACAGTGCATATTTTTAGCACTGATTACTGTAGTAATGTCACTGGTACCCCCAAGTGTCAAAAATGTCAGTTAGGGGTCCGATCTGTTCCCCGCAATGTCGCAGTCCCGCAAAAAATCGCAGATCGCCGCCATTACTAGTAAAAGAAAAAAGAAAAACACTAAAAATGACATAAATCTTTCCCGTAGTTAGTAAAATTTTGGTAAGCTTGTACTGACCTGGGAGGCAACTCCTCTCCCCTGGGTCCATTCTCCTGTAGCTATATGTACTTTGTAGCATTAGCTGTCTCCTATAGCAACAGCAGGTAACTCACGGAAGGTGCAGGAACTCTGTGGATGATTCCATCTTGACACTTTCCCAGGCTCTCCAACACATGGCAGAGTCACCTCTGGTACTTCATCTCCGGTCTCCATCCTTTCCTTCATGCTTCCAGGCAGTGTGCAGGCTCCATCTTTCAGAGCCCCGAGCACATGGTTAGGCTCCAGACTTCAGGCCTCCCTGGCAGCAGCTGTTCCTCACACACCCACCCAGTCTGGGTGGTAAGAGACAGATCGCCTCACTTCCTCCAAATAAATAGTATCTCCCAGCATGCTCCACTACCAGTGTGATTGGCTGAGAGAAACATACATGCTCATAACCTGACTCACTGTAATTCACCACACTAATGCCAAAGGTAACACTGCCACCTACTGACAGTAAGGAGAATTACAGCCAAACCAGAATTAGGAGGGAAATCCAATGACCACAAGACTATAAATTAGCAAGGCTAGCTACCACCTAGCACAACTAAATTTACTAGAAACCCTGCTTAGAACAAGGGTGCTACACTAATGAAAAAAGGGGAAAGCTGCTAGCACCACAATTGACAAAAATTGCATAAAACTGAAAACCCATAAGTGCAGTGCTAAAATATACTATATAACCGGTTGCCGATCGCCCGCCGCTTTTTTACTGCGGCAGTGCGGCTCTCCTGCGCGAAACATAGGTCTACGTCAGTCACGCACCGGCAGCTAGGTATCGAGTGCGCGCCTCCGCTGGCGTGCTCCTGCCCCCACTCGGCAGCGGGGACTCCGATGTATGGGGCAATTGCTCCAATTGCCGCCTGACACCCGCAATCGCTCCCCGCTGAAAGAGAAGAACGGTCAGCTGTTGTAAACACAGCTGACCGTTCTTCTCCCTGGAATTATCACAGAGCCCCTGTGATCCTTCTATATAGGATCACAGGTCTCTATGATCATTTCACAAGCCACACCCTTCACAAGTAGAATCACTCCCCTAGGCTCACATTTAACCCCTTGATCACCCACAATGTTAACCCCTTCCCTGCCAGTGTCATTATTACAGTAACAGTGCATATTTTTAGTAGTAATGTCACTGGTCCCCCCAAAAGTGTCAAAAATGTCAGTTAGGGGTCCGATCTGTCCGCCGCAATGTCGCAGTCCCACTAAAAATCGCAGATCGCCCCCATTACTAGTAAAAAGAAAAAGAATAAAAATGACAAATCTTTCCCGTAGTTTGTAGACACAATAACTTTTGCGCAAACCAATCAAAATACGCTTATTACAATTTTTTTACCAAAAATATGTAGCAGAAAACAAATTGGCCTAAAATGTTAAAAAAATTAGATTTTTCAATATTCTTTTTTTTAGAATGTTGTATATCAGAAAGTGAAAAATATTGTTTTTATTTTTTTTAGAACTGACGCTCTTTTTTTGCTCATAGCGCAAAAAATAAAAATTGCACTGGTGATCAAATACAGTATCACCAAAAGAAAGCTCTATTTGTGGGGAAAAAAGGACATACATTTTATTTGGGTATAGCACCACGCGATCGTGCAATTGTGCGTTAAAATAACGCAGTGCCGAATCGCAAAATATGGCCTGGTCATTAAGGGGGAAAATCTTCCGGTCCAGAAGTGGTTATGATATATGATCACTTTATATTTTTTAGCGCTGCACTTATGGGTTTTCAGTCAAAAGTAAACAGACTGCCTGTAATGGAGAAGACTGGAGGTTCTGTTTGCAGACATCCCAAGTCTCCCACGAGGTGCGGGAATCTCCCACATTGGGGCTGCGGCTTCCTGACACCCACAAGTGCCGCACGATATCCCGGCAGGCAGCCGCAACAACCCTTAAGGTGAAGAACGGAGCCATTGCTTCCTGTATAGTTCCGGCTCCTGTCACAGGGGGAGTGATATCAAACGTACTCTGCCTGTGACAGGAGCCATACAGGAAGCATGATCGGCTCTGCTCCCTACTGCAGCCGCATGGTTCCTCCAGCGCCGCTCCTGTCATACTTTGTGTCTCAGAGGAGCCAGCATTACCCGCCAGCAGTACCCACCAGCAGTATCAGCCTGCAGTAACCACTAGCAGTACAAGCCAACAGTACCCACCAGCAGCCATTGGCTGCCAGTGCTGATCAGATGCAAATCGGATGCTGGTTTTCAGAATGGCTGACTTCTGTTGGATAGACTGGTGTTCACACTGGCCGAATGTCAGCCGGTTTCTGTTATACCAGCCAATATTTGCCCCGTGTGTATGGGGCTTAATACAGGAGATGTGTTACTGGCCAGATCACCAGGCGAAAATATAGGGAAAAGAAACCCTAAAAAAGAAAACTAATGCAGCCACCACATCTAATGATTGGTACTGTAAGTTGAAAAATATTACATTTTTGTTTTTGGGTTAAATACCGCTTTAATCCATCAGCATGCCTTTGGAGTGTGAAGGAAACCCATGTAAGCACAGGGAGGGCATGCAAACTCTAGGCCATTGTGCTTCCCATAATTGCAATTCATCGCATTTTCCGCTTGCTTATAGGAATTATGTATGACTGTGCTGGGTCTTCTCACCCTCCTCTCCTGCACACTTCATTAACATCAGCACCACTCTACTCCTCCTTTATGGCAGGTACCAGGGGCGTAACTACAGGGGTTGCAATTGCAATCGGGCCCCGTGCTCCAGGGGCCTGTGCTGCTCTCCTGTACACCTAGATAGAAGGGGCGGCAGGGGCAGCATGTAGAGAAATCACTGTCCTCCTTTTTCCTCCTGTAGCTGCAGGAGGAAAATGGAGAAGATTGGTTCCTCTGTATGCTGCCCCCGCCACTCCTCCTATCCAGTTCACTTGTGTTCTGCTGTCTCTGGGCCCCTGTGTGCTACCCCCCCCCCCCCCCTCACAGTGCTGTTCCCCCCTCTCCCCACCACTGTGCTTGCTCCCCGCTCCTTCAGGCTGCTGCAGGGGATGTGCCACAATAGAGAACCAGGAAGGGGTCGGTAAATATGTAATTTACCAACTCCTTCCTTTTCTGGATGGACAGAGTCATAGTCAGGGACATTGTAACAAAAAAATAAAATGATAAAAAATAAAACAATTAAAATACCAAAAAATAAAAACTACTGTCACCAGTGGGTGAACTTCCAGGATCGCAAAGGTCACGCTTGCAACCGGGCCCTGGCATTCCACCACCATGGGGAGTCCCCAAGATGGGAGGAAGGGGGCCTACTACAGAACTTGTGAAAGGGTCCCGCTGCAGGACTGTAATGAAGGGGCCCGCAACGAGAGTACAGGGGCCCAGGATCAGTGGGAAGAGTCCCAGGCTTGAAGGGAAGGGCCCCGGCCAGGGGCCTGGGGGGCCCTTCATGTTTTTTTTGCCCTGGGGACCTGAAGGTTCTAGTTATGCCTCTGGCAAGTACGGTGCAGCCAGACTTCCCAGAACACATGAAATGTGCACTAAGCCTTGCCCCCTTACCGTAAAAATATTGTGGCAGGAGCAAAAAAGGGAAATGGTATAAACTGTCAATCCTTCATACAGCAGATGAGAAACACAATCCATCCAGATAGCTTCTTTACTGCTCTGCCTCTGCATGCTGTTCCAGAACTTTGTAAAAGAGAACCTGCCATGACAGAAACATTGAGGCAATCATTTAATGACTTTTCCTTTAAAAAATGCTATTTGCCAGGCTTTTACTTCTATAGCACCTCCCAACCACAGAACTTAAAGTAACCCCAAAAAGAAACATTTATTATATTGCATCTTACTAGTCCTTAGATATGATGTCTGCATTTGTTTCAATTTTTCAGGCTGAGAACATTTTTATCAAGTACAGAAAATACTTTTTGAACTGGCCATTTCCTTTTTCACTTCTTTTGAGATGAACCATAAAATGGTTCTAAAGCCTTAAAGCGGAGTTCCGGGCACAGAAACCATTTTTCAATAAACATACCCCCGGGACAGTCAGGGCTAGCACATTCCACAATGGATAGCCTCTGATCTGTCCCGGTTCGCACTTACCTGCAAGAAGAAATACTTACTTAAAATTTCTTCCACAGCGTTTCCATCTCTCTTGTGGGCAGCTGAAGCCGGTGCGATCCTCTTCCGCGTCTTCTTCCGCGTCCAGAATGCGCCTGCACCGGCCCCTCTCGTCACTTCCGGTGCGGCGCCGCATTCCTCCACAGCTTCTGGGCGTCGCCCCGGAAGTGACGAGCGGGGCCGGTGCCATCGCATTGATTCCTGGGAGCGATGACTTTCGGCTCCCAGGAATCATTGCAAGCCCGGAAGTGACGGCGGAGCCGCGCCGCAGAGGGAGGAAGTGAAGAATAGGTGAGTATCTTCGATCTACAATTACAAGGTGAGTACAAAAAAAAAAACCTAACTATCCAATTCTGTTTCAGGTGAAGGTGAACAAGCGGACGGGCACAAAAAAAAAAAGATCGATTTTGTGCCCGGAACTCCGCTTTAAGGTTTTTTATAGTGCCTTAAAAAAGTATTCATACCCCTTAAATATTTTCCACATTTTGTCATGGTACAACCAAAAATGTAACTGTATTTTATTGGGATTTTATGCGATAGAGCAACACAAAGTGGCACATAATTGTGAAGTGGAAGGAAAATGATAAATGGGTTTTATTTTTTTTTACAAATAAATATGTGAAAAGTGTGGAGTTTATTTGTATTCAACCCCCCTGAGTCAATACTTATGCCTCGTACACACGCAACGATAGTTGGCCGTGAATTTTCGGCCAACGTCCGATCGGCCGATTTTCGGCTTGTTAGCATGATGCTTCCGACAACCGACTCCGACTTTTCGGCCGAACAAAATCTGGTGTGCATGCTATAAAATTTTTGTTGGCCGTCAACAGAACGGCCGATTTTCCGTCAGTCAGTACAGATTTCGGCAGACAAAAATCAGATGAGCAAGACTGGGCATGCTCAGAGAAGAAAAAACACACGGAAAGTAAACCAGCACATGACATTACTTCTGAAGTTGGTTTTTGTTGGCCGAGAAAATTTGTGTGCAGTCTAGAGCACATTTCAACCAACTGGACAAAAGACGGCCGATCGGTCGGCCGATAATCGTTGCGTGTGTACGAGGCATAAGTCAATGAATTTACAGCTTCAAGTCTTTTTGGGCATGTCTCTACCATATTTGCACATCTAGAGGGTGAAGTTTTTGCCCATTCTTCTTTGCGAAATAGCTCAAGCTCTGTCAGATTGGATGGAGAGTCTGTGAAAATAAATTTTTAGGTCTTGCCACAGATTCTTAATTGGATTTAGGTCTAGGCTTTGACTGGACCATCCTAACACATGAATATGCTTTGCGCTAAACCAGCCTTTCTCAACCTTTTTAACACAGAGGAACCCTTGAAAAAAAATTCTGGTCTCGGGAACCCCTGCTAAAAATTAAAAATCTACAACTCATGACACATTCGTGTGACAGTCAGTGGGAAGAACACTCCTTACTCTAGTCATCATTGGGAAGAATTACCCCCTTACAGATAGCTAAAAGGAAAAATGGTGTCATTGGGAACTTATCTGAGAGGCAGAAATCGCCCATTGCTCAAGGAACCCCTCACAACCTCAGGAGGAACCCTAGGGTTTCATAGAACCCTGATTGAGAGACCCTTCTCTAACCCATTCCATTGTAGCTCTTGCTGTATGTTTAGAGTCGTTGTCCTGCTGGAAGGTGAACACCCCCCCCCCCCCCCCCCGGTCTCAAGTCTTTTGCAGACTCTAACAGGTTTTCTTCTAAGATTTCCTGGCTCCATCCACCTTCCCATCAACTCTAATTAGCTTCCCTGTTCCTGGTGAAGAAAAGCATCCCCACAATATGATGCTGCCACCACCATGTTTCATGGTGAGGATGGTGTGTTCAGGGTGATGTGTAGTGTTAGTTTTCTGCCACACATAGCGTTTTGCATTTAGGCCAAAAGGTTCATGGCTTCTCGCAAACTGCAAACGAGACTTCCTTTGGCTTTCTTTCAACAATGGCTTTCATCTTGCCACTCTTCCGTAAAAGCCAGATTTGTGGAGTGCATGACTAATAGGTGTCCTGTGGACAGATTCTCTCACCTGAGCTGTGGATCTCTGCAGCTCCTTCAGAGTAAGGCCCCTTTCACACAGGCGGACTGTTCAGATCCGCCTATCAGTTTTTTTGGCGGATCTGAACGGACACCCCATGCATCTCTATGGGGCATCGGATGTCAGCAGAGACATGTTAGCTGACATCCGATCCATCAAATCTGGAGGGATGGAAACCCTATTTTCCATCCTTCCAGCGGATCGGTTTGGATGGGATCGGATGAGAACGGACAGATGGTCTGTTCCTATACGATTCCCCCGTAGAGAACAGCGGAACCTGACAGCTGCCATCCGCCTGCTCAGCGGGGGATCGGCGGACCAATCCCCCGCTGAGATAAACTGAGTCCGCCTGACAGACCGGATTGTGTGAAAGGGGTCTTACCCTGAGTCTCTTGCCTGCTTCTCTGATCCTTGCCCGGTCTGTCAGTTTAGGTGGACGGAGATGTCTTGGTAGGCTTGCAGTTCTGTCATTCTCTTTCTATTTTCGGATAATGGATTAAACAGTGCTTCGTGAGATGTTTGAAGCTTGGGATATTTTTCTTATAATGTAACCCTGCTTTAATCTTCTCTACAACCTATATCCTGTCCTATCTGGTGTGTTCCTTGGCCTTCATGATGTTGTTTGTTCACTAACAAACCTCTGAGCGCTTCACAGAACAGCTGTATTTAAACTGAGATTAAATTATACACGGGTGGTCTCTATTTACTAATTAGGTTACTTCTAAAGGCAATTGGCTCCAATAGTGGGGGGTATCAGAGTAAAGAGGGCTAAATACAAATGCACACCACACTTTTCAGATATTTATTTGTAAAAAAAAATTTAAAACCATTTATCAGTTTCATACTACTTCACAATTATGAGCCACTCATGGTCTGTCACATAAAATCCCGATAAAAGACATTAAAAAAATTTCAAGGGGTATAAATACTATATCAAGGCACTGTACTGTAATGCATTATGAGTTCTATAGAGACTAAAAAAAAAAGCATTAACACCACTTTAACCACTTTACCTCTGCTCACATTGCTGCTACTGCAGCAATGTGGCACGATCCCGTCCAGCGACATAGACCTACGTCGCTGGACTCCTTCCCCTGTAGGCGGCGCTCGCGCGCCGCCGGAAGCGCGCTCCCGCTGTTTTCAGTCACAGCGGGAGTCGGGCCAGGGGAGGAGCGGCGGCGATCGCCACCACTCTTCCACGATCGTTGGGGAATCGAGTGAGGAGATCCGCCCGCTTGTGTAAACAATAGCTGAACATCCGATCTGTCCTTGTGTCACACAGTCATCTCCCCCCCCCCCCACACGTTAGTAAGCACCAGGCATACATTAACCCCTCCCTCTCCAATAAAATTAACCCCTTCCCTGCCAGTGTCATTTTTGCAGTAACAGTGCATATATATAGCACTGATTATTGCAGTAATGTCACTGGTACCCCCAAAAGTGTCAAAAATGTCAGTCAAGGGTCCGATCTGTCCGCCGCAATGTCACAGTCCCGCAAAAAAAATCGCAGATCGCCGCCATTACACGTTTAAAAAAAAAACACCAAAAATGACAGAAATCTTTCCCTTAGTTAGTAAACGCAATAACTTTTGCGCAAACCAATCAAAATACGCTTATTGCAATTTTTTTTACCAAACATAGGTAGCAGAAAACAAATTGGCCAAAAATTTTTAAAAAATTTGATTTTTAAATTTTTTTGGGGGGGAATTTCATATAAAAAAATGTGAAAAATATTGTTATATTTTCAAAATAAACGCTCTTTTTTTGTTTATAGCGCAAAAAGTACAAATCGCACAGGTGATCAAATACCACCAAAAAAAAGCTCTGTTTGTAGGAAAAAAAGGACGTAAATTTTGTTTGGGTACGGCGTCGCACGACCGCGCAATTGTCAGTTAAATTCGCACAGCGCCGAATCGCAAAAAGTGGCCTGGACATAAGACAGCAAAATCCTCCGGTGGTAAAGTGGTTAAAGCAATCTTGTCTTACTTCTGTAAATGATTAATCTCCCAAATTCTTCCTGTGATGAAGATGAACCCGTCCCGCTCCCGTCTTCCACCCAGCAATATGCTGTCTCCTGATCTCTGCTATGATGAACACATGCTGGTAGGTAAGTACTACCTACATAGCACTGTGTTTATGTGGGGCAGGGGTACATTGTTGGAAGGGGAACAGAGGACACTATGGGGGGGGGGGGCTTGATGTGAAGGGGGTCAGACGACACTGTTTTGGGGGGGTAAATTATACTACTGGGGGGCGGAAGGGGGCAGAAGACACTAAAGTGGGGGGGAGGGGTGATTTAAAGCGGCAGAGGACACAGCATTGAGAGATATAGGGCACTACAGTGGGGGGAGGGGTGGTATGAAGGGGTCAGAGGACACAGCATTGGGGGGTACAGGACACTACTGTGGGGGGAAGAGAACACTACAGGATGGGAGGGAGGTGATGTGAAGGGGTAGAGGACACTGCATTGGTGGGGTTATAGAACACTATTTTGGGGGGAGGGGGCAGAGGACACTACAAGGGAGGGTGATGTGAAGTGGTCAATTGACACTGCGTTGGGGGGGGGGATACAGAACACTAGAGTGGGGGAGGGGGGCAGAGGACACTACAGTGTGGGGGGGGGTGATTTGAAAGGGGCAGAGGACACTACTGTGGGGGGAGGGGGAAGAGGACACTACTATGGGGGGCAGAAGACACTACAGTGGGAGGGAGTTGATGTGAAGGGGTATAAGACACTGCTTTGGTGGGGTTAAAGAACACTATTGTGGAGGGGAGGGAGGCAGAGGACACTACAAGGGGGGGGGGGGTGATGTGAAGGGGCAGAGGACACAGCATTGGGGGGTACAGGACACTACTATGGGGGAGGGGGCAGGGGACACTACAGTGTGGGGGGGTGGATGTGAAGGGGGCAGGGGACACTGCGTTGGGAAGTACAGAACACTACTGTAGGGGAAGGGGGCAGAGGACACTACAGTGGGAGGGTGTTGTGAAGGGGACAGTAGACACTACTATAATGTTGTCTGTGATGTTGTCTTTTTATTGAGAACTAAATAGTTTTTTTTTTTTTTAAAGGGGGCTCCATAGTAGAACTCCCCTGTGGAACTATGGTATAGAGTCCTATAGAGACTATGCTATGTAGCCACATGATACTCTGATTGTGTCACAGAGACATTGCTGTGAAAAGGCATTTTTGCTCAGTTTTCATAATCAACAATGTATGCATGCTCTATCCCAGGATGAAGCCGTAATGACGTAACTCGTCAGGATGTGGCTGTTCGGCAACCAGAAGTGACGCAATGGACTATACCAGAAGTGACGTACCGGCGGAATCGACATTGGTGGGGTGAGGCACTACGCACTATACGCTGGGTCCCTCATGACATGCCAGCAGATTGCTGCTACATGAGATGGTGTTATACATTTAATGTTTAATGTGTTTAATGTTAGTGCAATGTTTGGAGGTTTTTAATTTGTTTTAAATAAATATTTGTCAAGCGATACTGCACTATTGGAGCTTTTTTTTTTTATCTTTTGCACATATGGATGGCCTGTGATATTACCACTGAAGATTGGAGGCCGATGTGAATTATCATATAACCCTTAGGCCCCTTTCACGCATACGGTCCGTTCAGTTTATCAGTTCAGTCACGTCAAAATGTATCCGTTTTTCATCCGTTTTCCATCCGTTTTTCATTTGTTTTTTAAACATCCACTACCAATGCAAAAACGGATGAAAAACAAACCGTTTGTCCGTTTACATCCGTTTTTCGTCCAATCTGTTTTTTTGATGGATGAAAAAACTGGATTTTTAACTTACCGTAAAATCCTTTTCTCTTAAGCTCATTGACAGACGCAGATTCCATATCTTGATATCCGTAGGGTATTGCTGCCCCTTACAGGAGTAGGACACTAGGCAGAAAAAAAGTTCTGGCTACACCTATGGGCAGTCCCAGGGGGTATACCCTCTCTCTCCCTGCTATAGGATGTCAATTGTGTAACAAAGCAGTGTCAGAGAAATCATACCAACACAACTCAAAATAGAGAGGGGCGGGTACTGCATCTGTCAATGAGCTTAAGAGAAAAGGAGTTTACGGTAAGTCAAAAATCCAGTTTTCTCTGTTGCTCATTGACAGACGCAGATTCCATATCTTGATATCCATAGGGACGTTCCAAAGCAGTGCCATAAATGAGGGGTGGGATAACAGAAGAACCCAATCCAGAAGGCCAAAACAGTACCAACCAGAAAGAACAGAGGACTCATCGAAACAAGAAGATGAGACCCACCTGAAAAAAAACAGAACCCCCCGAGGTAGACCAAGGGTCCCCTCAAACAGCAGCCAGCAAAACCTTGCGGCCAAAAGAGGCATCCGCCGATGCCAGCACATCAACCTTATAAAACTTAGTAAAGGTATGAAAAGACGACCAGGTAGCCGCCTTGCAAACCTGAAGCACCGTCGCCTGATGGCGGAAAGCCCATTAAGCACTAAGAGCCCGAGTAGAGTGCGCCTTAACAGGGAACGGAGGAACCTGACCCTTAATAGAATAAACCTCCACCACCGTCTGCCTGATCCATCTGGAGATAGTCGCGGCAGGCGCAGGTAACCCTTTTTTAGGGCCATCCGTGATCACAAAAAGCGAATCAGACTTACGAAAGGAGTCAGTAGTAGCCAAGTACACCCTGATTGCCCGAACCACATCCAAGGAGTGCAACGAAAAACTCCCGAGGATGACTGGGCTTAGTACACAGGGAAGGTAACACAATATCCTCATTCAAGTGAAAACCGGAAACCACCTTAGGAAGGACGGATTCGGACGAAGAACCACCTTATACCTATGAACCACCAGATAGGGGGAACGACAGGACAACGCAGCCAGTTCCGACACCCTGCACGCAGAAGTGATAGCCACCAAAAAGGCCACCTTCTGGGATAAGGTAAGCAGGGGAATCTCCCTAATATTTTCAAATGGAGGTTTCTGGAGAACCGACAACACTAAATTAAGGTCCCAGGGCGGTAAGGGCGAGCGCACCAGAGGAACCAGGTGCCGCACCCCCTGGATGAAATTCCGCACCAGGGAATGAGTGGCCAGTGGCCTCTGGAAGAAAATCGCCAAGGCTGAAACCTGACCCTTGATAGTGCTCAAGGCCAGCTTCTGCTCAACCCCCCGTTGAAGGAAGGTCAAGACCCGAGCCACCGTGTAAGAGCGTGGAAGAACCCCGAGGGACTCACACCACGCAATATAAGACTTCCATGTACAATGATAGATCTTTCTAGAAGTCGCTTTCCTCGCTTTAAGCAGAGTAGGAATAATTGAAGCAGACAATCCCCTGTCCTTCAGCACCTGGCTCTCAACAGCCAAGCCGTCAAAGCCAGCGACCGTAAAACAGGATGGAAGATTGGCCCCTGAGACAGCAGATCCTACCTGAGAGGAAGCCGCCAAGGAGCGTCTGCGACCAGCCTGACTAAGTCGGCGTACCAGGCCCGACGAGGCCAGTCCGGAGCCACAAGAATGACCGGAATTCCTTCCGCCTCTATCCTGCGAAGAAGTTTTGGCAGCAACTTGAGAGGAGGGAAGGCATACAGCAGCTGATACTGCCCCCATGGGGCCACCAGCACGTCTGTGGCGTCCGCCAGAGGATCTCGGGAGGGGGCTACAAACCTCTGCCCCTTCCTGTTGAGCCGAGACGCCAACAGATCCACATCCGGAGTGCCCCAATGAAGGCACAACTGGTAAAACACCTCTGGATGAAGAGACCATTCCCCTTGATCCAAGGTCTGACGGCTGCAAATTTTCCATGCCTGGAATGTGAACCGCGGAGAGGGCCGGAACAAAACGTTCCGCCCAACGAAGGATGCCGGCCACTTCTACGGCCGCCAGAACACTCTTGGTGCCCCCCTGGTGATTGACATAAGCCACGGCCGTGGCATTGTCTGACTGAATCCGCACTGGACAGCCCCGAAGACGCTCGGTCCAGTGGACCCAGGCAAAGCCTGATCGCTCTCAGTTCCAATACATTTATCAGCAACCTGGATTCTTCCAGGGACCAGAGTACCTGGGCAGAAAACCTGCCGAGAACCCCTCCCCACCCAGAGAGACTGGCATCTGTCGTGACAATCGTCCAATAGATCTGAAGAAATGACTTCCCCTGACTGAGCATCGGAGACCGAAGCCACCAAACCAGGGACTCCCTGGTCCGCTCGCTCAGCCGGATCTGATTGTCCAGGGAATCCGGATTCCGGTTCCATTTGAGAAGGATCTCCTTTTGGAGGGTCCTCGTATGAAACTGAGCAAAAAGTACTGACGTTGGTGTCCTGCGTAAATGGGAATGTGAAGATAGGCATCCTTGATGTCTATGGAGGCCAGAAAGTCCCCCTGATGCAGGGAAGCCACCACCGTGCGAATAGACTCCATCTTGAATTTTTGCACCCGGACAAAACAATTGAGCGCCTTCAAGTCCAGAATTGGACGCACCTTGCCCTCCTTCCTGGGCACCGTGAACAGATTTGAGTAAAAGCCCCGAAAACGTTCCCCACAGGGAACCGGAACTATTACTCCCTGTTGTACCAAAACCAGTACTGCCCCCAACAGAGCCCTGAGTCGATCCGGGGACAGCCGCACATTGGAAGGGAAGCCAGCCACCCCACACATAGCGACAGATACCCCCCGAGGGGGAGGGTTAGAGGATGGGGGGAAGAGGGGCACCACAGGTGGGGGGTGCACAGGGGAACAGAGGGGAACCCAGAGAGATGGGGGTCCGACCGTCCCAGGGAGGGGCCCGCGTCCACCCCAGAGCCAGACATGAGGAAAAGGGGGGGAACATTTACTCACCATACGGGAACAGTGCGGGCGCCACTCCTGACAAAACCCCTCGCCGTTCAGTGGGGGGGGGGTGTCGGCCAAAAGGAACGCTGCGACTCGGTCGCAGACCGGTCATATGCGATCTGGCGGGACGTTTAACCCGCGGGCCAGTCCCTCCTTACTCCAGACTAGGCAGAAAAAAACGGACATCCTATAGCAGGGAGAGAGAGGGTATACCCCCTGGGACTGCCCATAGGTGTAGCCAGAACTTTTTTTCTGCCTAGTGTCCTACTCCTGTAGGGGGCAGCAATACCCTACGGATATCAAGATATGGAATCTGCGTCTGTCAATGAGCGACAGAGAAAAAGGGCATTCATCCGTTCCAAAAAATGGACATTGATGGAAGCGGATGAAGACGGATGTTAACGGATGATCATCCGTTTTTACATAGAGATGCATTGATGTCCGTTTTCCAACTGTCAACGGATGGATGAAAAACGGACAAACAGACTGTATGTGTGAAAGGCCCCTTAAGGGGTTGATGATTGACTTGCCAAACATAAGAGTGTGAGGCAATTATTTCCAGTGAGTTGACACCTATAGGGGAGTGGTGTCACGAGCTTCACGTGGTGCAGTGAACAGCTTTTAAGCAGGATTATCCGTTCATGATTTTCTTCATTGAACATTTTAAGTTTTCATTATGTTGAGTACTTTATATATATTTTGAGAGATTTTATACATATGTTGTTGCATAATATTTCACTTTAGTCACTGGTAATATATGTTTATGGCACATGCCAGTTGTTCACAGCACCACTGTTTACTATATATACCTAAAATTGGTGTAATATGGTAGATGGGTTATTGTTATTTGCTCATATTTAAAGTGGCAGCTCTATTGAATTACGTTTTTTTTTTACACATTTTTTTATACACATTTTGGCGAAGTGGTAGGATCAGTAGTGTAGGTGGACTTTTGAGTTTGGATCCTGTGTTTTATATGTTTTGTACCGTACTATTGGTTCTAACTTTTCAGCTGGTTAGTAAACTTCAAGTTGAAGTTACTCTCTGTCTGATCTTTCAGCCAAATACCTTTTCTGTTACATTTGGTATCGGTGAACGGAATCAGCAAAGTAATTTAATGATGATGAGAGTGTTGTGGCAGCATTGCCTGATAGTACTACTCCAAAGGGAAGCAGGCAACCTATCACCCCTGCAATAATGACCCCCTTATTACTGGCAGAATTCATTACTCAGGTACACAGGGCCTGGTCAAGACTTGAGTGATTAGGTTAATCTATTGTGGGACCTGATGCGATTATATGGGATTCCTCCTGTTCAGCAAGCAGAGTTGGCCATTAACCTAGAGGGGGAGACAAGAAGATTAATCCTGCACGTTCCAAAGAAGACCAGCATTCCCTTGACAAGTTTACTGCTTAGAAGCACTGTGTATGGCCAGACGGCATCATTATGGAACTTAAGGCCAACTCATCAGCAGAGAGCAGGAAAATCTAGGAACTGCAAGAGATATGCCATAGGGAAAGATTCACAGAGAGGCCCATATCAGAGTCTTTGAAAAAACAGTCCAAATTTCTGAGCCACAAACCTCTAGGCCACTAAAAGGTTCAATGTTGGCTACCTCCTTCTCTTTTACCACTATCTCCCAGGACTCCCAAGAGACGTCATGAATCCTGACAATATTAAGAGCCCAATGGTCACGCAACCAGGTGAGCAGCTTTCAAGTTATAGCGGTCAGAACTGGGGTGTGAGCAACTGGGTCAGCGCCTAACAGCACAAAGCTTCTTTAGAAGACCCAGCCACTCTGGGGAGCCCCTCCCTGATTGCTACCCTAAGCCTTGGTTCCCTTCAGCTGTTCACCTGTGTTAGAAGAGCAACCCTGGACTTCACTGAAAGGGAAGCTGTTTATGTGGATAATCGCACAAGTAAAAGTGCTCGATCAAAAAATGACTTGAGTAGAAGTACTAAAGTATTCAACATTTTTTGTACTTAAGTATTGCAAGTATTTTTTTTTTTTAATTTTGCTACTCAAGTACTGAAAGTAAAAGTACCAGTAATTTTGAAAAAAAAATTGCTACTCAAGTACTGAAAGTAAAAGTACAAGTACTTTGTTATGTAGTTATTAAAGAAAGAAGTCAAAAGTTTGAGACCCCGTTCACACTGGGGCGACCTGGTCGCCTGACAGGTCGCCTGCCATAGAGAAGCTGTGGACCCGTTCTAATAGGAGCGACACAAGTCGCTCCGACTTAGAAAAAGGGTCCGGAGCTTTTTGGGGCGACCCGGAGCGACCTGCATTGACTTCAATGATATGAAGTCCATGCCGGCCGCTCCGAGGTCGCGGTGCGAGCTGCGCACCCGGCAAGTCGGATCGCTCATATGTGAACTGACTCTAAACATCATATTGTTTTTTATTATTTCAAATGCAGCTTTTATTTATACATACAGTAGCATTTATTTTCGTATGCGCTGATAATACACATGTTTTGAGCTTCATGAAACCTGCCATCTACTGTTCTGGCAGTGGTCATTTTTATAATAGTAACGAGTAACTATGCAGCACAAAAAAAAATATTGGAGTAGAAGTATTAAAATCATCGAAAAAATGTAGTGAAGTAAAAGTGGAAGTAGGAGAAAAAAATTCTACTCCAGGAAAGTACAGATACTGCCTTTCGGTACCTAAGTACAGTGTAGTTCTACTTAGTTACTATACATCTCTGCACACAGCTGTGTTTTGAACTGTTTTACTGAGGTAGTGATTCTCAGCTGGATTCCTTGTGGGTATAAAGTCTTATGGAAACTATACAGTACTATACAACCATATGCTATCCCAAATGAAATACAGAGACATTGCTGGGATGAGGCCGTGTTATTGCAGCTTTCATAAATCAGGCTCTGCAGTGTATGCTTGTTCTTTGCCATCCTGAACCTGTTTTGCATTATTGAGTCTAACTTTGCATCTGTTGAATAACCAGAAAATTACAGTTATTCCCTGTTGGGTTATTTGGCTGATTATCTGTCACAAGGGCAAAACCAAACTTTTGAACTGCCACCAGAACAGAAATAGAGGAGAAATCCTCCAATGGGGATACTTGTTCCTGTGACAACTGTTTAAGAGCGAATTTCCATCGCATTGGAAACATATTCTCTCACTTCCTGTTGAGTCTACGGACCTAAAAAGTGAAGGGAAATCTTTAGATGGCAAAAATGGCCAGCAGTTTTGACCCTCTCCTCTATCCAAGATGAAAAATACATTTTGGCTTTAGATATACTTAAATAACTGAACCACAAGGACCAGTTTCACAGATAACAAAACAGCACAAAGGGTTAGACATTAGCTTTTCTAGCACCTGCTCAACACACATTTTTTCTGATGACACTGCCCCATACAACCTCCTCCTAAAAAGGTCACTACCAAAACTGTGCAGATTCTAATGTACCATTACAGATCCAGCGCCATGTGCTGCAACAATAGCGCCTGTCATCCAGTGGTGTATTTAGGTTTTGTGCTGCCCTAGGCCTGACTAAGCTTGGGCACCCCCTAATTTAAATATGCCACACCCTTTCCTGTTAATGACCTGTCCTGTCATCTGTAAACCACAGACCACAACCACAGTCTATCAGTGCCCATTAGTGCAGCCTCATCAGTTCCCATAAGTTCAGCTTCATCAGTGCCCATCAGTGCACATCAGTGCAGCCTCATTACTGCCCATCAGTGCAGCCTCATCAGTGCAGCCTTATCAGTGTTCATCAGTGCAGCCTCATTACTGCCCATCAGTGCAGCCTGTAAGGTTCTGGCACTCTCAGTGCCTCCTATCACATTTATTTCCCGGGTGATTTCCATCTACCTAGACAGAAGAAACACATATAGGTGTGTTTCCCTTTAAGGCTGAAGCTGTCATCACCCAGCGCCGGACTAGATGGCTATTTAGGGCGTCGGTTCTCACTCACATGTGTTCGTTCAAACACCCTTATCTGGATGCTAACCTTGCTTGAAGCTTCCATGCTTGCAAGCTTACTTCGCTGACGGAACCTCGCTGCGCTGATCCCTGTATCCTGCTACTGGATCATCCGCCTCTCCTGAACCACCCTTCGGCTGTATCGCTAATAGTGCTAAGTACCCCGCAGGGGAATTCTCTATAAACTTATACTAAGCTTACACTGTCTAGCTCTGCATAGTAGAGACTGTTTATCACATCTGCATAAACTAGATTGCTAGCTCTTGAGACTACTGCTACTTTTCTGCACTGGGTTGATCTCTTTTGTATGTCCACCTGCTATTCTATCATCTGCTATCATACAACATTGCTAAACCTTCCTGCATCCATCTGCTACTGTCTCACCTTCAAGTGTCTATCACCTACCACCTCCACTCAACCTATCCCTCAATCTTCATCATTGTGTTACCACATGCATAAAGTCACTTTAAGAACCAGCTTGCTAATTGTGTGTATTTACTGGCTGAAATAAGACCTTCCACACATGATGAGTCATTGAGGTTGGGAATGGTATCTCAGCATATCTCTTACATGACAACTGACGTGGAACTATTTCTGCAGCTGAAAATCCACACCATATAAAAACGCAGGAGCGTTACAGATTTAACGAACCTAAATATGGATTCAGCAGAAGTAGCCACTCAGGTGACACAATTAAGACAGCAGGTATCTGCGTTAATACACGCACTTGCTGAATTGAAAAACGACAATCAGGCTCTGTCGCAGCAGGTAATTAGACTGACACAACTTACCTCTGCACAGTCTCCTGAACCCAAGATAAATCCCCCTTTGGTATTTACAGGCGATCGCAAAATATTTCGCGAATTTAAAAACGCATGTGAGTTACTTTTTTTGCTAAAACCTCGTACCTACCTTACTGATCACATTGAGGTTTGTACTATTATTTCTTACCTATCAGGCGATCCTCGAGCCTGGGCAGATTCTCTTTTTGAAAAAAACGACCAGCTTCTCAACTCCTATGCCTTGTTCCTGGCAGAGCTCACTAGCCTATATGATGACCCCAATAGGCAGAGTACTGCCGATCTTCAGTTAAGATCCTTGAAACAAGGAAAAAGGCCTGTAGAAGACTTTGTCGCAGAATTCAAGAGATGGACCCTTGATTCAGGATGGAATGATGCATCTCTGAAAACCCAATTTAGGCTTGGCCTATCAGAAGCCGTCAAGGACGAGCTCGCCCGAGCAGAGATGCCAAAAACCCTGGATACATTGATACAACTCAGTATCACCATAGATAGAAGACTACGAGAAAGGAAGTCTGAAAAAATGGAAATGCCATTATCCAGTTCTTCTCAGAATTCAGCTATTGACCCCACTCCTAAACCCGCTCCAGGTAACCACAGACTCCGACTACCTAAGGAAAAAAGGAGACCTAGTAGATATGGTGATCCTGCCTGGTCATGGTCCGAGCCTGCCTCAAACAGTAGACCTTGTCACTCTGACACATCCCATTTGGACCCTGATCCTACAGAGATGGATGAGGAGCCTATGGAGATTGGTGCCATACATGCTAGGTTGTCCTCACAAGAAAAAAGAGATCACAGGAGAATCTGTGGCCTTTGTTTTTATTGTGGTGAAGGGGGACATTTCATTACATTCTGCCCAACCAGACCCCATAGGCCTAAGGCTCTCCCAATGGAGGCCAGGCGAATCCGAAGGGTCTTCCCTGAAAAACAGCCTGGAAATTATCAAGGCTGTTGCCAGCCCTGTCCCCGTTCTATATCAGTGAAGGACACCCAGAAATTAACAAATATTGGAATAGATATTCCTTCAACTCCAGTGAACTTTATACCACGTTCAAAAAACCCTCCTGTACCACCTCCTGAGGATACTCCTATTTTTGCAAGCACATTTCTGGCTTCCTATGAAAATACAGAGATTCTTGCACCTGACTGCGTACGTGCTTCTAATGGCACGGTGGTATGTAGGAAGGATCTGAGGATGTTTGAAGAAGCATTGGTTGCTAGGTCTACTAGGATTACTTCGGATGGTTATGCGTCCGATTCTAGTGAGGGGTCCATGTAGCAGACACCCTAACAACAAGTCATCCGATTCTCATCGGTTACCAACCTGATCCGATTTTTATATCGGCAACAAGGGATCCGATTCTCATCGGCTACCAACCTGATCCGATTTTCATATCGGCAACAAGGGATCCGATTCTCAGATCGGTTACCAACCTGATCCGATTCTCATATCGGCAACCATTTTTTTTTTTTTCTCCGATTTTCATATCGGAGACCAGTCTTATCCGATTCTCGTATCGGCAACCAGTATTATCCGATTCTCATATCGGCAAACAATTTTTTTTTTTCTTCCCGATTTTCATATCGGCAACCAGTCTTATCCGATTCTCGCATCGGAGACCAGTCTCATTCCGATTCTCATATCGGCAACAAAAAAAAAAAAAAAGAGAAATTTTTTTTTTTCCTTCCGATTTTCGCATCGGCAACCAGTCTCATGTGATTCTTATATCAACAACCAGCCTTAGAGGCCTTCCGGAGCCGGCCTTACGGGGGGGGGGGGGGTAATGTAAGGTTCTGGCACTCTCAGTGCCTCCTATCACATTTATTTCCCGGGTGATTTCCATCTACCTAGACAGAAGAAACACATATAGGTGTGTTTCCCTTTAAGGCTGAAGCTGTCATCACCCAGCGCCGGACTAGATGGCTATTTAGGGCGTCGGTTCTCACTCACATGTGTTCGTTCAAACACCCTTATCTGGATGCTAACCTTGCTTGAAGCTTCCATGCTTGCAAGCTTACTTCGCTGACGGAACCTCGCTGCGCTGATCCCTGTATCCCGCTACTGGATCATCCGCCTCTCCTGAACCACCCTTCGGCTGTATCGCTAATAGTGCTAAGTACCCCGCAGGGGAATTCTCTATAAACTTATACTAAGCTTACACTATCTAGCTCTGCATAGTAGAGACTGTTTATCACATCTGCATAAACTAGATTGCTAGCTCTTGAGACTACTGCTACTTTTCTGCACTGGGTTGATCTCTTTTGTATGTCCACCTGCTATTCTATCATCTGCTATCATACAACATTGCTAAACCTTCCTGCATCCATCTGCTACTGTCTCACCTTCAAGTGTCTATCACCTACCACCTCCACTCAACCTATCCCTCAATCTTCATCATTGTGTTACCACATGCATAAAGTCACTCTAAGAACCAGCTTGCTAATTGTGTGTATTTACTGGCTGAAATAAGACCTTCCACACATGATGAGTCATTGAAGTTGGGAATGGTATCTCAGCATATCTCTTACATGATAACTGACGCGGAACTATTTCTGCAGCTGAAAATCCACACCATATAAAAACGCAGGAGCGTTACACAGCCTCATCAGTGCAGCATATCAGTGTAGCCTCATCAGTGGCCTTCAGTACAGTCCCATCAGGGGAGCATTAGGCTGCAGTGCCACACTTATTAGCATTGGCGGCCGTCGGGCCATTTGTATTAAGTGTGGTAGACGGCCTGCGGTCTGTCTGAATGTCCTCACCGGCTGGTATTATCACACCGGCAGTTAGCAGTGTGACCGCTTTTTGGGGGTGCCAGACTGACTTGCCTCCTGGACCCTGCCCAATTCACCCCATAAGACTGGCACTATACTAAAAGTGTAGAGCAAGCCGGCGGTGACCCTTTTTGCACGGAAGCCGGGAGAAGGCTGTTTTTTTTTCGTTTTGGGAGTCCCTCATACTTTTTCCATGACAGGTTTGAAAGGGACAGGTGATGCCCCTGTTCCACAACTTGAAGATGTGAAGGCCATTCCCTGTGTTGAACCTAACACAAATCAGTCAATGCAGAGCATGCAGCAATTACAACCATCCACTTGCAATAATAGTGGGAGAAATTGCAGGTAGAGTTGCCAACATCACTGCTTCGAAAAAGGACAGAAAAAAAAAGGATTGGAGTGTCACTGACATAAAGATAAAAGACTGTTTTAATTAATTTTTTTAAGCATTTTTCATTATTTGTTTCATATAATTTTCTTTTTTTAATTATTTGAAAACTGAGCAAAACAGAGGAATGTAAAAGCATGATTTCACTTAAATTAAGGGATCCTTCCTGCTAGTAAGTGGGAGTCAGCACTCCTTGTTATAGGGCCTGGGTGTTCATAATAAATATACTTATTTGTGCCAGCCCAACACAGAGATGCCCACTAAGACAGTGGTGGGCGTGGGTGACATAATTGGGAAATAAATACAAAGACAGCATGCAGATTAGGCGATGGAAAACATATTAGGCTGCAGAAAAGGTAATGCACTTTAATTACAGATTGCATAAAATCATACAGCTATTTTAAACTGTGACACCCTTTTAAAAGTACACTTATCCTCTAATTAAATGCTGAGAAAAAAAAACAGCATGCTGGGCTGCCCATTTAATGTGTTTCTTGCTTTGCTGTTAAACGTGCAATTCATTTTTTGTAAAGAGTGCCAAAAATAAGTCTAATGTAAAACTGACATAGGTAGATAAAGTTATAAAACATTTTTGATATCTTGCTTAAAGGGTCAGTCTACCCAAAATTGATATGACAGTTATGGAACGAGATTCACATGTTTTCTAATTGTTGAAATCCAGCATGTGTTTACCTTCTGTGGCACTGCAGGATTTTTAAAGCCCTATCCTAGGCCAATAAAAAGTTATTCCTTGCTATGCCCGTACAGCAAAAATTAAAGCGGTAATAAACCCAAACCAAAACTGTATTATATTGCAGCATATTAATCATTAGATATGGTGGCTGCATCAGTTTTCTTTTCTTTGGCTTGTTTTCATCTGGTGATCTAACCCACCTTCTGATATGAAGAATATGAATATTTCACAGGCTATCTGTAGTGCACAGGACGGTCGCTTTGAAGATATATTTATCTGCCACTCCCATAGGGTGAATATTGTTTATATGCTCTTTATACTATTTGTATGATTGGCATTACAATGTTTAGGTGGGATTATCCACTTATATCTGTGTAGATACTGATTTGCCCCCTGGTCCTGTTTTTCCCATGTGTCCGCCCCAAGCCAGGCTTTTGTTTGAGTGTTTGGAGGAAGGTCAACTTCTAGTAAGCTTATATTAGATGCATCATAATATTTATAAGTATATTTTGTATAATTATGAATTACTAGACATTAAGCCCGTTAAATTAACAGGCGCTAGAACATATATGGTCAAACATTTGTAAAAACAGACTCGTTCCAGTTAAGCGAGAGCCTCTGTCAGCTCTGCATCCCTGTTGCCCTAGCAACGTCAGGGACATGCGCAGAGATTATTGAGCAGCTCTCGCTTATCTCGTTCTTTTTTTCTAACAACGCAAGAGCCGCATGACGTAAGAGCTGACCAAGCGTGACATCGCTCGCCCGCCGCCACTTGTAACGGCTGCTGCCGCTTAGCAGTAAGTCCACATGAGAGCGTGCCCGTGCACACCCGTCGCTTCAACAGTTTCGCCCGGCCGCCCGATGTCTCTGTGCTCCAAGTCCCAACGGCTGTCCGTGGGGACATGCGCAGTAGCGCAATCCCACGGACACAGGGACTGGACACAGAGACACTTGTACTTTATATGTATAGATAATGATAATAATTCCCCTCCCTACGTGATGTCATTGTGTGTGATGGCAGGCTCCTGTGCGGAGACATGAGACAAAGAGCAGACACACACAATGACGGGCAGGGCACAGCCATGCTGCCAGGCGCTCATCACACCTCCAGGCTCCTGGCACCATCATATCTCTCCCCCCTGGGGCCCCTTCTCTTACCGTTACCAGGCTTCCCCCACAGCTCCGCGCACTTCCTGTTTCCTTCCCTTCTTCTCTTGTTCCTCAAGCCGAGACCAATCCCGGAGTGATGACCCGGGAAGTAAGCTGAGACTTCTGCGCATGCTCACCAGCCCTTTTCCCAGTCTCGCACAGCCTTGAAGCCGAGGCGGCCATGTTTTTGTCAGGTGCCTTTTTGATTGGCCGGCTTTCCGTAGCGTCGAGCCGTGATTGGTGCGTAAGTGTTGTCAGTGGCGTTTTAATTGTTTTGTAGAGGGGAGTACGCCGCGTTTTGGTTGGCTGCCGGCTGCTTGCTGGAGGAGGTTGTGCTGAAGAAGAGTGCCTGGCCGCCCGAAGTCTCTGTGCTCCAAGTTCCAACGGCTGTCCGTGGGGCACATGCGCAGTAGCGCAATCCCACGGACACAGGGACTGGACGCAGAGACACTTGTACTTTATTATAGTAGATGATGGTGAAGGATGATGATAGAGGATGATGGTGAAGGATGATGGTGATGGAGGATGATAAGGTGACAATAAAATCACATTTGCACATGCCAAGTCCAATCTATGGGGGATGGGGCGCATATTTATTCCCACACATCCACCTCAGCCCCCCCCCCCCCCCCAACCATACCCTGCTATGGGGAGGGAGGTCATTGCCATTATAGGTGGAGGTATCTCCCCTCCCACAATGTTTATATGGTATCTGCACACCCGGTGGAGATGTATACTGATAATATTATCAGGGGTGATGGTATATGTTGGAGATACAATGAGGAAGTGATATACGTCGGTAATATAATGATAATTGTGGCAGTATATAATGATACAATGTGGCAGTATATGTCAGTGATATCATGTATAGTGTGGAGGGATCATGGTATATGTCGGTGATATCATGTATGGTGCGGCGGAGTGGCGGTATATGTCGGTGATATTCCCGGAAGTGCTGTGTCCGGCATGCCCGGTAGGGGGGCGGTGCAGAGCCTGGCTCCTCCCCCAGATTGTAGACGCATGTCGGATGTGCAGGCCGGTGTCCTGCCGAAAACTCCAACCTGCCGAAATCTCCAACCACGTTATTTCCGGTGAGTGTACACTGGGAATAATTGGAGATTTCGAGCACTTGGTGTTTTCACACAACACCGGCAGCCTATACACCCGAGTACATGGTATAATTAGTGCAGATCCTTACACCGCCCGCTAGTAACCAAAAACATGGCCGCCTCCAAGGCGGCGACAACTACCGGGCGGAGTAAGAATCTGCACTAATTATACAATGTACTCGGGTGTATAGGCTGCCGATGTTGTGTGAAAACACCAAGTGCTCGAAATCTCCAATTATTCCCAGTGTACACTCACCGGAAATAACATGGTTGGAGATTTCGGCAGGTTGGAATTTTCGGCAGTACACCGGGTGGCAGGTAACAGGAGAAGGGGGAGGGACAGCAGGCTCATCGGATATAAAAACTATCAGAAGACTACACCTGATCTCTCTCTCTCTCTCTGGGTGATCCCTCTCTGCTCTCTTAGGGTGATCCCCATTCTCTCTGTGGCTGATCCTCTGTGTAGTCTCCCTGTAGCGCCCTCCTCAGTGTGGTGCCGGTATTGCTCCTCCGGTCACTCACCGTCGCTCTCGGCCCTCACCAGCAGAGACATGCCCTTCAGGCGGTCCACATATCCGGAGGAGACGTGTCCAGTGCCCTGATCATCCCACTGCCGTTCCTCGTTCAGGGTGTAGACCTTCACCCGCCATAGGGTTTCCGTCATCCTGGGCGCCCCGTGCAGGCCCGATCCCCGGGCTCTCCTAAAGGCCGCGGGCCGGCCGCAGTCTCCGCACTCCGGGGGGTGGCAGTCTCCACAGATCGGAACGCCAGCCAATCCTGAGGAGGAAGTGAGGTGGACGGGGATCCGCTCCTGTGTAACACGCCCACCCAGTGCTGGCCGCCCGAAGTCTCTCTGCGTCCCAATGGCTGTCCGTGGGGCACATGCGCAGTAGCGCAATCCCACGGACACAGGGAAACTGGACGCAGAGACACTTGCATTTTATTAATATAGATTAATATTGATTTTGTTCATTTTAAGAGTATATTTGTCTGTGCATTCACATGGTCTTGATGAAGCATAGTGCGAAACACGCTGACCAATGAACAAACATACTTTCACATCTACGCGATCCTGATATGTATTTCATTTTTGTCATTATGTATATGACTTATACTAAATAGAACATCCTTTTTGTATGTATGCCTTTCACGGTTAAGCTGAGTCCCATTCTTTTGGGTCAGTTCTGTTATTTTAACTGTATTGGTTTAAATATGTTAATAAATAAATAAATGTTTCTTTTAATTTTTTTGTACATTTATCTATCTCATGGATGTGCCCTTAAAGTCTACTCAATTTAATGTCTTTCTACATTTGTTATCCAATTTTTCGCAATATAGGATTATGGCAAATGTGGAGTGTTAAATGTATTAGCAGATTTAAATACAGCACCCCTCCGATGTTAGAAGGATTGTCGTGTAAACTGATACATTCTGCTGGATAGATTGTGCTTTTGAACCACAACAGATATGATGGCTGGATCACCAGATGAAAATAGAAAAAAAAAGAAAGGCTAAAAGAGAAAACAAATGCAGCCATTACATCTAAGAATTGGTAAATTGCAATATAAAAAATGCTTCCTTCTAGGTTTAAAGTAGTTGTACCACCTTAAAGAGGAAGTAAACTTTCTTTCCTGATTTTTACAAGTCATATTGTAATGGAATGTTATTAAAAATTACCTTTTCTTTCTGCTCACCATTTCCATTGTTGTAAAGAGTTGAACTTCAATAAAATGTTATTACAAGAAAAAAAATTACTTTTTCTCTTAAATCTGCCGCTTGTAAAGTACAATGCAATATAGCAACCTTGAGGTGTTCTGTACACAGAAACATAATTTCCTGCTTGTGCGATTGGCTCACTGATTTTCCCAGAAGTCCACACTAAGATTCAAGTCAGATTTTTGGCATCCCCTGCAACAAAAATGTCATTTTTAGTAAGATATTTCCATTAGGAAATCATGTTTAAATGGATGCAGACCCTGCAATTTTCCTCATTAGAGCCCTATAGCTGCAAAAGCTGGTGGATAATTATGAAACCACTCCTATTAGACCCACTCAGAACAGGGGCACAAAGGAATAAACAGTGATTTCTTCAGAATAACAAAAGGTAGAAATCTGCAAAAAAGTTTGTTAAAATCCCTGAAATGTACATAGGTCCCCCAGAGGGGAAGGATTTTTCCCCAAAAAAGTGGAGTTATGCTTAAAGGTAAAAAATGTTCCACCATCTGTCCTACCCAACCCCACTCCTAAGCACTTACTTGGCTCCTGTCAATGCTCCAGCACTGCCTCGACTGCAGCACTGCTCTTCTCACTTCCTTGTCTCACAGATGACACTGAGAACAGTGAAGCCATAGTCTCCTGCTGCTGTCAAAGCTTTAGGAGGGAGCGGGGCCGGTGGGTTACCGGCACTGTGTGTGTCAATAGACGCACACAGCCCAGCTCAGGAGCGTGCACACATGTGAATCCTTTAGTACCCAGCTTATTAAGGAGGCGCCCGGAGGAAGGAAAAGCTGACAGTGCCAGCGTGGGACCTCCAGAAGGGGAGGTAAGGGACCACTTTTTATTTTAAACGAAAAAAAAAAAATTATAGCCGTTAGTATCACTTTAACAATAATACATACAGTATATCATCAATTTTTTAAGATAAAGTTTTATACAAAAATATTTGTTATAAATATTATACATGGGATCACTCACATACCGTATAATATGGCAGAAGGTCACTTGCATCACAAAAACGTCTGGGGGGGGGGGGGGGGACAGACACAGGGACTAAAGCTACTCAAATTGTTTTATCTTTCTGATACTGGAGATATATGTATACATATGTAGCAGGTTTTCCAGGCATTGAGCCTGGTGTGGGTCTGCCATTGTTACCGGTTACCTCTCCAGCCCATGTGAGCTGCGACCCTGGGTGTGAGAACTGACACATCAACAACTCTGGCATCTTGGTTTGGTTGTTTTATTGTATTTTAGGGGATGGGAGAAGGGAATGAGTGGGATACTCCTTAGGCTTAACTAGGTACAACTTTGAAACTTCTTCTAAAAAATTGCATGTTAGCGCTGCTTTGAGGCCAGCCGACGCTAGCCAGCGCTCACTGACGCTTTAAACACACTGAAGCTCTGAAACTGGTGCTGGAACCTCGACTTTAAGTCCAGAAGATCCAGGACTGTGGAACATTGAACGTCTAACACTGCTTGCACTGCAAAGTCACTGACTACTCTCTCCAGTCTTGCCCTGGCTTGAGGTAGATTGCTGTGGATTCATGTATGGCTGCAACTCTCAACTGATGCACTCACACTGTGCACTGACTCTTCAGGGCCCAAACTGCAGGTGCCCCCTTTCACACTTCAGGGTCCTCAACCTAGGTACCCCCTCTATCAATTCAGGGTCCTCTGATCAGGTACCCCCTTTACAGCTAGCTGATACTTGGATCCTAGAACCTTCTCTGGAGTGGTCCCCACTGACTCTAGGCAGACCCCCAGGGGCAATCCTCAGTACTCACGACCTGTGTAGGCTTTCCTGGTACTGGACCCCTCTTGCTCTCCGCTGGTTCTCGACACAACGGATCCCCCTCAGCTCAACTTAGCACTCTCTGGATTCTCAGGCAGCACCCGAGACATCCGCTTCCTCTGATAGGAGGAGAGACAGCCGTCCTCTACCTCCTGGGACACTGCTTCCCGCCAAAGACACCGGGTCACGCACTTCCCCCCAAACCTATACCCACTCCCAGAATCCTTTGTGCCAGAATCTGCCTTCTTGGGTAGTTACAAGCTGGAATGTGTCCCTGATTGGGTTTCCTCCACTGCCCTATGAGAAGCCTCTCACAGAGCCAGGGGGGAGACTCCCCCCTCAGCTGACACACCTGGAAGCCATGACACCCTACCAAAAACAAATCTTAGCCCTGCTGTTAGGCAGACAAGACCCACTATGCCTTTACCTAGCACCTACCTGTAGGGTGCTACACCTATCTACCAATCCAATCAGAAGATAAAAATATATATATATATATATATATATATATATATATATATATTCAAACTACACATGGGGGGTAGACATCTATATTTACAGTATTCCTCAATGACAACAAAGTATACCTACAGAGAATACCGTCTTTCCCAGGTATGCACAAAATCCTGATAATGATTAGACCAAGAGGAACAGATCATACTATTGCAGGAGGGATGTGTTTGTTTGTTCTAGCCTGTCATTTATTATTAATATAATAAATAAACTAAACAGATGCCTCTTGACAAAACTCAGTATATTGTAGCTGAATATTATGTCCTTAAAAGCATTCCTTACCTTATTGAGGTTATATATTATGATTGCTGGGCATTGTCCCTATTCAATGTGTTCCCATCAAGCCATAAACAAACTGTACTGTTCTATTCCAGCATTATGTCATTCCAGAAAGTTTATTCTGTTGGAGAAGGCATGAACAACCAGAGGGCTTATCCCATTAAGGAAGGTATTGATGTAAAGCTAAAATAAAGAAAGTACATATTAGCATTAAGTCACATTCCATGCACCCCAATGGTATGGAGAGTCTGTTTTTTACCATTGCTTGTATGTCCACTGTGTAACCAAATCCTAGCTGCCACCGAGACAGAGGATGAATGGAGGAGCGTTTTTATGGCCCCCCACCCAGCCAATGCCAGGCTATGGCGTCACGGTGTCGCGTGCGTCCTGGGTGGAGGTCACTAACTTCAATGATCAGACTTCTCCTGACATGCCTCGCCTGCACAACCTTTCACTGGGAAGATCAGTGTACTGTTGCTTCTCCTCCCTCCAGCTCTTATGCAGCTGAGAACAGAGGGCACAGAGGAAATGTGATCACTTATAAAAAAGGGGAAAAATGTATTAATCATTTTTTAATATCTATACACAATTGTCTTTTCTTTAATTTCTATTTTAAAGTGAATGTGTTGTTTTACAAGGTGATTGTTTACAATCACTTTAAGTGAGTAGTTCTTCACAGTATACACTACATGTGGATGCGATAGAATGCAACAAGGTAATGGCAAGAACACAGAGTAAAATTGGTTTTAATGGGAGAAATAGTGCTCCATCGATGGTGTCACTGGGAGGAATGGTACCCCATCATTAGTGTCAGTGGGAGGAATAGTGTTCCATCATTGGTGTACGTAGGAGGAATAGTGCCCCATCATTGGTGTCAGTGTGAGGAATGGTGTCCCATCATTGGTGTCAGTGGGAGGAATAGTGTTCCATCATTGGTGTACGTAGGAGGAATAGTGCTCCATTATTGCTGTCAGTGTGAGGAATGGAGCCCCATCATTGGTGTCAGGGGAAAGAATAGTGCCCCATCATTGGTGTCCATGGGAGCAACAGTGCCCCATTGATGGTATCAGTGGGAGGAATATAGAGTTTCGCTATTGCAGTTCACCACCCCTTCAGCAGATGCCACCCTCTGGTAAACAGGCTAAAGGTGAGAACAAACTATAGGAAAATTGGCGGAAGGATCATCCGGTTTTCCTCAATGTTTCACAGCAAGTTGGAGCCAAGAATAGAAATATTGTACGAAAATTCTTCCCTGACAAATGCTTTTTTTTTTTTTTTTTTTTCCGGTCATGAGCAATCGTTCGTATCTGATTTTCCTCATAGGAAAACCTTACAAAACAGTACACATTAAACGAAAAACGTTCATTCTGTTACATAGTTAGTCAGGTTGAAAAAAGACACAAGTCCATCTGGCTCCACTAATAAAAAACAAAAGAAAACACAACCATTCAATCCCATATACACAAACCTATACCCACAGTTGATCAAGAGGAAGGTGACAAACCCCAGAAAAGCATGATCCAATTTGCTACAGCAGGGGAAAAAACTCCTTCCTGATTTCCCGAGAGGCAATCGGATATTCCCTGGATCAACTTTACCTATAAATATTAGTATCCAGTTATATTATGTACATCTAGGAAAGAATCCAGGCCTTTTTTAAAGCAATCTACTGAGCTAGCCAGAACCAACTCTGTTTGGAGTCTATTCCACATTTTTACAGCTCTTACTGTGAAGAAACGTTTCCATATTTGGAGGCTAAATCTCCTTTCCTCTAGTGGTAAAGAGTGCCCCCTTGTCCTCTGTGATGACCTTAAAGTCAATAAACTAAGTTTACTATATGGACCCCTTATGTATTTATACATGTTGATCATATCCCCCTTAATCTCCTCTTCTCAGGAGAGAATAAATTGAGTTCCTCTAATATTTCCTCATAGCTGAGCTCCTCCATGCCTCTTATCAGTTTGGTTGCCCTTCTCTGCATTTTCTCCAGTTACCTGATAACCTTTTTAAGAACTGGTGACCAAAACTGAACTACATATTCAAGATAAAGTCTTACTAATGATTTGTACAGGGTCAAAATCATATCTCTCTCTCTCTCTCTCTCTCTGGAGTCCATGCCGTTCATAACTTTACATTTATTAACATTAAACCTCATTAGCCACATAGTTGCTCAATGAAACAGTGCATTAAGGTCCTGTTAAGTTGGAGACATCCTGTAAAGAAAATATTCCACTGCATAGCTTGGTGTCATCTGCAAAGACTGAAATGGTACTTTTAATCCCAGACCCTATATAATTTATAAATGTATTAAAAGGTAAGGGTCACACAGACCTCTACAGGCTTGACAATTGCACCCTGACTGCCATTAGGTATTGAGATTAAATCCTTGGACCCATTGTCAGACCCTGTGCTGGTGCAGTGGGTCCTGGGTTCCTCCTGGTGCAGGGCGATGCCTAGCCTCATGTGGCAAGAGTTTGCAGCAAGTTCCTGGAGGATGAAGGAACTGATACCATTAAATGGCCCTCACGCTCGTCTGACCTAAATCCAATAGAACAACTCTGGGACATTATGTTTTGGTCCATGCGACGCCACCAGGTTGCATCTCAGTCTGTTCAGGAGTTCAGTGATGCCCTGGTCCAGATCTGAGAGGAAATTCCCCAGGACACCATTCGTTGTCTCAAAAGGAGCATGTCCCGACGTTGTCAGGCATGCATACAAGCATGTGGGAGCCATACAAACTACTGATTACCATTTTGAGTTGCTGCAATGAAATTTCAGCAAAATTAACTATTCTTCTGCATCATTTTTTTTTCACTTTGATTTTTGAGGTGTCTTTGAATTCAGCCCTATGTAGGTTGATCATTTTTATTTCTATCAAACGATGTGGCATCCTTTCGTTCCTAACACATTACCTAGTCCATAGCAGTATAGATATCCAGCATGATATTTGATACATGATGTGTTTTCAAAGTGTTCCTTTAAATTTTTTGACCAGTGTATTTCTGGACCATATCACATTTGAGACATTGTGGATCATTTGGGGCTATGTCAATGTTCACGTACAAGAAACATTTTGCCATTTGTCCCTGTGGAATTTTTCATTTGCAAAGTCAGAATTGGATGTCTAAAGTTGTGTACACACTATATGAAAATCAAACTCATCTTGTTCAGAATTTTTCTTCTGATTTTTTCATAGTGTGTACCCCCCTTGAGCCTGGAACAGAGTCTTATCACAGCAATACTGTGCCATTACTGTGTGTTATATTGCTGCAATGCTGTACTATTACTAAGTGTGCTATCAGGGCCGAATTTGCATCTCAGGAGCCTATAGGCAGAGAATTCTGATTTCTTGATAAAATATTTACATATAAATATTTTATATATGTAAAGGGGATTGCTGGGGACTTTGATGTAAAGGGGAACACTGTGGACTGTGATGTAAAGGGGAAGTCTGATGTAAGGTGGTCTGTGGTTACCAAAGACCCCTCCCCTTACATCAGTCAGCCGCTCCCTGTTCACTTCTTCTCATAAACAGCCTATCTGCTGCATGATCACTTCCATGAGTGTTTGATCTTACACCAAACAGGCTGCAGCATCCACATACAAGAATCCTCATCAGGGCAGATCTACCCCCCCCCACCATACTGGTAGTGACACGTTCCCCCCCTGCTGATAATGAGAAATACCCCCCCCCCCCCACCATCACCTCTGGAACCTGCAGCCCCTCAGGCGCCCCTCAGAAGGGGTTAGGTTAGATATTTTTGAGTATTTGTGTGAGAGTGTCAGCAGGAGGTGTGTGTCTGTTCTCTGCACTGATCCAACCAGTGTCTTACTGGCTCCCGGAAAGTGCTCTCCGCTCAGGACTTGAAAATGCCAGCATTCAGAGCTTCTCCTGGCTTCTGACACCACACTCTGACCCAGATTACGCTTGCCCTGCCACAGTGACAATCAAATGGCCCCCTGGAGCATCTGTGACCCATGATGCTATGCCTAAAGGGGGGGAGGGGGCAGCAGTAGCATAACTAAACTGCCTGTAGCTACTTGCGCCCCCAAACTCATGGAAAGAGAGAGAGAGGCACAGAATTCTCTCTCCCTTCAGACAGATTCGGTGGGCGCCCCTCTATGAAAGGGCCTGTAGGCACATGCCCACAGTGCTTAATTTAAAATCTGACTCTGTGTTCTATTGCTGCAACACTGGGCCATTACTGTTATATTGCAATTTTATGAACCTGCAACAGAACATTACTTGTATACCAGTGCCTAAAGCAACTATCTGCAATACCTCTATTAGCCTTAGTACCATATACAAGATAATATGCAGCATTCCAGACTGGGTGTTTTCTTTGTCTTTGCTAGGGCACCACAGCTTCAGGCCTTGCCTATACCTCCATCACTTATACAACTTGATGATGGCACTCTCAGGCTTTAGTGACACAATCATCATACACACACACACTCGTGCCATTCCGTCTTCCCATCCAGGGGTGTTTGAACTGGAGCTGAAAGACAGGCCATCCTCATCATCTCGGGTTCCCTATCCAAAATGTAAAAGAACAAAATACAGAACCCAGTGAAAAAAAATAATTTTACTGATAATACTAAAATACTAAAATAATTTTTCTGGTTCCTTATTGCTTTGCAAACCTAGCTACAAGGTTGGAGAGGGCGGCTTGTTCACCAGTACAGTTCAGCAATGCAGCTAACAAACAGATGACTGCTGGACCGCCAGCACTTGTTTTGGAATAAACGTAGGATTGCCAGCCCCCCGTGACTTTTCTTTACTTATAAAACAGGGAAATTTTACCAGCAAAGCAAATTTTTTACTCACAACCTGAAAAATTACAGAAAATGTTATTAAAAACTAAGACGAATAATATTTAAACAGCATAAACAATGCTTAAACATTCACAATACCCAAGTAATCTGCTTAACTTTACAATAAAAAAATTGAAAACAGTGTGACAGAATGTGAGCCACCAGAAAATACTGTTGAAAAACAAGTTCCTGTATGTATGCCATGGCAAGTAGTAGGCATGGCCAGATTGCACCTAACAGTGGAAATTTGCTTAAAAGAGGGTAATTAAACAGAAAATGTATTAAACACCTTTTTTTATCTCTGTGTATACAAAGGAGCATAGGGGAGCTCATGTCCATAATGGGGATGATATTCACACAGCCCCAAATTAATTACAATGGCTCAAAATTGATATGGTCCAGAAATATTTAGACGGAATAAAGGTGAATAAAGCACATAGACCAGATGGCATCCACCCATGCATCCTAAAAGTATCATTGTCATTTCAAAGCCATTGTTCCTAATTTTGAGGGTCTCTTTAATGACTAGTACCACTGAATTGGCTTAAGGCCAATGTGGTGCCTATATTTAAAAAGGATCAAAGTATTTACCAATAACTATACTGGTATACGACCTGTTAGTTTAACTTTTATAGCTGGGAAGATACTGGAAAAATTAATAAAAGACCACATAGATGGGTTTTTGCTGGAAAAAAATATTTTAGGTAACAGACAGCAGACAGAAGTTGGTAAACAAATTTGATTTCTTTTTAAGAGGAGCTGGGCAAAATCTTGGACAAAAGAGTGGCTGTGGACGTAGTATACTTGGATTTTGCCAAAACATTTTACACATAGGCTTGGAAAAATCAGTTTGTAAATGGATAGAAAACTAGCTAAAAGACACAATTCAGAGAGTAGTGGTTAATGATTCTTACTCTGAATGGTCTAAGGTTATCAGTGGTGTACCCCAAGGGTCAGTGTTGGGACCCCTACTTTTTAATATCTTTATATATGATATAGGGTCTGGGATTAAAAGTACCATTTTAGTGTTTGCAGATGACACAAAGCTATGCAGTGGAATAACTTCCTTACAGGATGTCTCCAACTTACAAGCTAACCTCAATGCACTGTTTAATTGGGCAACTATGTGGCAAATGAGGTTTAATGTTGATAAATGTAAAGTTATGCAGTTGAGGGATAAGAATATGCATGCATCATACATACTAGGAGGAGTACAACTGGGAGAATCAATGGTAAAGGATCTGAGTGTTTTGGTAGATCATAAGCTTATAATAATAGCAGTCAATGCCAAGCTGCAGTTTCCAAAGCGAGCAAAGTCCTTTCTTGTATTAAGAGAGGTATAGACTCCAAAGAGCAATATATAATTTTGCCCCCTACAAATCATTAGTAAGACCTCATCTGGTTCAGTTTTGGGCATCAGTTCATAAAAAGGATATCAGGGAACTGGAGGAAGTGAAGAGAAGGGCAACCAAACTGATAAGAGGCATGGAGGAGCTCAGCTATGAGGAAAGATTAGAGGAACTGAATTTATTCTCTCGAGAAGAGGAGATTAAGGTGGCATATGATCAACAAGTATAAATACATAACTGGTCCATACAGTGAACTTTGTGTTGAGTTCTTTACTTTAAGGTCATTACAGAGGACAAGGAGGCACTCATTATGTCTGGAGGAAAAGAGATTGCTTCTCCAAATGCGGAAAGGCTTCTTCATAGTAAGAAATGTGGAATAGACTCCCTCAAGAGATGGTTCTGGCCAGCTCAGTAGATTGCTTTGAGAAAGGCCTGGATTCTTTCCTAGATACATATAATATAACTGGATACTAATATTTATAGGTAAAGTTGATCCAGGGAATATCCGATTGCCTCTTGGGGGATCGGGAAGAAAAATGTTCCCCTGCTGGAGCAAATAGGATTATGCTTTATTAGGGTTTTTTTTTGCCTTCCTCTGGATCAACTGTAGGTAATAGGATTGTGTATATATATATATATATATATATATATATATATATATAGTTTTTTTCCCTTCTATTGGTTGAACTAGACTTGTATCTTTTTGCAACCAGACTAACTCTGCAACTATATGTGTAGATTGCTGGGGTCAGGAGTAAATACACAGAGTGTAAAAAGTGCAGTAGTCACGATGACAAGGAGCTAGGGTGTGAGGGTGATCGAAAGAGTGAGTGAAAGGAGAAGCAGGGAGAGAGAAAAAGAGTGAGGGGTAAAATGTTAGCAGACCTTCATCTAAAACAGTAGTTCTTGGAGTAAAGTTCCAGGACAGGATGCTAGCTTCATAAAGGTGGGTGCATACAGCACTGGGCTGAAAAAAAAAGAATTCCGCATGCTGGGACATTTTATTCTGACAGTGGAGACTGACTCCCTTGCTGCCAGAATACACTGATAAGTGGCTAAAGCCCATTGATGAGGGTCTTCCAATGTTCCTTTTCAGTAGCAGGCAACTGAATGAATGGCTTCTGTTGAATAGGGAGCACTACAAGAAAGTCTGATAAAAGCTGCTCTTTTTTTAACATCCTGCATTTATATTATATAACATTAAGTTTATTTAATAATTTAGCATTGGGAGTGACATTACCAGCCTATATTATTATACTGACAAGTAGTCGGGTAGTGGTAGCTTTTATGTCAGGCGTCTTACACAGGTATTTGCTTTACAAAAAGTAGAATAGCTAATCAGTGCTGTGTATACTTATTTTTCAAAAATGTCTACCGGGTTTGCATGGACAAAAACTATTACATAACAGATACAGGAGCCTAAGCAAGTGCCCCCCACCCCCCACCCCCCAAAAAAAAAGTGGGATCACACAATCATATTAGGTATTTGAGACATAACATTTTCCCCGTGAAATTATAGTGCTGAGTACATTCCTAAATGGGGAGGTACTTGTGAAATAATAGACTGCAGAGACTTTTTTTCAGGCTTGGTCTTAAGCTTCCTTTATTTGCTGATTAACTACATCCACAGATCAACGCTGTATCTTGGCCTAGGCCAACTAGGCCTAAGCCGGCACTTTGAAGGGGGGGGATGCGGCAAAAAAGACCCCCCCGCATTAAAATAGTCCCTACCGGCTTGCCACTACACTTTTAGTGTAGCGCCAGCAGTGGCATTGCTATGGGAGTGTGGGGGGTGCGGACCGCACCCGGGTGACCCCCACCAGAGGGATGACATCTGTCTGCCAGCCTGAATTCCTAACCACTGGATGTGGTGTGTATCACCAGCGTTGAGGGGGCCGTCCACATGTTGACAGGAGGGGCTAGACGGAATCTGATTGGCCAGCGCCGTTTATGTGATGGTGCTGACCAATCAGAATGCCTCTTCTGCTGAGAGTTACAGATGTAGGTGATGCAGCAGGGTTTTCAAATCATCAGATTTGTGAAGAGGCATCCTGACAGCGGGGGATCGCAGAACATTGGAACAGGGGGACTGGGGGGGGGGGGGGGGAAGGTGTCCAGTCAACTTTCTGAGATCCAAGGATGGAAAAGGAGGGGAGGGCTGTGCTGTGTACACAGTGGACAATCCTCACTGCTCCTACCTGGGACCTGCTCCATCAGTCCTCCTTATCTGACATTGACACCGCTGAACATGGATCTCAGGGGGTTCCTATCTAGGTGACCCAATATGTGTCCCCCCATAGGAGAAGAATGTAGGGTGCCTGGGTCAGGGGTGTGCTGCCAATAAATATTATATGGGCTCTCCTCTGCCTACCAAGAATAATACTCTGTGACCGACCCCTCTCTCCTAGATCTTCCAGCATGTCTTCCAGCCTGTGGTGACCTGTTGGGATCTTCCAGGACTGGGAGTGATGGGAAAGTCCTGATCCTTCTCCCCTCCATCATCCTGGAGAAGAGAATGGGGAGGACTCAGCGAACCTGCAGGCTTCCCCACACCAACTATGGCTGCGGCTATAGCTAGCTCTCTCATCCGACAGAAGAGACAGGCAAGGGAATCCAACAGTAACCGGGTGTGTACCTCCAGGAGATGCAGCAGCCCCCAGCAAGAATGACCGAACCCTGTGCGAGAGGTATGTCCGGGGATGTTCACTAAAGTCCACTTCTGCAGTGGGGGAAGAAGCCGGTCCAGAGAAAACCAGGTCAGTGCGTGATGGCTACTTACACTGATTACATTCCTCCATACATCTGTCCCCCCATCCACCCTTCTCTCCCTCTTTTCATTTATCCATCCCTCCTTCCAATCATTCCTCCATCCATAAATCTGTCCATCCTTCCATTCATTCACCCCTACTTCCATCCGTCCATCCATCCATTAATCCCTCTATCCATCCATCCTTTCTTCCCTTTCTCCAACAATCTCTGGCGATGGGCAACTCTTGTAATAGCTTAATCTCCTCAGAGCAGTTGGATGTGCCCCAGCGTAGCCTTTTCCTAGAGTTCAGGCTCCACCCAGTCACCTCAGGTCTTTGTAGCCAATCCCAAGGGAGATACTTAACTTCTTCTCTTTTAGGTTCACACCCACAGTGATGCCATGCTTCCAGCAGTCAAGGCTCCCTTTCCCTAAAGGAGGTTCAAGGGGCCTTCAATGTGAATTCTGGAAATTTACAGGGATGCAGCCATAACAGACATTTTCGGACAGCTGTAAAAATAACTGGATTTTTGACTTACCGTAAAATCCTTTTCTCTAAAGCTCATTGACAGATGCACCTCCATATCTTCTTGACCATTGGGTTATGCTGCCCCCTGCAGGAGTAGGACACTAGGCAGGAAAAAGCTTTACCACGCCTATGGGGCAGTCCCTGCAGGCATACACCCACACACTCTGCTATAGCCCTCAGTTTTGTTGCAAGCAGTGTTTAGAAGACCATCCCACTCATAATTAGAGGGGCGGGTGCTGCGTCTGTCAATGAACTTCAGAGAAAAGGATTTTACGGTAAGTCAAAAATCCAGTTTTCTCTATCGTTCATTGACAGATGCAGCTCCATATCTTCTTGACCATTGGGACGTCCCAAAGTAGTATCTGCATGAGGGGTGGGAAAAAAAACGCAAAGAAAGAACGTAATTCCCCAAAGGCTAAACTTAACATGTAACAGGTAACATGGAGCTCAACCAGAAACAACCGAAGCTCAACTAAAAACAACATACACCCTCAAAGAGAATGGTTTCTCTTTTAAACAGCAGCCTGCAAAACCATGTGGGCCAAAAGAGGCATCCGAGGATGCCAAAACATCCACCTTGTAGAATTTTGTGAACGTGTGCACTGATGACCACGTTGCCGCCATGCAAACTTGCATCACTGACGCCTGATGGCTAAAAGCCCAAAAGGCACTCAGCGCCCTAGTAGAATGCGCCTTCACAGGAAAAGGTGGAACCTGACCCTTCAGAGAATAAGCCTGAACCATCGTTTGCCTGATCCATCTGGATACGGTCGCAGCAGACGCAGCCAATCCTTTTTGAGGTCCATCGGTGAGGACAAAGAGAGAGTCTAATTTTCTGAAAGATTCAGTAGCCGCCAGGTAAGCTCTAATCGCCCGAACCACATCCAAAGACTGCAAAGCAATTTTCTTGGGATGCTTGGGCTTAGGACAGGGTGAAGGCAGCACAATGTCTTCATTCAAATTGAAATCAGAAACCACCTTAGGAAGGGACAACTGATTAGGTTGAAGTACCACTTTATCTCTGTGGACCACCAGATAAGGTGAACGGCAATTCAAATACTCTGCGGGCAGAAGTAATAGCCACCAAAAAGGAAACCTTCTGTGACAGCGTAAACAGAGAAATCTCCCTGATGTTCTCAAAAGGAGGTTTTTGAAGAACAGATAATACCAAATTAAGATCCCATGGAGGTAGCGGGGATCGCCTAAGAGGAGCCATATGGCGAACCCCTTGTATAAAAGTGAATCAAGGCATGCATAGCTATAACGTATTGAAAGAATACAGCCAAAGCCGACACTTGGCCTTTGATAGTGCCCAAAGCCAACCGCTGAACCAACCCCTTTTTCAAAAAAGGTCAAAATCCTAGCCACCGAAAACAGGTGAGGAAGCACCTTCAGCGATTCACACTATGAGATGTACGATTTCCACGTACGATGATAAATCTTCCTGGAAGTAGACTTCCTGGCCTTCAACAGTGTAGGTATCACAGAATCAGAAAGACCTCTGTCCTTCAATACTTGGCTTTCAACTGCCACACCATTAAAGCCAGCGACTGTAAAGCAGGATGGAAGATCGGCCCTTGAGACAGCAGATCATCTGTCAGAGGAAGTCTCCAAGGAGCATCGGCGACCAACCTTACCAAATCTTTGTACCAAGACCAGCCAGTCTGGGGCCAGCCGAATGACCGGAATCCCTTCGACCTCTGTTCTGTGCAGAAACCTCAGCAGGAGTTTCAGCGGAGGGAATGCATAGATCAGCCGATACTGACCCCAAGGAGCCACCAGTGCATTTGTGACATCGGCCAGAGGATCCCTCAACCTGGCTACAATCCTCTGAACCTTCTTGTTGAGTCGAGAAGCAAACAGGTCGACACCCCGACACCCGGTGTCACCCACTAAACATACAGGAGGTGAAACACCTCCAGGTGCAGGGACCACTCCCCCTGATCCAGCACCTGACGACTCTTCTGCCCATTCTAGGATCTCGGCCACCTCCCGGGACCGCCAAGACACTCTTGGTGTCCCCTTGATGATTGATGTAAGCCATGGCTGTGGCATTGTCCGATTGAATCCAAACTGGACAACCCTGTAAACGAGTAAATGAAGGACTTGCCCTGGCGTAGTGCTAACAAGTGAAACCACCATACCAGGGCAGTCCTTTTGTTGTGACTCAAGTGAATCATAGTGTCCAAGGACTTTGGATATTTGTTCCATTTGACAAGAATCTCCCTTTGTAAGGGTCTCGTGTGGAACTGAGCAAACGGAACCGCCTCAAAGGTTGACACAATCAGACCCAAGGCCCGCATGCAAGTCTGCAGAGAGGACAGATTGCTGGCTAACAGCAAACTAATTGCCCCCAGCAACTTTTGCAGTTTGTCCAGGGGAAGAAAAACCCTCACCGAAGCGGAGTCCAGAGTCAGGCCCAGATAAGAATGGTATCAGGGCAGATTTTTTGAAATTGATGTTCCAACCGAACTCTCGCAGAATCCGTACAGTAATTGTCAAGTCGCCCAACATGGCTGAATGTGAGTCTGCTCTTAATAGGAGATTGTCCAAGTACCCCAGTACCGTAATCCCCCGTTGTCGCAGCAGATCTTGTACCGCCTCTCCTCGTTCCCTTAACTGATCTGGAGATAGGCGTAGCTTGGATGGGAAGAACCTGTCAGATGGTTGGGACCGGAATTCGGTCTTGTAACCCGATTGGATCAGTTTGTGGACCCATTTGTCCTGAATCAAGGAAGTACATGGTTCCAGAAAGAAGCAAAGACGTCCCCCCATTCCAGAAACGGGTGAAGTTATTCCTTCATGCAGACAAGGATTTTTCCGCAGATCCATATTGGCCTGTTTTCGGCTTACCCGACCATGTCTTCTTGGAACCCCCAGAAGATCTGAATGGCTTAGCTCATTTCTCCTGCGACCCTGAGACACGAAAGGGCCGCCTATGAGCAGTAACTGAAGGCCCCCGTCTATTACGCGGTGCCTTGCCCTTGGTGGATTGGGGTAGAAGAGTACTCTTCCCTCCCTGTAAGGCCTTTGATCAACTCATCCAGGGAGGGTCCAAACAACCTGTCCCCCATAATGGGAAGGTCAGAAAGAGCCTTTTTGGAAGCCTAGTCCGCAGACCAGCTTTTCAGCCACACCATACGTCTAATGGCAATCCCCACCGCAGACACTTTGACTTCCAGCGAAGAATCACAAATATACAGAAGGGCTTGAACCATTTGGTCCATTAGCTCTATCAGGCCCGGTGAGAGCTGCTCCGTTTCCAAGTCACCTTTTAGCAACTTCTCTCATTCTGTATTGGTCTGTGACACCAGAGTTATCACAAAGACTGGTTTTAGTATTGAGCCCGCTTACACATGCAAATGGCGGGACAGAGACTCAATCTGTCTATCCACTGGGTCTGTAAATACCAGGGACTCTTCCACCGGGACCACAGTAGACTTGTTTAGTCTGGAAACTGGATGATCCACCTTTGGTGGCACGGTCCACCTAGTGGAAACCGCATCCGCAAATTGGTAACGCCTTTTAGAGCTCTTAGGCACCACTAACATTTGTTTGATGCACCCCCACTGTTCACTGACAATGTTGTCAAAAAGTTCCGGACAGGGAAACACCTTGCCCGATTTCTGGAGTTTGCAGATGCCAAAATAATGCTGCATCCCTGATGCTGTAGACTCATCCGCCATTTTTAAGGTTTCCCGCACCGACACTATAAGTGCCTCCACCAGCGCGCTTTCCCATGCGGCAGCTGATGAGGAAATGTCCTCCTCAACGTCAGAATGCAATGACACAGATTTACCAGGATGGTATGCGTCTGCGGCGGCCACATCTAATTCAGAATCTGAGAAAACTACAGGGGCAGGTGAAGGCAAAGGGCGCTTTCGGCTAGTGGCATTTTTAAAAACTAAATCCACTTTTGACATTAGGATTTCAAAAACTGCTGTAAAAGCAGACAGGGGCTTCGACCCAAATTGCCCCCCAACCGCACTGAGGGGGACTTCATTAGCACTGAGTATAAAAAAGGCAGTGTCACTTTAAGAAAAGTTGCAAAAAACACGATCCGCACTACTGCACCAGAGGTACCACAAGTCCCAGCCTGCAGCAGGGTGAGTGAGGAATACCTACAGGGACCCCAGAAACATACCACCAAAACGGTCTGGAGGCTTCAGGAACGTTTTGTGCAGAGAATAGAAACAATCTGACGTGAACTTCAAGAAAATGGCCGCCCCATGCATTCCTAACTACCAAAACATGGCCGTCCATGGATTTCAATTAGAAAACTTTTTACATTGAAGCAGAGCAGAAAGCCTACAGCAAAATGGGGGGTCATCAGACCAAGACATCGGGGGGTCCCCAGGAGGAGACTCCACCAATATAAAACTCCCCCCCCCCCCCCGCAGAACCGCCGCAGCGTCCGCAATACTTTGCCACTCAAATTTTTTATCATTTTTTTCAAACAAATAGAGCTTTATTTTGGTGGTAATTTATCACCACTGGGTTTCTTTATTTTTTTTCGATATAAGTTAAAAAAAGGGCGAAATTTTTGAAAAAAAATCATTTGTCAATTTATAGGATATTTCTAACACATAGCATGTACATAGCAAAAATGACACACCAAAATACTTTCTGCCACTCCTCCTGAGTATGGGGATACCACATGTGTGAGACTTTTACACAGCCTGGCCACATACAGAGGCCCAGCATGTAAGGAGCACGGTCAGGTGTTCTAGGAGCATAAATTACACATATAATTTCCTAAAGACCTATCCAGGACAATGGAATTACCCACAAAATGACCCAATTTGGAATGCAAACACCCCAACGCATATTCTATGAGGCATTATGAGTCTTTTGAACTTGTCATTTTTTTCCCACAAGTTTTTGGAAAATGTGGAAAGAAAATGAAAACTTTTTTTTTTTACACAAATTTGTCAATTTATAAGATATTTCTAACACATAACATGTACATAGCACCCCAAAATACATTCTGCTACTCCTTCTAAGTATGGCGATACCACATGTGTAAGATTTTTGCACAGACTGGCCACATACAGAGGCCCAACATCCAAGTAGCACCTTCAGGCGTTCTAGAAGCATCTAATTTTATTACAACCTATCACACTTTTTAAGGCCCTGGAGCACCAGGACAATGGAAACGCCCACAAAATGACCTCATTTTGGAAAGCAAATACCCCAACACATAATCTATGTGGCATGGGCTGCAGATGGGTACTCTGATGAGCTGCAGATAGGTACTCAGGTACTCTGATGGGCTGCAGACAGGTACTCAGGCACTCTGGGCTGGAGACAGGTACTAGGGTACTCTGGGGTGGAGAAAGGTACTTGGGTAATGTGGGCTAGAGACAGGTATTCAGGTACTCTGATGGGCTGGTGACAAGTACTCTGATGGTCTCCAGATAGATACTCAGGTGCTCTGATGGGCTACAGAGAGGTACTCGGGTACTATGATGGGCTGCAGAGAGGTATTCGGGTACTCTGATGGGCTGGAGACAGGTATTCGGGTACTCTGATATCAGGTACACTGATGGGCTGATGACAGGTACTCGGGTACTCCGATGACAGGTACTCGGGTACTCTGATGACAGGTACTCGGGTACTCTGATGGGCTGGTGACAGGTACTCGGGTACTCTGATGGGCTGGTGACAGGTACTCGGGTACTCTGAGGGGTTGTGACAGGTACTTTGATGGGCTGGTGACAGGTCCTCTTTATTGGGGGGGGCAATCAGTGTGCTTTGCTGTCCACTGTAATCAGTAACTAGCAGAGATGTATAGTAACTAAGTAGAACTACTTCACTGCTGTACTTAAGTACGGAAAGGCGGTATCTGTACTTTCCTAGAGTAAAATTTTTTTCTCCTACTTCCACTTTTACTTCACTACTTTTTTTCGATGATTTCAATACTTCTACTCCGATATTTTTTTTTTTTTGTGCTGCATAGTTACTCGTTACTATTATAAAAATTACCACTGCCAGAACAGTAGATGACAGGTTTCATGAAGCTCAAAACATGCATTTTCAGCGCATACGAAAATAAATGCTACTGTATGTAAAATAAAAGCTGCATTTGAAATAATAAAAAACAATATGATGTTCAAACCTTTGACTTCTTTCTTTAATAACTACATGACACAGTACTTGTACTTTTACTTTCAGTACTTGAGTAGCAATTTTTTTTTTCAAAACTACTGGTACTTTTACTTTCAGTACTTGAGTAGCAAAATTAAAAAAAACACTACTTTCAATACTTAAGTACAAAAAATGTTGAATACTTAATTACTTCTACTCAAGTCACTTTTTGATCGAGCACTTCCACTTCTACTCAAGTCACTTTTTGATCGAGCACTTGTACTTTTACTCAAGTATGTATTTCGAGTACTTTATACAACTCTGGAGCTGTTACCACAATCTCCGCCTCACACAGGATTGGTGTGTGAGGAGGAGAACCCGGTAATAGCTAGTTACCGTGGTTTGTTGACATTCTGTGACCTACTGTGATTAGACACAGCCGTCATGTGGTAAAGAGCCAATTGCATCAGACTCTGCGCCCTGGGGAATCCTGAGCTGGGGATCTACAAGGACTCACTATTTTACTTTTGACATGGGCAAAGTCAAAAGTAAAATACCTTGGGAAAAATTTAACTTCATCATTAGAAAACATCTATCTAAATGAGATAAAAGCAGATATTAAAAAAATATTGAGTCACCCACTCTCTTGTTTGGGGGTGAATAAATACAATCAAGATGATTATACTGCCTAAAATCCTATATAGATTTTAAATGCTACCAATTGCTATTCCATGGGCATACTTTGGAATAATAAAAACAATGATTTTAAAGTGTATTTGGCAGGGAAAAAAGCATGTTAGAGTGGGCAAAAATAAATCCAGACAAAAGATGGATTAGGATTGAAGTCACATTAAGTAGAACATGATAAACCACTTCTGGACAGGAAGGATTTGCCCCCTTAATGACCAGGCCATTTTTTGCGATTTGGCACCAAGTTACTTTAATGGAAAATTGCGTGGTCATGCGATGCTGTGCCCAAATAAAAATTATTTCCTTTTTTTCCCACAAATAGAGCTTTCTTTTGGTGGTATTTGATCACCTCTGCGATTTTTTTTTTTTTTGCGCTATAAACAAAAGCGACAATTCTGAAAAAAAAAAAAAAACACAAAACAATAATTTTCACACTCTGCTATAAAACATTCCCAAAAAAAAAAAACATTTAAAAATCTATTTTTTTCATCATTTAAGCCAATTTGTATTCTGCTACATAAAAGTTATCGCGTCTACAAATGAGGGGAAAGATTTATGTAATTTTTATTTATTTGTTTTTATTAGTAATGGCGGCGATCTGCAAATTTTAGCGGGACTGCGACATTGCGGCGGACAGATCGGACCCCTAACTGACCTTTTTGACACTTTTGGGGGGACCAGTGACATTACTACAGTAATCAGTGCTAAAAATATGCACTGTCACTGTAATTATGACATTGGCAGGGAAGGGGTTAACCTAGTGGGTGATCAAGGGGTTCAATGTAAGCCTAGGGGAGTGCTTACTAACTGTGGGGGGATGGGCTTTTGAAATGACCATAGAGACCTGTTATCCTATATAGAAGGATCACAGGCACTCTGTGATCATTTCAGAGAGAAGAATGGTCAGCTGTGTTTACAACAGCTGCCCGTCCTTCTCTCTCAGCGGGGAGCGATCGCGGGTGGCCGGGGGCAACTGCGTCCGTTGCCCCATGCATCGGCATCCCTGTTGCCTAGTGGGGACGGGAGTGCGCCGCCGGCAGCGCGCGTTCGCCCCCTAGCACCCGTAGTACTACGTCAGTTCGCGCAGCCGAGCCAGCCTGCCACAGTAAAAGTGTAGTGGGCGGTCGGCAAGTGGTTAAATAAAAATATTTGGATTCCACCCACGTATAGGGAAATGCATGTAGATACACATGAATTGACGAGGGTTGTATATAATACATGGGACATTATTTATAGACAGGCTAAATTGGAATATAACGCCCCTCTAATACTTTTAGAGGGCACAAAATATTTCGCACATGGGAATGAGACACAGTTTGGGAATTGGGTAAAAAGCACACAGTTAAAAGATATGACACTAGGTGGAAAGATTATGACATATCATGAACTTAACATTAGGGGAGGAAATTTGATGTTAAATGAATGAATGGAGATATCTTCAGCTAAAACATTTTGTGCGTTCCCTGCCAAAACCCATCAGATCCGAGAAGGACCTTCTGAATTTAGTGGAAAAACTCTGTAATCCAGTAACAAAAGAAAAAAATGGTATATCTTAGCTATACAAGATGTTAACTGAGAAGGCGGGCCTGGGGAAACCTCAAAGTGAATGCTATACTGAGAGCCATACATTTCCCTGCAATAGATGTGAACACCATTGAAATGAATTATAAAAGTCTATCGAGATGGTTTATAACTCCAGGTAAAAGCACATAAATGCCATCCAGAGAAATCGGAATTGTGTTGAAGGGATTGTAAGGCACACGATGTTTCATACTTGGTGGAATTGCCCTAAGATTCGTGACTACTAGCAGAAGGTACAACTGTTTATCAGGGAAATTACAGTAGTGGGCATCATGGATGACCCCTGGACTTGCTTATTTCATAAAACAGACAAACAACAAAAGCAGTATAAGAACACGATCGCCCCAAACCTGATAAACGCAGAAAAAGGGGCAATAACATAAAATGGTTAGATGCAGAAAGGCCCACCCTTATAGACTGGTTCAATAGAACCAAACACATATACAACATGGAGTACCTAGCAGAGACAAAGAACAGGCAGACAACTTTTCATATAATTGGAGAAAATGGGCAGACTTCAAGAAGACTAAAGGCCCGTACACACGTACCGATTGTCGGCCGTAAATATTCGGCCAACGTCCGATCGGCCGATTGTCGGCTTGTTAGTATGATGCTTCCGACAACCAACTGCGACTTTTCGGCCAAACAAAATCTGGTGTGCAGGCTTTAAAATTTTTGTTGGCCAACAAAGAATGGCCGATTGTTCGTCAGTCAGTACAGATTTCGGCGGACAAAAATGTGATGATTAAGACTGGGCATGCTCAGTGAAGAAAAAACACACGAAAAGTAGACCAGAACATGACATCACTTCTGCAGTTGGTTGTTGTTGGCCGACAAAATTCGTGTGCAGTCTAGAGCACTTTTCAACCAACAAAACATCACCGGACAAAAGACGGCCGATCGCTCGGCCGACAATCGGTGCGTGTGTACGGGGCTTAACAAATACATAGAAGTATGGGTAGACGAGGGGGTGACAGAGGACTTAGGTAAATGTGAAGGAAAAGTAGGAGAAGTGGCACAAAAAAAAGATAACGAGGGGCAGAAGAAAAGGGGAGGGAGGGTGTATAGGTATAGGATAAAGGGGAATGATATTTATTGCAATCTGTGAAGTATTTTGTGTTTGTTTTTTTTTAATCTGGTTTGCACACAGTCATTTGAAAATTAATAAAATTTATAACAAAAAAAAAAAAAAACAATGAAATTGGAAGAAGTTTTAAATAAATGTCAGTTAGTGTGTTCCATACTTTTTCCATTTTATTACACATAAGTCAATTTTTGAACTTATTTGTTTTGGTTTTTTTGTATGTATAGATTGCATTGTTACCGACGTGGTGAAAATTTCTTTCAATAATTTTTATTTGGGAAAAAATGTTAACAAAGCAACATAAACATGTTACAACCATAGAAAAGGTAACACAATATTTAGAGATTGCCATTAAGATCAGTAAGAGCCAAGTTGTCAAACAGGGCCACCCTGGCCACTTGTCAGAGTATATGGGGGAAGAGCATCAAGATATATACTTATGAAACCGACGTGGTGAAAATATCATGTCAAAAGCACCTTTAGAAATATATTTACCTAAAAAAATGGTGATGTATTCAATACTTTTTTTTTTACCCGCTGTATATTGGCTGCATGTGCTGATCAAGCGGAAATTTTCCAAAAAGCCCATTCATGAAAAGCTGATTGATAGATAGAACCGGAGCAGCCATATATGGATCAAAGTTCTGCGGTCAGCAGGAACTGATTCATTTGTGGTCGGCACCAAGTAGAACTTTACCCATAACCACTCAATAAAAAAATAATGTTCTTTAGCAAGGAACATACATTTCACAATAATTATGCTACCAAAATTAGTGTGTTGTAAATTGCCTCCAGCATTGTTCCTGTCCCTTCTTGCTGTAGGCCGCCATTTTGCTGAAGCCCAGAGCCCCTGAATAGCAGTAAATCTTTAGGCTGTCCGCAGATCTGCCTCTACAAATTCAGCCTGTTGCCTAAAAATAGAGAGCAACTGAGCATGTGCAGACAGTGGCGTAGCGTGGGTTGTCAGCACCCGGGGCAAGGCAAGTAATTTGCGCCCCCTAAGAAAAGGGATTTTAACACTCGAGTCTCTTCCACTAGATTAGTTAAAGAAACCCTTACCTCCTAAGCACATGTATTGTTTGTTATGAAAATACTGATGTAATTAAAGTAAAATGCATCTAAATACAAGTTTGAATGACCAGCGTACCCCCTTTCAATGCAGAGAGACCAGCGTACCCCCTTTCAATGAAGAGAGACCAGCGTGCCCCCTTTCAATGCAGAATGACCAGCGTGCCCCCTTCCAATGCAGAGTGACCAGCGTGCCCCCTTTCAATGCAGAATGACCAGCGTGCCTCCTTTCAATGCAGAATGACCAGCATGCCACCCTTCAATGCAGAATGACCAGCGTGCCCCCCTTCAATGCAGAGAGACCAGCGTGCCCACTTTCAATGCAGAATGACCAGCGTGCCCCCTTTCAATGCAGAGTGACAAGCGTGCCCCCCTTCAATGCAGAATGACCAGCGTGCCCCCCTTCAATGCAGAATGACCAGCGTGCCCCCCTTCAATGCAGAATGACCAGCGTGCCCCCTTTCAATGCAGACAGACCAGCGTGCCCCCTTTCAATGCAGAGTGACCAGTGTGCCCCCTTTCAATGCAGAGTGACCAGCGTGCCCCCTTTCAATGCAGAATGACCAGCGTGCCCCCCTTCAATGCAGAGAGATCATTGTGCCCCCTTTCAATGCAGAGTGACCAGCGTGCCGTGCCCCCCCTTCAATGCAGAGAGATCACCGTGCCCCCTTTCAAAGCAGAGTGACCAGCGTGCCGTGCCCCCCTTCAATGCAGAGAGATCATCATGCCCCCTTTCAATGCAGAATGACCAGCATGCCCCCTTTCAATGCAGAATGGCCAGCGTGCCCCCCTCCAATGCAGAGTGACTAGCGTGCCCCCCTTCAATGCAGAGAGATCATTGTGCCCCCTTTCAATCCAGAGTGGCCAGCGTGCCGTGCCCCCCTTCAATGAAGAGAGACCAGCGTGCCCCCTTTCAATGCAGAATGACCAGCGTGCCCCCTTCCAATGCAGAGTGACCAGCGTGCCCCCTTTCAATGCAGAATGACCAGCGTGCCTCCTTTCAATGCAGAATGACCAGCATGCCACCCTTCAATGCAGAATGACCAGCGTGCCCCCCTTCAATGCAGAGAGACCAGCGTGCCCACTTTCAATGCAGAATGACCAGCGTGCCCCCTTTCAATGCAGAGTGACCAGCGTGCCCCCCTTCAATGCAGAATGACCAGCGTGCCCCCCTTCAATGCAGAATGACCAGCGTGCCCCCCTTCAATGCAGAATGACCAGCGTGCCCCCTTTCAATGCAGACAGACCAGCGTGCCCCCTTTCAATGCAGAGTGACCAGTGTGCCCCCTTTCAATGCAGAGTGACCAGCGTGCCCCCTTTCAATGCAGAATGACCAGCGTGCCCCCCTTCAATGCAGAGAGATCATTGTGCCCCCTTTCAATGCAGAGTGACCAGCGTGCCGTGCCCCCCCTTCAATGCAGAGAGATCACCGTGCCCCCTTTCAAAGCAGAGTGACCAGCGTGCCGTGCCCCCCTTCAATGCAGAGAGATCATCATGCCCCCTTTCAATGCAGAATGACCAGCATGCCACCTTTCAATGCAGAATGGCCAGCGTGCCCCCCTCCAATGCAGAGTGACTAGCGTGCCCCCCTTCAATGCAGAGAGATCATTGTGCCCCCTTTCAATCCAGAGTGGCCAGCGTGCCGTGCCCCCCTTCAATGCAGAGAGATCATCGTGCCCCCTTTCAATGCAGACAGACCAGCATGCCCCCTTCAATGCAGAGAGATACTTACCTGCAGCGGCGGCTTCTCCTCAGTTCCCCGCATCTCCTCGAGTCCTCCTGCCTCCTCCTCGGCCAATGGCATGCGTTCGCCTTTTGGCCAATCAGGAAGCGGGTCTCGGACCCGCTTCCTGATTGGCCAGGAGGAGGATCCGTGTGACAATAGCAAATTTTCATTCACTATTGTCACACAATGGGTGGGCTCGGGGGGCGCACTGCTCTGCGCCCTGTGTCCACCCTTTTTTGAAGCCTATTAGAGCCTCTGGCTCTAATCAGGTGATAAAAAAAAATAACACTCTGTGACAGCGCCAGGCTGCTGACTCACTCGCTGCTAAACTGACTGAGCAGTGAGGAGAGGCGGCATAGGCAGGGTTTGGCTTGCAACGCCACCCCACCCTACACGAATGGACAGGTGAGGCACAGTCCAGCCCTGCCTGACACGCCATTTTCAGCCATAGGGCGGCCGCGCTGGACATCTCCCAGCCTAAAGATGGAGGCAGCCGCAGACAGTGTGTGAACTGTATATGTCAGAGTCAGACAGACAGAGTGACACTGCGGATGCGCCACCCAAGATGTTGCGCCCGGTGCGGCCGGCACCCCCTGCACCCCCCATGCTACGCCACTGTGTGCAGAGCAGGTTGAGACAGTGTATTCCTGGATTTCAAACAGTATAGGCACTTATTTTTAATGTTTTACATAGCTATACTCGCAGAAGGGACCAGCCTGAAGTCAGAATTACATTTCTGACTAAAGTTACACCATAACTAGCAAGCAATGAAAAGTAGAGTTATTCACTAGCAGTGTACACAGTAACAGGATCAGTATACTTTCTCTTCCAGTTAAAAACATGCAGAAAATATCTAATTTAAGATCTCTAAAAAGCAGAAGTTTTACTTGCAAACACTTTCATTATATGTAGCACTACTCCCTTGGGAGCTGCTTGAAGCGGGTTCCTCTGGGTTACCATTAGCAACAGCGTGCAAATCTTTAGTACTTTAGGTTCTTGGCTCAGTCAGAAAACAGTCTAGGGAATTTGGATTTTTTTTGTTTATTGTAGAACTTGGGTTTAGATGAACTATGCACAACTTGAGGACTTCTAGCTATGTTGAATGCGAAAAGGCCGCTGCTTCACCCCGCCACATTAGTGAAGTATAAGATAAGCGAACTATACAGTGAATCACTCTTCAGGGCCCCACTTGGTACCCCCTGTGCCCTTACCCTTCAGGGTCACGTTTGGCACCCCCTTATACTCTTGCTGTGAGCTGACCGTCTATCCCCTGACTTCCCTGGAGTGGTCCCCTTTCCTAGGCAGACACCTTGGCAAGCCCCCTGGTACTCATGGACACTGTTTTTCCCAGAGGACTCTGCCCGCAACTCTACAGTCAGCTTTCCAGGATCCTTTAGGCTCAGCTCCACACCTGGTCCACTAGGCCAACTGCGAGTGACCACCTTCCTCAGACAGCAGGAGGAGAGACAGCCGTCACCCTCCTCCTGGGACTCTGATTCCCGCCAAAGACACCCTATCACATGTGCCCTTGGCTTTTATGGTCAATCCCAGGATACACTGCAGTGGTGCCTTCCCACTGGGACTGCCACAAAAACCCGTTTGTCACTGGCCAGGTTTCCTCCACTGTCCAACAGGCTCCCCTATTGGATACAGTGGGGACACTCCCTCAGATCAAATGACTCACACTTGGACACATGTAACAGGCATAACTAATAGATCAGGCTCCCCTGATAAGCAGAATGGAACAACAATGCTTTTAACCTAGCACCTATCTATGAGGGTGCTAGTGCTACGTATATTTTTTTGTCAGCAGCCATTATCCGTGGGCTTTGCTATATTACTTCCCTTCTACAGACAATGAGAAACCAGTACTAGAACGTCTGCAAACCAAAGCACACCAAAAAGTGAGTACAGAAATAAAAAAATTTAAATAATGCTAATCCCTTGTGCTAAAATATGTGAATAAATAAATAAATCTTGTGCCAATCCTGTGTCAATTGGTCTTAAAGTGCCTCAACTTCTATAAAAATGATTGCTAAATAAGTGGAAATACATACAAAAATCCTACACCAAGTTGCGCATAAAGTAATACAAATAAATAAAATAAATAAATATGTGCCTGTTTACATTTCCATAAACATTATATCATAGATTCCGTGAAGAAGATATGCAAAATAAAAATTAATATAAAAGTCCCTCAATGTGCTGAATGTGCCAATTGTGAAGTGTTTTCAGCACATTGAGGGACTTTATATTAATTTCTATTTTGCATATCTTCTTCACGGAATCTATGATATAATGTTTATGGAAATGTAAACGGGCACACCAAAAAGTGAGGTTCTATAGTCTGCAAGAGGCACAAGGCACTTGAAGAAAGGTGCTTTGAGACTTGTAATAACTCCAGAGCCCAATATCAGGTTGGATTCCTCCCTCAATTTATGCCTTGCCCCCCAAAATGTGTACCTATTTTTTTTTCCATTGTTCTTGAACCTAGGCGTGTGATAATACAGGTCTTGTTTCTCCTCTCCTTTCTCACCCAGCAGCTTCATAATGACATTTGAACAAACATTTGTATGAAAATTTTCTATCCTGCTCCTTTGAATTTTCCCATTGCTATAGTCGTAGACAAACTTTAATGTGGCCCCACTAATGATTTGAAAATAAAAAATCATTTCTGAAACAAATGTTTACAAACAAAACTCTTTTAGCCTGGGTTCACACTGGGGCAACTTAGCCGCCTGACAAGTCGTGCTCCATTCAGTGCAATGGAACCGTTCTAATAGGAGCAACTTAAGTCGCTCCGACTTAGAAAAAAGGTTCCTGCACTACTTTGGGGGCGACTTGCATTGACTTCTATTAGAGAAGTCGTTTGCAAGCCCTGCTGAAGTCGCACTGCACGGGCGGCTTCAGAGTCGGGCGACTTTGAAGCCGCCCCCAGTGTGAACGCAGACTTATTAGTGTATGGCCATCTTAAAATGGTTGTAAAGGTTTTTTTTTTTTCTAAATAACAAACATGTCATACTTACCTGCTCTGCGCAATGGTTTTGCACATGGCAGCCCTGATCATCCTTTTCTGGGGTCCTCCGCCTGCGCTCATGCCTCCTCCTTTTCTCCAAGTCCGCCCCATAAATGCCATTTCTTCCTGGTGAACACCATTTATTCCTGGTGTGCAGCATTTCTAAACCAGTGCTGCGGATAATGTAGCGGTCTCCACTCATCAGTCCTGTCACCTCCTCACTCAGTGACAATGTCTCAGTGACAATGTCTGTATTTTACTATTGAATACAGGAAACACACTTCGCCATACCTTAATGCTTGTTCTTCTCGGGCCCCTCTACCTCTCTCTCCTGTGACTCCAGGCTGGGTCCCTAGGTAAACAAATGGCCACTGCCACACCTATAACTGGCCTTCGCAGCAAGAAGCACATGGAAGGGCAACACATGTCAAACAAATCCAAAGAAAATTCCCAGCTCAACTTACCAACCAGCCTGCAACCAACCAAATTATCCTGTCTAACGGTATGCGATAAAAACTGGGGTTTCTTTTGCACACATTTGCAAATATATGCATAAGCTGCAGAGCCACCGCACCCCAGTATTATCTGCAGTCCTAAATAATCTATAAAATTTTACGGGGATACAGACAGCAATGAAAACTTAAAAGGTGTTAAACTCCATCTCTACTAAAAATAAAAGTTTTGCCTTTAGTTATACTTTACTTTTTAGGACACAGTGCAACATTCATACAATGTAGCAATTTACAACACAGTTGACCTGGTTAACCTCAGAGCACAGTAGAAGAAAACTTTTAACAGTTTCAAACCCTCTTGGAAGCACCTGCTTAGAGGCAGGCGGCAGTGGAAGGGGGCCCCTTCTGTGCCTTGTAGAAGTGATCAAGCAGCTGTATCACTTCTACTGTAAAGCCTATTGCCAGCTGAAAAGTTTGATACTAGGAGGATGCCTGCAGGTGCAGGCATTATCCTGGTATACCCACTTCAGCAGGTCCAGGAATCAGCCCGACATACCCACTTCGGCAGGTGCAGGCATCATCCTGGTATATCCACTTCAGCAGATGCAGGCATCATCCCAGTATACCCACTTCAGCAGGTGCAGGCATCATCCCAGTATATCCATTTCAGCAGGTGCAGGCATCATCCCGGTATACCCACTTCAGCAGGTGCAGGCATCATCCCAGTATACCCACTTCAGCAGGTGCAGGCATCATCCCAGTATATCCATTTCAGCAGGTGCAGGCATCATCCCAGTATATCCATTTCAGCAGGTGCAGGCATCATCCCAGTATACCTACTTCAGCAGGTGCAGGCATCATCCCGGTATTCCCATTTCAGCAAGAGCAGGCATCATCCCAGTATACCCATTTCAGCAGATGCAGGCATCGTCCCAGTATACCTACTTCAGCAGGTGCAGGCATCATCCAAGTATACCTACTTCAGTGGGTGCAGGCATCATCCCAGTATACCCACTTCAGCAGGTGCAGGCATCATCACAGTATACCCACTTCAGCAGGTGCAGGCATCATCCCAGTATACCCACTTCAGCAGGTGCAGGCATCATCCCAGTAAACCCCTTTCAGCAGGTGCAGGCATCATCCCGGTATACCCACTTCAGCAGGTACAGGCATCATCCCAGTATATCCATTTCAGCAGGTGCAGGCATCATGCTGGTATACCCACTTCAGCAGGTGCAGGTATCGTCCCAGTATACCCATTTCAGCAGGTGCAGGCATCATCCCAGTATACCTACTTCAGCAGGGGCAGGCATCATCCCGGTATACCCATTTCAGCAAGAGCAGGCATCATCCCAGTATACCCATTTCAGCAGGTGCAGGCATCGTCCCAGTATACCTACTTCAGCAGGTGCAGGAATCATCTAAGTATACCTACTTAAGTGGGTGCAGGCATCATCCCAGTATACCCACTTCAGCAGGTGCAGGCATCATCCCAGTATACCCACTTCAGCAGGTGCAGGCATCATCCCGGTATACCCACTTCAGCAGGTGCAGGTATCGTCCCAGTATACCCATTTCAGCAGATGCAGGCATCATCCCAGTATACCTACTTCAGCAGGGGCAGGCATCATCCCGGTATACCCATTTCAGCAAGAGCAGGCATCATACCAGTATACCCATTTCAGCAGGTGCAGGCATCGTCCCAGTATACCTACTTCAGCAGGTGCAGGAATCATCCAAGTATACCTACTTCAGTGGGTGCAGGCATCATCCCAGTATACCCACTTCAGCAGGTGCAGGCATCATCCCAGTATACCCACTTCAGCAGGTGCAGGCATCATCCCAGTATACCCACTTCAGCAGGTGCAGGCTTTGGCTGCCTAACAGCAGGGCCATGATTTCCGCTGGCTGTCATGTCTCCCAGGTGTTTCTGCTGAGAGGGGAGTCTCCCCACTGGCTCCATAGGAGGGTTACCATTGGGCAGTGGAGGAAACCCAATCAGAGACACACTCAGGCCTGTATCTACCCCAGAAGGCAGATTCTGCCACAGAGGATTCTGGGAGTGGGTATAAGTTCTGAGGGAACGCATGACGCAGCGTCTTTGGCGGGAAGCAGAGTCCCAGGAGGGAGAGTACGGCTGTCTCTCCTCCTGTCAGAGGAAGCGGGTGACTCGGGTGGCAGCCTGGGAACCCAAAGAGTGCGGAGCTGAGCTGCAGAGGGGATCCGGTGTGCCGAGAACCAGCGGAGAGAGAGAGGGGTCCAGTTCCAGGAAAGCCTACACAGGTCGTGAGTACTGTGGATTGCCCCTGGGGGTCTGCCTAGTGTCAGAGGGGACTACTCTGGAGAAGATTCTAGGGATCCAGGAGTCAGCTAGTGTAAAGGAGGTGACTAGTCAGAGGACGCTGAAGTGTAAAGGGGGTACCCATGGTTGGGCCCTGAAGAGTCAGTGTACAGTGTACAGTGTACAGAGTTAAGAGTTGCAGCAGCACAAGTACAAGCTACCTCAGACAGTGAAGGGTTGGAGGGAGCTGTTCAGTGACTTTTGAGCTAAATCGAGTATCAGGGGTCAAGAGTTCTACAGTCCTGGAGCTTCTGAGCTAACAAACAAGTTAAAGTGGAGTTCCACCCATTTTTAATAGGTTGGATTAGATAGATGTATGTAATCCCCTTTAAAACGACTTTTACCAATGGAAACTTTTTTTTTTTTGCTAGTAAATACCTTATTTTCTTGTTTATTCCTCCTCTCCTCACTTCCGGGTCCAATCGGCGATGACGTCATTCAGCGATTCGCAGTGTGTGCTGGAATGTATTCCATTCCAGAAATCTCGCAGTATTACCCAGGAGCTGAGTTGTACTGTGTGTATTCAGGCCGTGACCTGCCCCGCCTCCGCCCCGCCTCCTCTCAGTGAGTTGTACTGTATGCATTGTATTCAGGACGTGCTCTGCCCCACCTCCGCCCCTCCTCCTCTCAGTGAGCTCAGTGAGGATATAATGCTTTCAGTCCTCGCTCACTGAGAGGAGGCGGGGCGGAGGTGGGGCAGAGCACGTCCTGAATACAATGCATACAGTACAACTCACTGAGAGGAGGCGGGGCGGAGGCGGGGCAGAGGCGGGGCAGGTCACGGCTCAGTACAGCTCAGCTCCTGGGTAATACTGCGAGATTTATGGAATGGAATATATCCCAGCACACACTGCGAATCGCCGAATGACGTCATCGCCTATCGGACCCGGAAGTGAGGAGAGGAGGAATAAAGCAGAAATTAAGGTATTTACTAGCAAAAAAAAAAAGTTTCCATTGGTAAAAGTCGTTTTAAAGGGGATTACATACATATATGTAATCCAACCTATTAAAAATGGGTGGAACTCCGCTTTAAAGTTGAGGTTTCAGCACTAATTCAGCCAAGCAGTATTTGCAAGCATCAGGAAGCGCTGGCCGGCATTCAGCTGGCGCCATTACATCGCTAGTTAGCATTTTTGTACAAAGTCCTAGTTAAGCCTAGAAGAGCCAGAGGAGTATCCCACTAATTCCATTCTCCCATCCCTAATATACAATAAACCAAACAAACTAAAGATGCCGGAATGGTCATTGTCTCAGGTCTCACACCTGGGTTCACAACTTAAATGTGTTGGAAGTGTTACCGGTACTGATGGCAGACCCACCTCAGGCCCAAGGCCTGGAAATATTGCTACAGTTACAATTACTACTGTTCTTATGTTAGCCATCAAATGGCTGGTGTCATAACGGATCACATGTGTAGCACCATGGCAACTACAGATCAAACAGAGGCTAACATGGCAGCTTCCCTTGACTGAAAAGGATAGGAGGTTTTAGGCTGGGTTCACACTTATGCGAATTGGTTGCAGGTTTCCCCACATCTAATTTGCATGCCAGGAGAGTGTGCCCGGTTCTCAATAGAGCAGGTTTATACATCTCTGGGGCGGCCGAGGATTACATTGCACAGGTATGTCTTTGGCTTCATTTCAGGTCCAAATTCAGTGTGGGCCTGGTTCATCCCTAAAACGAAGAACAGGGACGCACCGGATCCCTGCTGTGAGCCGCATTGGTATGAGGCGTGAACCTAGCCTTAGTTCAGCTTTCAAGAGCCTTCAACAAGCGTACCTATGGAAGACTTCTGGAATATGGCATCACGGGCAGCGGGAAAGGTGAGTACAAGGGCCTGTTCACACCAGCAAGCCACGCTTAAAGCATGACTGCCAGTGTGCGCTGTGTCACAGTGCAGATACGGTGACTTTTTTTCAAAGAGCTTTATCGAAATTACATTTCAATACGGTTCTATGCACTTAAACGGTGTTGTGATGTTTCAAGCCGCAACCTGCTGCTCTGAAAAAAAACTATAGCGCGCAGTGTTTTTTTTTCAGAGCACACCATTGAAGCACAACTGACACAACATAAAGCAAGGTATTTTGTTTTATCTATGCGTTGGGTCTATGCTGGTGAACCGCACCTCATCTGATAAGAACAGGCCTTTAAATGTTCTTTATAGGCTGTCCTTGTCACATATTGCTTATTAAATCTTAGTTATCTGTGTATAAGGTGTGTCCTTTGCCAACTTAGGGCTTGTTTACATTAGTCCCTGCTACACCTCTGAAGAATGATCCGTGGTGTATCATTTTTCAGAGGGTGGCTAATAGGAAGCTGGGAGGCGATATGTTGATTCGTTAGTGCCTATTTTAACCCTTGAAAGCTTGCACCACTGCACCACAACCACTCTCATTGCATGCAGTTACAGGGTGGCCGCATTCATTTAAATGGGTCATGTACTGCACGTGCCATGACATGTGTACAACTCCCTCCGGTTGCTGTGTTGGGTTTAGTGGGGCAGTCAAGGGTGGTAAACTGGCGGCTCAACCACCTCCAGGTAGCCTGTATTCACAAGCCCTTAGGCCTCATGCACACAGGGCTGCAAAGCCAGTTCTGACGCCAAGAAAAAGCATCTGTAAAAACGTGCTTTTAGAAGCGCTATTGCACGTTTTAGCCACGTTTAGCAGCATTAGTGTTTAGCAGCCTTTCTCTGCCCTCCTCTATTTTCCAACCTCAAATACAACTACTACAGCTTAAAAATGTCTGACGTGGCCTAACACTGTATGCAGCCTTTAGCAGCGTCAGGCGTTTTTACAGCTTAACGCTGCTGCTCCAGAACGCACTGGCCCTGTTTTTTTTTTTTACAGCTTAAAAACGCCTATGCCACTTCAAATAGCAGGTCCCGATTCAATTTTTTAATGGCCCAGAGTGGGCTCAGTCAAATGCTCTGACCAACAATTTTTGTTAAGACAAAAATCGAACCTACTCTATGGCCAGCCATGCTTTGTGCTAGAAGGCGCCCCTCCTCCTTTTCTAAAAAAGTTGGGAGATATGCTCTAAAGCTGAACTTCTGGTATGGATTTATTGAACCCAGCTTGGACCGTTGTAAATATACCAAATACCTGTGGGGCCAGTGTGGAAGCAGAAAATCATTGTAGTCGTTGCTGCTACTACAAGGATTGACACTTTTTCTGGGTCCCATGCTAAGCAATTGCTCTGTTGCATAACAACCACAGAGTAATCACCACTTGGTAAGGGTGCCAATTATTAAACACCTTGTATTTTGTGGAGAAGCAGGATGGTGTTGCCACTGTCTTGCAGGTCCCATGCTGAGCGGCTGCCATGCTGCATAGTAACCACAGGGGGTTGCTCCCTCAGCATTGGTGCCATTCACAGAACGCTCTGCATTTTTCTCAATGAATGCAAGGTGCTCTCTGATTGGATGAGGCAAAGAAGCAGGATGGTGTTGCCACTTTCTTCCAGGTCCCATGCTGAGCTGCTGCCATGCTGCATAGTAACCACAGGGGGTTGTTTCCTCAGCATTGGTGCCATTCACAGAACGCTCTGCATTTTCCTCAATGAATGCAAGGTGCTCTCTGATTGAATGAGGTAAAGAAGCAGGATGGTATTGCCACTGTCTTCCAGGTCCCATGCTAGACGGCTGCCATGCTGCATAGTAACCACAGGGGGTTGCTCCCTCAGCACTGGTGCCATTCACAGAATGCTCTGCATTTGTCTCAATAAATGCAAGGTGCTCTCTGATTGGATGGGGTAAAGAAGCAGGATGTTGGTGCCACTGTTTTCCAGGTCCCATGCTGAGCGGCTGCCATGCTGCATAGTAACCACAGGGGGTTGCTCACTCAGCATTGGTGTCATTCACAAAACGCCCTGCATTTTTCTCAATGAATGCAAGATGGTGTCTAAATGTGCAGATCGTGAATGATTACCCTGCCTCTCCACCTTACCCAATCAAAAAATGCCTTTTACTCATTGAGAAAAATAAAAAACAGCACTATATAAGTATCTGTAATAAAAAATAAATTAATAAATAATGAATGGGGCTCATGCTGAGCAAGCGACCCCCTGTGATAACTATGGGACCGAGAAGACAGAGTTTCCACCATCTTGCTTCTCCTTTCATCCAATCAGAAAATGCCTTGCATTCACTGATAAATAAATGCAAGGCGTCCTGTGAATGGCACCTGTGCCGAGTGGGCGACCCCCTGTGGTTACTATGTAGCAGAGCAACTGCTTGGCATGGGACCCAAAACCAGCACTGCCACTGCCCCGCCTCTCCACCTTGACCAATCAGAGAACACTTTGCATTCACTCAGAAAAATGCAAGGCATCCTGTGAATGGAGCCTAGGCTAAGCAAGTGCTTCCTTGGTAACTATGCAGCAGGGCAAGTGCTTGGCATGGGACCTTGAATACAGTGGCACCACCATCTTGCTCCTCCACCTTGTCCAATCAGAGATTGTGAACCAGTGTCCTGTGAATGGTGCCCATGCTAAGCAGGCGACCTCTTGTGGTACCAGAAAATAGAGGAAGGCACTGCAGTAACGGCGACAACTACAGCAATTCTCTGCTTTCACAGGTATAGAATATGTGGACTTACAGTGGTCCGAACTGGAGTAATGTACCTATCAATAAATACCATACCTGCAGTTTAACTTTAACCACTTCGCCTCCGGAAGGTTTACCCCTCATTAGTGACCAGGCAATTTTTTGCGATACTGCACTTTGTTATTTAACTGACAACTGCGCAGTTGTGGGACACTATCCCCAAAAAAAAAAATAAATAAACCTTTCTTTTGGTCATATTTATTCACCTGTGTTTTTTTATTTTTTTGTTGTGCTAGAAAGAAAGAACGACTGACAATTTTGAAAAAAGAAAAATAATATTTCTTACTTTCTGCTATAAAACACATCCAAAAAAAAAAAAAAAGGAGAAATAATCTAAAAAAAAAAAAATCAAATCAAATGTGTATTCTACATATTTTTGGAAAAAAAATCCCAATAAGCGTATATTGATTGGTTTGTACAAAAGTTATAGTGTCTACAAACTATGGGATATATATATATATATATATTTTTTTTTTAATTTTTTATACTAGTAATGGTGGCGATCATCGACTTATAGCGGGACTGCGATATTGTGGTGGATAAATCAGACACCTGACATTTTGTTTGGGGGAACCAGTGACATTACAGTGATCAGTGCTAAAAATATGCACTATCACTGTACTAATGACACTGGCAGAGAAGGGGGGGGGGGTTAACAGGAGCAATGAAAGGGTTAACAGAGTGCCTAGCCAATGTTTCAGTATAGTGTGAGAGGTGCTTGTACTAGTGGAAGGCATGCATCGGTGTCCCTACTTTACAGAAACACAGGATCCATGTCTTCTGTACTGACAGAACAGCAATCTGCCTTGTTTACATAGGCAGACTGGCATTCTGTCAGTGTACCGAACAATCAGTGGGTGCGGACATCAGGTACACGGCACCCGCTGATCAGCTCCTGTTGTGTAAAATCACAGCGGAAGCAAGCCGCCACCGGTGTGCACTTGTGCCCTAAACTCGGAAGGGCAAGATCACGTATATATACGTGATTCTGCGCAGCGCGGCAACACTGTAGCAGTAAATCTGCCATGGGACGGTTGGCAAGTGGGTAAAGAGGTGGCAAACTGCTGTTTTTTCCCTCTAAACCTGCAAGGCAAAGTTATAAGAGAAACAGGAAGTGAAGCCTTGCCACTTCAAAGCCCGCTTCCTACTGCGCCTGCGCGAGTCGCGCTGTGCTTTGTGAATGGTCCGCTGTCTTTTGGGACCTGTGTGTCTCCTAGAAGGCAGCAGAGGAAAAGAGGAGGGGCCAGACATTTCATAGGTAGCCGCGATCGTTGTGCGGCGATCTTACCCGGAATTGAGTACCTGGTTTTGACAGGTATCCGCCCCCACCCCCCCCCAAAATGTGGGTACCTGGTTTTGACAGTTATCCGCAACCCTCCAAAATGTTGGTACCTGGTTTTGACAAGTATCCACTCCCCCCCCCCAAAATGTGGGTACCTAGTTTTGACAGGTATCCGCTCCCCCCCCCCCCAAAATGTGGGTACCTGGTTTTGACAGGTATCCGCTCCCCCCCCCCCCAAAATGTGGGTACCTGGTTTTGACAGGTATCCGCCCCCCCCCACCCAAAATCAAAATTTTTTAACATTTTAGGCCAATTTTTTTTTACCATATGTTTGGTAAAAGAAAAAATCGCAAAAAGCGTATTTTGATTGGTTTGCACAAAAGTTATTGCGTTTACTAACAAAGGGAAAGATTTTTGTAATTTTTGTTGTTTTTTTTTTAACGCGTAATGGCGGCGATCTGCAATTTTTTTTTGCGGGACTGCGACATTGAGGCGGACAGATCGGACCCTTGACTGACATTTTTGGGGGTACCAGTGACATTACTACAGTAATCAGTGCTATACATATGCACTGTTACTGTAAAAATGACACTGGGAGGGAAGGGGTTAACTTTATTGAAGAGGGAGGGGTTAAGTGTGTCCCTAGGGGCGTGTTTCTAACTGTGATTGGCTGTGGCTACATGTGTAAGAACAGAGATCAACGGTCCTACATAGTAGAACCGTGTGATCTCCATTCTTACACAGGGAAAAATGACAGACGGCTTTGTTTACATTAGCCGCCTGCCTTTCTTCTGGTGTAACGGACGATCGCGAGTGCCCGGCGGACATCGGGTCCGCCGGTCACATGTGCAGGGGGGTCTGTGACCACGTGGGAGTACGCCTCCGGCGGCGCGCACTCGCTCCCAAAACCCTTACAGGCTAGCGATGTAGTACTACGTCGCTTTGCCTGTGAGGGGCTGACTGCCGCAGTAAATATACTGACGGCAGTCGGTTAAACGATTGTTGTTCACTAGGATATCGTACGATATAGTTTTCGTGTTCGTCCCTTCAGATTTTGTTGTCGTGATCTGCTGTCGAAAGCTGTGTACTAACGATCAGATTATCATGCGATCAAGTTGAAAGCGATTTTTTTCGTACGATTATCTGAACGTGTGTACGAGGCATTAAGCTGGGCACACACTATACAACTTTTGTTGTTAGATTTACCTTTAGCTATGTAGTGCAATGGCCTGCCTGATTGCATACAAATTGAAAGTGTTTAGGTCTGACCTCATATGGTTTTGCTACATCGATAGGAAAAAATGTAAAGCAAATTGTATAGTGTGTAGCCAACTTTACTATAGACTTACCTATAGATAAAAATCGTCCATGGGAGTTCACTCCCACTTTAAGATAAACAAAGATGAAATGAATTCCGCCCACAAGTGCTTGTAAAATAAAACACAATCCCTTGTATACAGCACATCCATATATAACACGTTGGGTGGAATCCTCAGCCAAGGGATGGACTGAGGGGCCATAGAAAGTTCCAGTGTGAAGCATTCCGAACGCTAACATGGCCCATTTCCAGCGTTAAACAGGTTAACGAGCTCTCCTTCCACCTCCTCTCCCACAATCCTTTGACAATGATGTCATGGTGAACCCTGAGGGGGTGGAGGATTTAATTCTTCCTCTAGCACACAGCGGCCCCTCCTTCCTCGGCTGAAGGCTGCAGTCTGGAGAGCAGGGAGTGGGAGCCTGACTGAGCTCACTTCACATTCACAGTCCAAGCACTGCGGTCCTCCGTCACACCCGGGTCACTCACCGCCACACCGGACATTACAGGTAAGTCCTACAGGAGCGCCTCACCTCACCGCACACTGCCCGTTCCTCTCACCACACACAACTTACTTTGGGGGAGTCTGCTAAGTTTGTCCTTCCATGGTGGGCTGTGTACCAGGGATACAGGGCAGTCAGGGGAGCCACAGGTTACTATTATTATTGTTGTGTTTACATAGAATACCACAGCAGGTAAACAAACCTCCTTCCTTCTACATGATATATTATTATTTGTTGTTTTATAGGTTATGCTTTGTTTTCTATTTATACTAATATGTGATGTTTGTGAGTAGCGCTGTAAAAATCTATGACTGGAGTCCTTCTCTACAGGGTAAAGCTGGCTATATACTCTTAGATTTTTTTTGTGATTGTTCACACAAAGATCGATCGTTCTAGCTTTCCATACCATATAACGCTGTCTGAGCTTTTATTAATGGCGCTGTAGCTTTCGCTACTGGATAATGGCGCCGTAGCTTTCGATACTGGATAATGACGCCGTAGCTTTCGATACTGGATAATGGCGCCGTAGCTTTCGATACTGGATAATGGCGCCGTAGCTTTCGATACTGGATAATGGCGCCGTAGCTTTCGATACTAGATAACGGCGCCAGAGCTTTCAACCATGCCGTTGGAGCTTTCGATACCGGATAACGCCACCTGAGCTTTCAACCATGCCGTTGGAGCTTTTGATACCGGATAACGCCACCTGAGCTTTCAACCATGCCGTTGGAGCTTTCGATACTAGATAACGGCGCCAGAGCTTTCAACCATGCCGTTAGAGCTTTTGATACCGGATAACGCCACCTGAGCTTTCAACCATGCCGTTGGAGCTTTCGATACCGGATAACGCCACCTGAGCTTTCAACCATGCCGTTAGAGCTTTCGATACCGGATAACGCCATTGAGCTTTCAACCATGCCGTTTGGAGCTTTCGTTACGGGATAACGCCACCTGAGCTTTCAACCATGCCGTTGGAGCTTTCGATACCGGATAACGCCACTTGAGCTTTCAACCATGCCGTTGGAGCTTTCGTTACAGGATGATGCCACCTGAGCTTTCAACCATGCCGTTGGAGCTTTCGTTACGGGATAATGCCACCTGAGCTTTCAACCATGCCGTTGGAGCTTTTGTTACGGGATAACGCCACCTGAGCTTTCAACCATGCCGTTTGGAGCTTTCGATACAGGATAATGCTGTTGGAGCTTTTGATAACGCCACCTGAGCTTTCAACCATGCCGTTGGAGCTTTCGTTACAGGATGACGCCACCTGAGCTTTCAACCATGCCGTTGGAGCTTTCGTTACGGGATAACGCCACCTGAGCTTTCAACGATGCCATTTTTGGAGCTTTCGATACCAGATAATGCTGTTGGAGCTTTTGATAACGCCGCCTGAGCTTTCAATACTGGATAACTGCACCGGTGCTTTTGATATCTGATAACCCCGCCTGAGCTTTCAACTATGCTGTTGGAGCTTTCGATACTGGATAACGGGCTTCAGAGCTGTAAAAAAAAAAAAAGATACCGGAGATAATAATAAAAATGCCATCAGAGCTTTCGATACCGCTGGCGGAGCTATCCATACCGAATAACTCTGGCAAAGCTTTCGGTAACTAATAATGACACCAGAGCTTTTAATAATGGATTACACCATCAGAGCTTTCGATCACTGATAATGCCATCAGAGCTTTCCATAATGGATAGCGCCATCTGAGGGTTTTTATACTGCCGTCGCAGTCTTCAGTAACTGAGAACGTTGTCGGAGCTTTCGAAACCGGAGTAAAGTCTGAGCTTTCACTAATAACGTCGGAGCTTTCGATAACTAACTGCACCAGGGTGTTTTTAATAATGGATAACGCTACCAGAGCTATTAATACCGAATAATGCCATCAGAGCTTTCGATCTATGCGTTGGAGCTTTTCATAATAAACAGCATCAGTGCTTTCAATACTGAATAACGCCGTCACATCTTTTGATAACTGCATCAGAGCTTTCAATAACAGAACGCCGTCTAGGCGTTCGATAGTAATATTAGTGACTAAACTCATTTTTGTGTACGAAGGTTCATTTGTACCAGACACATTGGAGCGGTACTGGCCGCTACTTCCTCCGCAGCCCCGGGCACATGGGTCTCATTCACATTTGTGCCTGGGAGCGGTAAGAATAGGCGGTTGAGTTGCCCTTAATGGTTAAAACAGGCCTCCAGGAGGTGACCTGTTTTCTTCCAGACACCTGTCATCTGCCAACATGGAATGCTTTCAGGGGCAGCATCACAGGCGCAAGTGTAAACACGCCCATAGACAAGGCAAAATGCCTGGTTTCCATAGCGTCGGTTCGCGCTGCAGCGTTGTTGGTGTGCGCTGATGAAAAAATATACGAAAATCTGTGTGGGGGGGGGGGGGGGGATTGGTTTTCTTTTCCCCGCCAATCCCATTGTAAAGGGGAATTGTACTGAAATAACACTTTAAAGTGTTATACAAAAAAGTAGACCATGCAATATGCTGGGATTGGCGTGTCAGCACAGAGTCTCAAAGTGCACACCAGCAACCGTACACTGGTATGAACAAGCTCTGACTGTCCTGAAAAAAATGTGGTTCAACTGCCATGACGGGTTGCAAAATTAACTTTCGGTTCCGGGATGGACGGAAATGGGTATGATTTCTGTATGGGAATTTTTGGTTCGCATTGATTTTCATCAGATACGAAATGAGAAATTTTCCACCCTTCCTCTTCTTCAAAAAAAAGATTAAAATGAGAATTTTTATTTTTATTTTTTTTTCCCCCTCCTCGCTGCTGTCAACTGATTGAATTTAACATTGCAAAAAAAAAAAAAACCCTTTTTTGCAAAGGAAGTTCTGCCAGTGTATGGTTCGCTTCAGCTCTTTATAAGGCTGATAATTTTGTGCCTGGGCTTATTCAATTCATCCTAATAGCCTCATACATAAGTGTCAGGGTACGCAAGCTGTGTGTGTGGGGTGTATTTTTTTTTTTTTTGTTTAAACATTTTAGGTAGGGTTTTCATGTTGAATTCGATCTTATGTGGCAATTCGTAAATGACTCTATGATGGCGGTAGATAATACTGAAGTAATGCTCATCATTTGATCATTTCGATTAAGAGCAGTACAAAACCTGCCAATGCTATCCCAAAAAAAAAAAAAAAAAAAAAAAAATCTAAAGACTTGCTAAGCTTCGAGGACTGAGGAGCGCTGAAGTGTGGAACTTTTTCAGTAGCCCCCCCATGGAGTGGGGGACCCCAGGTGGGCAGCTGCTAATCTCCTATTAAAAACTGTCACCGGATGATGTTAGTGACACGTTTTTTTTTTTTTTTCCCCGTGATCTCTTGCCTGTGTCAGTTCCCCTGTGTGTCTGATGTTGTTTTGACACTTGCATTCAGGGGACTGGGAGTAACACACCCTTATGCCTGGTGTTTATCTGAAACCAGTTTGCCTTGCAGTGACTGGGAGGAAAGGAGCGTCCTGTGTAGAAGTGGCATCCAGGGCGATGAGAATGAGTTGGGGCGGAGGCTGCCTAGAGGATT